>NW_028095005.1:0-499737 GCF_014824575.4 Sturnira hondurensis
ATGCTGCCCACTTGTCTCACTCACTGGATTCTCCCTTCTCTCTGCAGAGCCAAGCTCAAGAACGGACAGAAAGTTTGTCTTAATGCTGAAGCCCCCCTGGTTAAGAAAATGATTGAAAGGATGCTGAACAGGTGAGTTATGTGACTATGAAGTCGTTGGTGACAGATTCTGGCATCTTTCTCCTGAAAATTATATCAAGGAAATTCAGAGTTTAGCTGAAGAAATGAAAAGTCATCTTACAATTAAATTTGTCCTTAAAATTATTCATGTGCTCTGGGGCCTGGAGCATATTTTCGGTAATGTCTACCACCTTTGCCCTTCACCTTCTCCATTCAAGTTAGTGTTGGCCAATGTGTCTTCCTCAAAGAGTAAGTGGCCAGTGATCTAAAATTGTCCCTGCTCATTAAAGAAGAAACACTTTGGCTCGGTGGCTTGAGATCTGAAAAGTGAGACCCCTGATTTGGGGCCACATAGAGCTCTAAATCTTAGCGGCGTGGAGAAGAGACTTTCCACTGATACTCTGTTCCACAGGTATGTCTAGGTGCCAGCTTTTATTATTCTTGTAACCCCAGAGAAAGCACTTGATCTCTGAGTTTCCATGATATGGGAAGAATAATAAGAGCTACTTCCTAGGGTTTGCTATGGGGCTTAAATGATGTCATCTGCTCTTTTTAGTGTAAACCTTCTTTTTTAGTGTAACACCATTTTCTGGCATTTTGAAACAAATGATGCAATTGTGACCACAGGCTCCTTATTCCTAAGGAAACAGTGGCCAGTGGCCAGGCATTTTCTGCCACACAGGGCAGCAAGGGTATAGGTAGTAACCACTTGGTACAGGGCTATGTAGTCAAGTTTCTGAGTCCTAATAAGCAACAATTTTCTCATCACAGGGGCAGCACCAACTGATCAAGAGAGAAGAAGGAAACTTATCAGTTACTGTCATCTCCTCGGTGGGACTGGAGTGAATGAAGAGAAGCAAAGGGTCCCCGGGGCCACCTGGACTGTGTTTAATGTGTGCGACGATTTCTTATGAGAGTGCTCCTATTTATTTACCTACATGTGTGTCTATTTATTTATTTATTTTCAGAGCTTGTGTATCAGTTAATGTTCTACCTATTATTTAAAGATTTGAAAGGGCTTGGTAATTTATTGCTCTATTATTTTTAAGTGGTTATTTTTATGTTAAATCAGAGTTATTTTAGCCCTGTTAGGTAACTGAAGAGGATGCATTTTAAATGTTCTTCATTCAGCTTATACTTTTGGTTGGGCCTGGGGTGGGAAACCATGCTTTACCATCTACTGTGGTAAAGGCTGGGGGTAAATAAGGGGGCATTCTAGCCAATAGGTCACTGTTTAGGCAGGGAAACATCATATGTACATCTATTTTTGTATTGTTGAGAAGAATGGTGATTGTTATTTATTGAAACAGTTTCACAGTATGTGATCAACATTTCTCAGGTTGAAGAGAACTAATGTTCTAAATATTCCTTAGACATTTTGAGTCTTCCTAGTAAGGCATAATGCCTTGTTTAGTGCCAGTTATGCATTGCTTCTCTATGTTTGGGAGTAGAGAAGTTAAATAATTAAAGATGTATTTTTACAAATAACACAAAAATAAAGCTTTTAACAAAAATGACTTGCTGTGGTTTGTTTTAGCTTCTTGACCCCTTGTTCCTCCTGAACACTGAAGTGCTGTAAATTTATGATAGATTGTAGCTCACACGCACTAAATGTCTGCCATTGGTTGGCACTTTTGTTAGTTTCACTCCTATTCATGAAAACATATTTGATGCATTTTCAAAGTTCTTGCAGGCCATCGTCTTAGGTATCTCTGTTTTCCATAAAGAGACCTCATTTTATTTTAGTATAACGAATCTGCTACTTAATTCTAGCTGTTTAAAAATTTTCAAATGTTAATAGATATTTTTAAAAAGCTCTTATTGAAAATATTTTGTTAAATAGTTTTTCACAAACCCTCTTAACTGAAGCCGGAAGTTGAGTTGAACAATGGACTTGTAGAAGGCAGTTAGAAAGGCATGAGCAGAGCATGAAAGATGGGCCAGGTGCAGAAGGTCACCATGGTGGAGAGCCCCAGTGACCCCCCCAGGTGCCTAGCAACAGGCAAAACTACTAAAAGCCCTTGCAGGATCACTGTCTTAAGCCTTGGGGATGACATCTAGGCCTCAGCTGTGTTATAGCTCCTGGCCCCCAAAAGCAGCAAAACCAGATGGATGACTAATGCCCCCCCTTCCCTGGCACCGGCCAATCAGTGGAGACTATGATCCTGAGAAGACACACAGGGAAAGCTCATGGATTTTTCTACTGAGAGCCTCCTGTGAGACCTCAGATGAAAGCCCTCAGAATGGTGGACTCACTGCCACTCCCTCTATCTCTGTGGAGCACACCCATGCCTTTCCCCACCCATCTCCATTACTTTCTAAATAAACTTTGTGTTATGATGTAAGTATTGGCTCTGAATTCTTTTCTTAGCCAGAATTTAACAACTGAGGTTGCTGAACTGAGGTTAACAACTGGTGCCATTTTTTTGCTACTAACATTCATCCTCAGAACTCAGACAGTTTGTGTGACGGAGGAAAATAGCAGAGAAAGCAAGTGGGGGAATGCTTCCTCTAGGTAAAAGGTCTAATGGAGAGGGGACTTCTCTAACTTTTTCTGGAGAGATAACAGTCACAAGTGTGGCATTATTCCAATGCTTCAAAGGTATAGTGATGCTGTAAACGTCTCTAAGCCCATACATTTGAATTTACATTGCCCCAGGATGAATGGAACACACCCAGCTTTCACAGTCATCTAATGAAAGGAAAAAGGAAAGATCTGAGTCACCTTTCAAAGAACACACTGAAACTGACAAGGAGAACATCTTGTGCACAGTTGGGAAAGTCAGCTAGCGTAAGTGCTTGTCTCTGATTCAGGACCTGTTCTGGGCTCTTTGACAGCCTTGGGGAAGCAAGACAATGGTGCGTGACCAGGCTCGTCCTGAGTATCTGGGTACAGCTACATTGAGCCACTGTGTCTTCCCCTGAAAATTAAGTGTACTAGTTTCTTCATCAACTCAGTGGTATTTTCTTAGAATCAATGAGATAAGATGGAAAAGCGGTGTTTAAATTGGATAGAAACGAACAAAAGCAAAATATTCTGAAAATTACATAAATGCCAGCAGTGATTCCTTCCTTAACCCAGAGTCACAGGCTTATGTTTTAGGCTGTGGGAAATAAAACTTTCTGGAATTTCTCAGTGTTCTTGTGAAAAGTTCTAGTTTCTTCACATACCATGAGTATTAAATCTATAGCCATTTGTCCAGTTAATTGCTCTGATCCTGACACATAATAAGACTTCTGTAATCTCTCCCACAAGGGCCCAATGGATACCTCCAGAACTGTTAACAGCGAAACAGCACCAGATGTTAGATCTCATTCCTTGAGTTTTGGCTAAGAAAGAATTCAGAGCCAAGACTCAAATATAAGCAAAAGTTTATTTAGAAAGTTACAGAGGTAGAAAAAGTGAGCCATGGAAGAAGTGAGCCAGTCAGGCTGCATAGGCTCAGGAAATGATTTACAGAAGTCCTTGAAGAAGGCCCTTTAAAGCTTAGCAGGAAGAGAGGCAAAGAAAACACACCTAGGGGAAGGAGAAGGGGAAAAGTACAGGTGTACTCCAGAGGGAGAGAGTGAGCTCACACTGGGGAAAAAGAGGGTAGGGAAAGGCAAGGGCATGCTTGAGAGAGAGAGAGTGCTAGGTTTTTCATCTTAAGAGTGTTAAAGGTGGAGATTTTAAGGGGGGCCTCAATAGAATATTTATCAGGATTCCAGGTGTGTCTTGTCAGGGTCATGGTCTCCACCAATTGGTCAGTGCCATGGCAGGTTAACGTTAGACACCATAGCTGGTCCTGATGTCAGCCATGGCCCGTCCCCACCTTCCCTTGCTACTTTTCTGAGCCTGGAGCTGAAACACAACTGAGGCCTAGATGTCACCTCTAGTTTGGCCAAAACTCTTTCCTTGTGGTAATCAGACTCAAATAATCTTAAGATTATTTGATGTGAGCCCGAACCTCATTGGCCTAGGGACTTAATGTTTAAAGGAGCAGTGATGCAACAAGGGCTTGCATGGGAGTCACATGAGGCTCTTCCCCACCTTCCTTGTTCTTCCTGTAAGGGGGTCTACTAACAGGTCAGGGGAGGGCGGGTCAGCAGAGGGTCTCAACTGCATGATCAGCAATATGCTATGGGAAGAAAACTCACTCTGGGGGAGAAAAGACCCACCCCAGTTTCACCCCACTGATTTCCCATAGCATATTGCTGGCAAGGTGCTAGAGCAGGAGAAGCAGAGCAGAGCTCTATAGCTGAAGGGGGGCCTCAGACCCCGGGCCATCTCAGCCCCAGGACTTCCTCACGATCACGCTGTGCTGCTTCATAACTGAGCTGTGCCACTACTGAGCTATTCCAGGGCTGAGCCATTCTCACAGACCCGCTGTACCACAACCAAAATGTTTACGCCAAATAAAGTCTCCTCCTTATTACACCCCAAGTTGGGGATTCCTGTTCATGTTTAATTGGTACAAGGACCATAATCTTCTGTTGACAAATGCTATTTCTCAAAATATTTACAGGTTAAAAAAGATAAACCTACTGAATTTAGAAACATCCTCAGGTCATAAAAGTGGGTACTGGGGGCTATCTGGCTCTTGGAGAGATTAATTTACACATCGAAGGGTTGGAGCTAGAGTATAGTCCTGTATGTTTCCAAGGATACCCTGTCTGGAGGGAAATATGGGACAAAATTCTCCTTTCTTTCCCTTTATAAGCAGAGAAACTTGAGCCCCCCACCCCCCGCTCCCAGCCTATGGCCTGTCTAGCTACTGGAGAAAAACAGTAGACATGTCTCTTATTGCGTCACCCAAGGGGTAAGGCCTGAGCAAGCAGGAAGTGACACACATTCACTATGGAGTAATTGATAAGAAATCTTTCTTTGTTCCAGAACATTTCTTGCGTGTATTCAGGGTGAAATTTTAAAATACAAGTACTAAAAACTTTACGTAGGCTTTGTTAACTTGGTGAATGAAGAAAAGGATGAAGGAGATGGAGTTAATCAGAGTGACTAAGAACCTGAGCTCTGAAGAATCAGATTGACCTAGGAGTAGTTTTCAGTTTCAACAACTTCTATCTGTGTAATTAGTGGCTACGTTTTTTTGATTAATTTAAACTTTTTTCTCCTTTTATTTCTCCTATTAAGGTACAATATTACAATCTCCTTTTTGTAGTTGTTACTAGCATTGTGAGTTATCATTTGAATAAAGAGCTAGGTAGTGCCTAAGAAACGATGGTGACCTAGAATTTCCAGAAAAAAAGAGGGAGCAATCTGATTGAAAGTGGAGATAGTCCATTAGATTTCTATTGCTATTAATAATGGATGATACCACTCTGCGATCGTGATTAATTGTTTGAGAGTTCTCTTGAGATATCCTCCAGAACAGCTGTCCCCAGTCTTTTTGGCACCGGGGACCGATTTTGTGGAAGACAATTTTTCCATGGATAAATTGGAGTGGGGAGAGGGAGAGGGCTTCAGGATGATTCAAGCACATTACATTCAAGCTCACCTCCTGTTGTGTGGCCCTTTTCCTAACAGGCCCAGACGGGGACGGGTCTGTGGCCCAGAGGTTGGGGAGCCTGCTCTAGAGACTTCCAGGAACTGACAGCATGTGAGAGAGAGAAGAAATGGATGTTCTGCAATAGCAAGAAGGGGCAATATTTTTTTCTGAAAAAAACAGAGAAATTATAAGGTAAGAGTCTTGTTTTATCTTAAGTTTCCCATAAAGCAAAGCCTGAGGCCGAGACCTTTGTGCTAGCACTTTATTAAGTTTACCAGCCTGTTGTGAGACCTCACCTTCCCCTGTGTGAAAGGTGCCCCTGCCCTCACAGTGATAGGGCCCGTGACTGGGATTGTACTTTTCAGTTTTCGAAGTCCTATGAAAAGAGCATGAGAGGTGTCCAACTTTGGGGGCATCCCTAGGCCACACTGGAAGAAGAAGAGTTGTCTGGGGCCACACATTAAATTCACAAGCACTAAGGAAAACCGATGAGCAAAAAACAAGGTTTTGAGTAAATTTGCGATTTTGTGTTAGGCTGCATTCATAGACATCCTGGGCTGCGTGTGGCCTGTGGGCCACATGTTGGCCACCCCTGGTTGTGAACAGACCAAATGGACCTAGACCCATAGCAGCAAGTCAGAGCTTGGGAGTCTGCTCAGTGGGCCACCAAACAGACAAACACACAGGACTACCTAACTCAAAGCCTTCACAGAGTTACCTAATACAAAACAAGGAGAAGAGCCAAGGTTTGCGAATACTAGTCCAATTCATACGAGCATCAGAGAAGCCTGCAGGTTGACTCTTACTCTAGCCTTGTATCTGAGCACATTGTAGGACCACCATTTGCCTCTGCTTCTCGGGATTCTTCTCAGACGCCTCACTATGAGCCACTACAGTGTGGACTAAAGGGAAGTTGTGGGTATTGTGGCCAAACACCTTGAAGAAATCTCTCTATTTTTTTGAGACCTCACCAAATTACTTTACATCCTCTGAGTTTCAAAGTCCTCATACATAAAATAAAACAATCCTTGTAACTTTGTTGTAAGGTTTTGAGATAATACACCAAAAGCACGTGGAGTAGCGCTGGCGTAGAGCAATACCCAACAAATGGTTATTACTACTAATGTAAAACATGCTACCCACGTCAGTATAAACAACTAATTTTGAGAAGGGAAATATAAGACACATTTCAAGTGGAGTATTTTAATGTGATTTCCAAACTTATATAGCTCTCACAGCAGCTAAAAGATCATTTTAATATAATAGGTTATTTCTTAAATCTGAGAATTTGAGCATCTTAAAATATGGAGTCTAAAATTCATTGCAAATTAAATACACAGTCAATCTGACATTGGGTCAAGGTCCGAAATGAGAGAGTGATATTTGAAAGTGAAGGTCCCTGAAGATCAAGCCACCATAACTTTAACAAATTCCAGAAGACTAATCTTAATTCCATTAAATCGCAAACTATAATTTCCGTTAGAAATTACTCCTTCATTGTGATTCTTTAAACAATTTTTATCGTATGTTTGTATATGCATTTCCCTATTATTATCATCATCATCACGGCTACAAACAGTGGTAACATGATTTGATCTCCTTTACTTGATATATAAAAAGTTGAACTCAGCATGATTAAGACAGTATCTGAAGAGTGCTTTCTGACTCGTTATGACTATAAGATTATATCTGAATAGTGTTTCTGAGTCATTGCGGCTGCTTTTTGACTTGGCACAAAGGCCAAGAATCCAGCAATCAGTTGAATATACAAAGTTAATCAATTTGACTACCTGTTGAGACTTTTTTGCAATAGACCATTCCCTGTCACAAAGCTGTGCCTTTTGGAGCAAGATCCTATCTACAAGGTTTATCAACTTTTTCTCTGTGTCTGAGCTTTTATTCATCTCTATAGACACAATTCAATGGTATCTCCCCTGTGAAGGCAAGTGAGATGTTCTGATTACTGTGGTTATGTGTAAAGTGTCACTGTGTCAGTAATTTTATTAATTATTCAGTTAATGAGTTTGATTTATTGACAGAAAAAAATGTTAGATATGACATAACCAAGGCCATTTAATGAAACAATGAACTGAATATGAGCCCATAATTCATTGTTAGTAATTCAGTTTTGAGAATTTTGAAGCTTAACACATGACTCTTGATAGGACAAGAATTATTAATTCATCAATAGGTAGCAGATTCCACTAACACTGTAATAATGATTGTGCAAATGGACATAAAAGGCATGTACATTAAAGCATACTCATTTTCTGCTTTGTACAAACATGGTTTTTAAAAAGATGCACAGGCAATATTCTTTAAATCGTAATTAACTCAAAGTTGTATAGTTCCTAGTCCAGGATCAGTAAGTCAAACAGTTCACATCTCTGTTAACAAAGTTATTACATTCCATACTCTTCATTCTTCCCAAGTGAAACAAACTCAAAGAATAAAATGTGGTTCCTTATTGGCTTATAACTGACAAATAGTTTTTGGTACACTTCTCCGTTCATTCTTCAATAGGAAGAGGAAGAGCAATAAAAGTTAATCTTGAGATTATGGTGCATAAAGACCATGGCAGTGTTGAGCCTGCCAATTTGTCAAACTGGAAGTGCCTCCTGAGATCTCACACACTTTTACCTTTTCCTTTGACCTCCTGGGGAGATTCATAAAGAAGAAACTAACTCTAAAGAAATGTTTTTGGCTTTAAGCAAAACAAAAACTGAAGCATCTAAAATTATACCAGGACATACCCGCCGATTGTCAAGTATCAAAGAATTCCAGAGAGAAAGGCGAACGAAATGTATTTAATTACCTAGAAATACTGACTATGACAGTCTGTACTTCTCTTATTGGGGGTGACAGTAGAAATACTCTATCTAGGATGTTTATTTTAATGCTGATCAGCAGATGGAATTACCATATTCAACTGCAATCTCACATCTAATTATACTAATAACTTTTCTTGAGTGAAACAGTCCACTTTATGCTTACATAGATTAATCTTGATGACAATAAACACTTTAAGAGAAAAAAAAGACTTTCAGGAAATGACTTTTTGGTTTAAGTATCCTAATGCAGTTCCACAGTAACAGTTCAATAATGAATGTTTATTGTGATACTCAGTAATGCATATTTATTATAATTGGTCCTTGTGATTGCTCTTTAACTATTTCTATCACTATTGAAGAGTTAGTCCAGTATCGTGGCCTGCCACATTGGTTTAAAAAACTGAACTAAAACGCAGGAAGCATGGATGTCTTTATCTTCACTCAGAGTTTTGTTGTACTTGTCTCATACAGCCGGTGCTCATGAAAGCCAAGAGTTGCAATGTCAGTATATTCAGACATTCATTTTTTAAAAATTTTCTCTTAAACTCACTGAAAATTCCCAGTTGATTCCTGAACTTTCTTGCTATAGTTGAAAAAAAAACCATGTAAGTGGGAAATCATGAGGGAGAAAATAAGAGTCGCTGATTGCAAAATTTTCAAAGCTGAAATGCTTATGAAATCCACTAGACTGAGAAAACTGGAGACCACAGCTTTGGGCAGCATGCGTATTTGGTGCAAGAAAAACTGCTCAATCTTTAAGATCCCATTCTAGAAACTGCCACACACCCTCTAAAAAACATATATCACAAGGGAACATGAGTAAGGTATGAACTAGAGTGTATAGATTTAATTTTGAAGTCAAAGAATATCTGCAATAAACAAGGATGCATGGTTAGCAGTAAGGGTACATGGATAATTCTAGATTACTTAAAAGTCCCTTACACACTTGAACAGAGGACATTCAAAGATGGAAAATTGACTTATCATGTTAAAATGTTTAAATTGTACAATATATCATAGCTATAAAAGAATATATAAAATATGTGTACATGATTTGTGTATACAATGTAAAAAGACTGTATAAAATATATATGCGTATGTATACTATAAGTGCAAGTATATATACATACATACATGTACAGTTTTAGGAGCAATAACAAAAATGAGTTGTGCTCATTTCCAAGTCTAAGACATGGAACATTACCAGGACACCAGAAGCACTCTGTGTACCTCTCTCAAATATCGTTCCTTTGCCTCCCTGTTACCACCCCCCAACACACCTGAACCCTCATCTTGACCTCAGTTCCAATCATTCACCTCTTTATGAGCTTGCCACATACGAGTGAAACCATATGTTGGGTTTTTTGAGTTTGAATAAATGAGATGTTATATAAATCACCTAATTCTCTCACTCAACACTATTTTTGTGGGTTCAACTTAGGATGATTTCTTTTGAAAGATAATTGCAATTCCATTTTGTAACAACTTCAACATTTATTTATTTGCTCCACTCTTGAAATTAGGGTGGCTTAGAGTTTTGTCATTAAGAAAAAAGCAGCTCTCAACATTTTTGCACTGGTCTCCTGCTCCACGTGTCAGAGTTACTCTAGGATAAAAATGTAGGAGAGAAATAGCTGGCTTACAGGGTATGCTCATCTTCAACTTCCCCAGTGAATATTATTCTCCAAGTGTTTGTACTGATTTATTCCCCCTGAAAGCAATTCATGGAAGTTCCTCTTCCTCCATCTACTGGTCAGCACTTGGAATTGTCAGACTTTAAAAATTGTTGCCAAATTACTATGTAATGGCATCTTACTATGGTTCTAATTTGCATTTCCCTTATTGCAAATGAGATTGGATATCGTTTTTGCATGCTTATGAGCCATTTGTATCTTATCCTCTGTGATATTTTATTTCACCCATATGTTTTGTTATGATATTTGCCATTTCATAAAAGCTTTAAAAAAGCAAACATTTTGTTTACGAAAACGATTTGTTGCTTATATATTTGGCAAAAGGTTGTATTTGTGGTTTCTTTATAAGATAACTTTTTTTTGTGGCTAGCCTCTTCTCAAAGGTATAAAAATATCTTTCTATAATGCCTCCTAAAACTTGGAGCATTTGGTCTTTTGAATTTAGAACACAGATTTGATTTTTTTCTCTACAATATAAAATTATACCAATGATATATTTCACATATATAGAATAAGTATTTCAAAAATTTATATGGAACCATAAACAAGCCTGAATAGCTGCAGCAATTTTTGAGAAAGAAGAACAAAGTAGGAGGGATGACAATACCTGATGTAAAACTGTATTACAAAGCCACTGTAATCAAAACAGTATGGTACTGGCATAAGAACAGATACGTAGAGCAATGGTACAGAATAAAGAGCCCAGAAATAAACCCAAATCTCTATGGTCAATATTTGACAATGGGAGCAGATGCATAAAATGGAGTAAAAATAGCCTCATCAACAAATGGTGTTAGGAGAGCTGGACAGCTATATACAATGTGAAATAGAAATTGTTTTATATTTCACACATTGATAACCAATTGTCCCAGTACCATTTACAGAAAAGTCCATCATTTTCTAGTCTTTGCTATAAATTAAGGTAACATATATGTGTGGTCTGTTTTGGAACTCATTTGTCAATATGTTTGTAGATACAAACACCAGCCCTGAACTGTCTCACTTACTGTATTATTATTACAATTCTTCATAAGTGGCAGGGGAAATGTCCTGACATTATTGTTTCTCTCTACGAATGCCTTAGCTCTTCTTAGTTTGTTCATATCTGCCTTAGAAAGGCTTGTCAATATGAGAATTCTGAGTGAAAATGCCTTGAATTTATAGATCAGTTTTGGCAGTAGTTGATGCATCTTTAAAATAGTAAGTCTTACATTTTATGAAATCTGATATAGCTCATAAATTAAGATCTTTAAATAATGTTAAAATGTTTTTCTTGTACCTTATTTTTTAAAGTTATTTCTAGAGGGTTTTTTCATAATTGGATGCTAAATATTAAGATTTTATATATTATTTTGTATCCATCAACCTTTTAATTATATACCTGTCAATTATTTTGCATTTTCTGTATAAACAATTATGTCATCCACTATTAATGACATTTTTGCTTTCCCATTTATTATATGCCATAGACCACTCTGCCTGGTTTCAGGTATTGTAACTCTCTACCCCTTGTGGCTTAAGGATAAGTGAGTGACAACCTCTGGAATGTGAGCTGCAGGAGACAAAGCTTGTCTCTGGTAGCAAACACTGCCTCAATTTCCTCTCCCTGCCCCCAAAGCTTGGTCAGAAGTCAATGATGGGTAAGACCCCTCACAGCGGGGGGCAACCTAAGCCAGACTCGATCACTTGGGAGGCCTTCATGGAAAGACTGGGAAGGCTGCAACAAAGAGGGAGCAATGGACTCTCATCCCCCGGCTTTGACATAGCCCAAGTCCCCATGTTCGCTAGGAGATGTGCTTCCTGGCTCTAATCCCCTTAAGCATGAATACCTGTTGGGGAGAGGTGCAGCTCCTTGCCTTGCTAGAGCATGTCCTGGGGAAAAATCTAGCATCACAAAGACTTCCTGATAAACCTGTGACATCTGCTCTGCTAAGAGTGCTTTCATTCATATGTTAAGGATTCGAGCAGGAACCCCTAAAACTCTGTTCCTAACAGACTTTGACTCAAACTAAGCCCTCAGATTTCTTTGAAATGTCATCTACTGTTTGATCCTTGCTGTCCTGTATTTCTGTGTATTACAACCTAATAAAAGCCCCTGGAGGAGGGGACTCAACACCTTTTTCCCCTGAGAAACTGGCCACTGCTCATGGCTTTTTTCCTCTGGGAAAATGGCCACCTCTCCTCCCCAAGCAGATCACATCATGTCTCAGTCATGTTTACTCTCATCTGTGACACACGGGGGTACTTGTGAGGAAAGTCGCCCCCACAATTATAGATATTAATATCTTTTGTAACCTCACTGCACTGGTTAAAATTTCAGCATAAGCTTGAATGGAAGTGATAATAGCAGGTACTCTCGTTTGGCATTGCATAAGATAACTTACAGCCATTTTCATCACTTACATGTTTAGTAAAGATAATTATGACAGGTAATACTACAGTACATAAAAGGGTAATTTATAATTCATGCAAATCAACAACATACTTTTTAATTTAAATATCAATCTACTTAAAGAGAAAAATTTTGCCTCAAGATAACTTGGCATGTACTTACGGTACTTGTCTTTAGTCTGCTTGATAATGATTATTGCCCATACATTCTCAGGAGCCAAGCAAATTAATTTTCCTTCTTTCAATGTGACTCTTAAAGCAAGCCATTTGTATTACTAAAAATGTGAGTGCTACTTAAAAAAATTATTTATTTAAAATTCTAAAGTGACAATATTATTTATTAGGGTTTAAAAAGCATTTACAAAATATATGTGTTTCTAAACAAATTTGTCTCAGACATTATACTAGCCAGGGAAACAATGTTCTGTACATACAACCACAATTTTCTACCACTGACTACAAATAATGCCAGTTAAAAGGAAAGGTAGGACCTTTCCAGCAATAAACCAGTCAGAAAGCATTTATTACTATGTATGAAATATGCACACAATACATACATGTGCCATTCTATGTACAAGGTTCTGTTAGGTTTGGTAATCCATGCACATATCTCCCAAGCTGCTATCATAGAAAATTTGCCATATATTGTTTAGCAATGTTTCTGGCAATCTTTGGGGTCTATTTTTGTTTGTTTGTTCTGCTTTTAGAATCTCATTAAGATCTTATTAGAGCACACATTTTTAAATCTTAAGGAAAGCTTTCCGTGTTCCTCTCTAAGTTCCCAATTAAACTAATTCTGAAGTTTTCAACTGCTGTCCACAGACCACATGGCTCTACCTTCCTCTCCAGGATTCCTCAGAGGTCCAGTAGGTTCAGGCGTTTGAACTCAGAGTGGAAACTCAGAGGTTTAAAAAAAGTGTAATTTAATATTTACTTTTGATTTAAAAGGAAACTGAAGAAACTATTAAGAGCAGGTGACTTTCTCAGGCTCATAAAGCCATAAAACATCTACAATAAATATTATACCCAGTGGTGAAATGTTTCAGAGGTTTGCTAAGAACAAAACAAGGGCACCTGCTGTCATCACTCCCACTTGTACTGAACATGCTCCCCAGGTCAGTATAGAAGAAGACATTAAAATGTGTGAGGGGTGGGAAAACAGTACCGCTGTTAGTGGCAGATGACATAATTGTCTATGTAGAAAATGCAACCCGACTTACAAATGCATAATTAGAAAAAAAGAAGGCTAATGGATAAAAAATATATACAAAAATCGCAACGTGTAGTTTTAAAGACATCCAGATACAATAGCATCCAGATACAAAAGTCTTTAGAAATGAGTTTAACAAATCAGGTGTGAGAAGAAAAATTTTAAATGTAATTTAGAGACCTCAGCTTAAGAACTACAAGTTTTACCCGTAGTGGTGGTCTTTTTCTGTTTGTACTGTGTTATTGGGAGGTTGTATAGGATTAATAGTCTAAATGCAAGACCTGGTGAAGATGTGCTCATTCATAGATCACAGCTGTTGTAGCTTCCCAGTCTTGAGCAAATTACTTAAGAGCTTAGAATTCAGGTTATCTTACTTTGTCCCTATGAGACTATGCTCTGGTCATAGCAAATCACCTGTTGGTTTTCTGAAAATAGCATCTTTCTCTTGGCTCCCTTTTGATGAATAGGAACCTGAAGATGGAACACCGTCTATCTCCTCACCATCTCCTGGCTCATTCACCTGGTTGATTCTCACTTGTTCTTCAGCCCTTCGTTTATGAATCACCTCTCCCGGGATGCTTTTCCTGAGTCCTCTGAGTATGAATTAGCCATGAAAGTGCCATAGTAGCGATCATTTCATTTTCACCCTGATTTGCTAGTGAAAGGAAATGAGGCAAGGAGACTCTTTCCCAAGGTAATAAAGCCAGCGGGAGGCATAATGTCAAGATCGTTATCTATGTTTTCTTCCGTTGCCTCCACCACTCCAGCCAGCTCCACCCTGGTTGCACCCAGCCTTTGTGGAATGCTGAGACAGAGAACCTCCAGAAAGAGACCCTCTGTGTATTTCTGGGTGAGGTGCATTTCTTTCCCATGATGTGGTAATTCATCAGGCTAAGACATCCTGACTGCTACTCTTTGCCAGCTCTACCAGCATCCTATGATCTTAATCTGGATTTATGCCTGTTTCTGCATTTTCTCCTTGCTGCCATTGCTAACATGTAACTACTGTAATTTAGTTGGCTCTCCCCAGAGTCCACACGTGGACCCACTGCTCCTGTTTTTCCTTTTCCCTTTATAAACCATTCACTCAGCTGCCTAAGCAAGGGACCTTGGTTTCATCACAGACTGACCCTCTCCTTATGCTTTGCATCCAACTGGGCTCTAGGTCCTGCCATTTCTACCCATTTGACAACTTTGATATGTAACTCCTCCTCTCCCTTCCCTGTGAAATGGCCTTAATGATGCTTTTTACCGGCTTTTACTAAACTTCGCTTAAGTCCCTAAACCATCTCCCAGACTCAAGGCTGCCCCCTCCTGTCAATCTTATTTACTGCGAAGATATTGTTCCAAAGAGCAGATCTCATCCCGTCACTTTTCCACTTGAGATCCTTCAATGGCTGCCAGTATCACTGGGTTTAGGTGGTACATTAGTTTGCTTGGGCTGCCATAACTAAGTACCACAGACTGAGTGGCTTAAACAACAGGAATTTATTTTCCCATAGTTCTGGAGGCTAGAAGAAGTCCAAGATCAAAGTGTCCTCAGGGCTGGTTTCTTCTGAGGCTTTTCCCCTTGGCTGACAGATGGTCATCTTCTCCGTGTATGTTCACAGGTCTTCCTTCTGTATGTGCCTACGTCCTAATCTTTTCTATAAAAACACCAATGATAGTAGATTAAGGCCCACCCTAGCGATCTCATTTTAACTTAATGACCTTTTAAAATTAAGTCCACATTGTGAAGCACTGAGGTTTAGGACTTCAACGTACAAATCAGAGGCCAAAATTCAGTCTGTGACAAGTGCCATATACAATCTAATTCTTTACAAAAATTCTTACTATTTGTCCTCATGATATGCCTCAAAACATTATTAGTTGGTCCTTGAACTAGCCCAGTCTTCCTGAGCCCTTCGAAATGTATTAGTCGTCTGACAGTAAGATGTAAATTCCTAACTACCTTCCTTTATAATTGTTCCATAAGCGTTTTACTCAACATGCTGTTACTCATTCAGAAACTAACACTGACACCACCAAGTAGGTAAACTGGTTATGCTTTCTTTGAAGAAAGTGTGTGCACATTATAAAAATCAAACGATAAAAAAGGTTATACAGTTTTTTAAAAATATTCAAACCTCTCTCTTCTGCTCTAGATCTTGGCTTTTCCATCCCAGAACCTATGAGAATTACTACTCTTCTGCATGTGAGTGTCATTTCTTGGGAAAAAATATTCTATATATAAATCAGTGTATGTGTTCCTTTTTTATGGTACACATGGAGAAATACCATGAATACTGTTCTGCACCTTGCCTGCTTTGTCTAAAAATAATGTTTTGGTGAGTGTTCAATTTCAGTGGGTATTTTCATATATTCCCCCAGATGTAGAGAGATGTGAGGCACAGTATGTCATTGTTGGAATGTACTATTTGTTTAAGACATTTTGTATAGAAATAATTAGGGTGCTTCTAGTCTTTTGTTGCTTTTGCTCTAATCTCCTTATCTTATTTCTTTCCCTTGTGTAATTCCATTGTCTGGTACTTCCTAAAATCTGTGACATAATAATGGTGGTCCTGGACATCTCTGTCTCAGGTTCAGCTTTTTAAGCCTTCCCGCTAATTTTCTACCATTAGACATCCTGCTGCGTTTTGGCTCCTATTATATACACATGGAGGCTGTTAGTGTTGTTATTTTCAATATTTTATTTGTTTATTAGAATATTCTTATTTATATATTTATTATTGTTGCTTATTTTAGAGAGGGGGAAACTGGGGAGAAACATGGATATGAGAGAGAAACACAGACCTGCTGCTCTCCCATGCCCGCAGCCGGCGGCCTGGCTTGCTACTCAAGCATGTGTCCTCACCGGGAATCCAACAGGTGATATTTTACTTTGCAGGATGACGACCAACCTACTGAGCCACTCTGTTCAGGGTTTATTTTTAATGTTTTAAAAATATCTGTTGGAAGGCCTCTTTTCCAGTACTCTCATGTACTGTTTGAACTGGTCAATTTGCATAACATTTCTAATTTTTCCTTTTCCCTTTTATGACTCTCTTCAGAGGGGAAATACCCTATTTGAAAGGATTGAATCAAGCACGTTCAGTTCAGTACCTCCCTTTTCCTCTTGGAATCAGGCCCTCCACGTGGGCGAGGTCCCTAGGGTTTGACCTTTACAGTGACTTGGTGGCTGTCTGCTTATTCATTGTTTCAGTTGGCAGTCTATTTGACTTGCATTTTAAGCTATATCTTCTTTTTTTTTTATACTCCTCAAGTATTTTAATAATATTAATAATTTCTGGAAAACCTTCCAAAATGATTAAGATGTCAAAGATGTCAATTATGCTAGTATCTAAATTAAACTACTGAAATATATGAAATTATATCTTGGTTTTTTTTATTTTATTTTTTTAAATATAATTTTTATTTAATTCTTGTTCATGTACAGGTTTCTGTCTTATATTCCCAGCATTTTAAGCTATATCTTCCAATGATATTTTTAGCAATATCAAATACTGGGTTACCACTCATCTGACCTTTTTTTAAAAATTGTTTTAGGGTTAAGATGGTTTCCTTTTTTTTACATGCAACACAGTTTATTCCTGTATTATATTTATTTATTAATTATTGTATTATTTACTGTACCACTGTAAACCTACTTTTGCCCTTCCGGTATATGCAGCTCATTTGCATGGCAGGTCCATATTTTTTAAAATTTATTTAATTATTTTTCAAGTACAGTTCTCTGTCTATTATTCCCATCCCATCCTACCCCCTGTACTCCCCCCCTCCCTCCCATTTCCACCCTTCTCAGTTGTTGTCCATGTGTCCTTTATATGTGTTCCTCTAAATCCCTCCCCTATTTCCCCTGAAATTCCCTCCCCTCTCCCCTCTGGTCACTATCAGCCTCTTCTCTATTTCAGTGTCTTTGGTTATATTTTGCTTGCTTGTTTGTTTTGTTGTTTAGCTTCCTGTTAAAGGTGAGATCATATGGTATTTGTCCTTCAACACCTGGCTTATTTCACTCAGCATAATGCTTTCCAGTTCCATCCATGTTGTTGCAAAAGGTAGGAGCTCCTTCTTTCTTTCTGTGGCATAGAATTCCATTGTGTATATGTACCATAGTTTTTTGATCCATTCATTTACTAACTGGCAGCTAGGTTGCTTCCAACTCTTACTATTGTAAATTGCGCTGCTATGAACATTGGGGTGCATATGTTCATTGGGATTGGTGTTTTAGGGTTCTTAGGGTTAAGATGGTTTCTTGAGCACTTTAGACATCCTAACAGTAAGTGTGCGGTTTATATTTCATCGAGTTTTAAAATCTAGAATGGGTATATAAGGCATTCTTAGCAATGACCAGAGATAATTTAATCCAGGGGTTCTCTGGCCTCTTAGGAACTGGACTGCACAGCAGGAGGTGAGCTTGAATGAAATGTGCTTGAGTTGCCCTGAAACAATCTCTCCCCACCCCAACCACAGAAAAACTGTCTTCCACGAAACCAGTCCTGGGGGCCAAGAAGGCTGGGGACTGCTGAATTCATTACCCATTTATTAATATAGGCACCTAGTATGTGCTAAATAGTTATTAAATGTTAAAATCACTGTATTTGTAAATTCATAAATAAACCTAAAACTGTCTTCATTGTTACATGTTTTCAGGTATGATTCCCAAATTCACTCCTTTATTCACCATGCCAGTTAAAAACCTCAATAAAGAACGTTATGGGGATGTGATTTTATTCTCTTGTAGTTTTGGTGGCTAAGGGAGGGTTTCATTCCTACTCAGATACAGTACCAGAAAGGTATCCTATAAAACCAATCAATATAATAAAATCAGCTGTGTATATAAATAATGTTATAGTTACCAAAATCTAATAACCTCTAGATGATGAAGGAGATAAAACAATCGCAAGTACAGGGCAAACTATTCCTTGTATAGTTATTTGATAGTGTTATGAATAAAGTAGTAGATTTAAACCCCAAATCTCATCTTTGGTTGTGGTTCCAAAGAAAATAACCCTTTACAGTTTTTTTTCTGGGACCAAAGTAAGTATTTCCTTGAAGTTAATTGTTCAGTCTGAGGTTTTTTTGAACATCATGAAGTGGGAAAAAGAAGTCTTGCTTTGAAAGGGTTTCGCCTGTATGGAAGTTCCCGGAGGTAAGCGTGCGGAGATTCGAGGTGTGGCCGTGACCGCTTGACAGACCGCAGCTCGTCAACCCCAACTTGGGCGCATCCCAGTTGTGTGACTTTGCAAAAGTCACAGGGCCTCGGAGTCTGTACCTGTAAAATGAGAAGGACAAGAGTAATTCCCCTCATGCCCTTATACAGCTGCTGTAAAGGTTAAAGAAAGAAAAGATGATGATGTAATTCAATACCTATACCAGGAATACAATAATGTTTCAAATACACATTAACGTGTTTATTTTTTAATATTGCTGACATTCATGTTAACTATCTTCCCTCTACCCTCTCAGTCAGTTAAAACATATATTTGTGCCAAAAGGAGTTTCATAAAAGTACAGGTAATTCTACAAACAAGGCCCAAAACTTACTGTTTATTAGCCATTTTAATGTCCCCATATTGAAACACAGTACATTTTTGTTAGGTGGCAAGGTAAAACTGAGCTGAAATGTTTGTACGGTATTGTTTTTGTTGGCAATGCACCATAGCCTAATATGTAAATAATACAAAAACTGTTCTCTTTGTCTGAGATTTTTTCCTGTTAATAAATTCTTGTCCAAAATTATATTTTTCCTCTAATGACTTAAGTGGGGGCTGTTTAGTACAAGGAAGAAGGATCCTGCCCTCCCTGCAGTCTCCTTCTAGTTGTAATGACTTTAATAAGTCATTTAATAATGACTTTAGATTTTCCTGCCTAAGAGAGTTAGCGCTACCAAAGAAATATGAACAATCTAATGTGACTGCTAGATGTTAATAAAATTTTAGTATAAATTTTTTAGTTGAGTACTATTAACACTTCAAGGAAAGAGAGCTAATATAATTATGAATACTCTACATTATGAATAAATATTTATTTTATTTACCAAATAGTGGTTAAATTCTGTTTTATGTGTGATTACTCAAGTAACATTAACATGTAAATAAAAGCTCGGGGCAGTCCACCTGGGTGTTGACAGTGTTCTCGTCTGCAGACTGGGAGTGCTGCGACAGTGGCTCCTGTCCATTCTTCCCTTCTTTCTGTTCTTTCATTCAGCTTTTGTGCAATTTTCAAATTTTCTGTGATGAACATGTATAACTTTTGTAACCAAAAGTATAGATTCTATTTTTTAAAAAATATTCCATTCCTGGCTGGTGTAGCTCAGTGGACTGAGCACGGGCCTGCAAACCAGATGATCGCAGTTTGATTCCCAGTCAGGGCACATGCCTGGGTTGCAGGCCGGTTCCCAGCAGGGGACACACAAGAGGTGGCCATACATTGATGTTTCTCTCCCTCTCTCCTTCCCTTCCCCTCTAAAGATAAATACATAAAATCTTTAAAAAAAAATTCCAAAGTTGTGTTTGGAATGTGACTTGCAACATTTAGATGGAAGTCAAGATTGGGTCCACTTTTTAAATGCTCCAATGAAAGGAGCTTCATCCCTTCCGCAAATGACATTTTTATATTCTGTGTTGGTATGGCCAAAAAGAATTTTATCAAATTTTATTGCTAATTTTTACAGTTACATTAGTGAAACTTTTTACATGTATTGTTATTTTCTGTGCATGTACATCTATACATGACATGATATTCAAATCATTGCCAAGCTTTTGGGTTTATGGAGTATGGGTTCCCTCTAGTGGCCAAGTTAATTATGGAAAACCAAAGCGATTTGTATAAATGTACTCTTAGAAGCTCCTTGGTGACTGAAGGGTGTGGCTTATATCTAAGGAGAATCACCAAGGCTTAAACCTTGCACTTTAGCAATTTTAATTGAGGTGAATTTGCATACAATAAAATGTTCCCATTTTAAGTGTGCAATTTGATGAATTTTGATAAGTGTATAGATAATATACCCTACCACAATCAAAACCTAGAACACTTTCATCACCCCCAAAGGTTCTTTTGTACCCTTTGTCAGTTAGCCCCAGCTGACCAGCACAATGTGAAACAGCATGGAGAGAAAGGCCATTGTCCTTAATTTAGGGTCTTTCACTGTGAAGTGCAATGTTATTTGTGCGTTATTCATAGATGTCATTCATCAGCTTGATGAATACTTCTAGTTTTGTGAAAGTTTTTTTATTTTTATCATGAATAAATATTGAATTCTGTCTATCAAATACTTTTCTACATCTACTGAAATCCTCATAGTTTTTTTCTTCTTTAACGTCTTGCTATGGTGAATTACATTGACTAATTTTGAATGTTGAATCAGACTTACATTTCCAGGATAAACCCCACTTGTTCATGATATATTACCCTTTTAATATATTGCTTTATATTATTTACTATTATTTTGAAGATTTTGGTTATTATGTTATTGAAATATATAGATCTAGAGTTGTCTTTTCTTGTAATATTTTGGTATCATGGAAATGGTGGCTTTATAAAGAGAGTTGGAAAGTGTTACTTTCTCTTCTATTTTTGTAGAAATTTGTACAGGATTATTATTGTTGTTTTCTTAAATGTTTGAGAAAACTCATCAGTGAAGCTCACTAGGCTTGGAAATCCTTTTTTCAGATGTTATAAATACTAATTCATTTTTTAAAATTCTAGATAGAGTGATAAAATTTTAAATTTTTCTTGGGTTAGTTTTTGATAATTTATGTTTTTAAATAAACTTCTCTGTTTTTGTGATGTCAAGTATATTTCACTAAAACTTTTTGTATTATGCCCTGGATGGTGTGGCTCAATGGATTGAGCAGCAGTCTGCAAACCTAAGGGTCACTGGTTCAATTCCCAGACAGGGTACATGCCTGGGTTGCAGTCCGGGTCCCCAGTAGGGGGTGCATGAGAGACAACCACACATTGATGTTTTTCTCCCTCCTTTCCTCTCTCTAAAAATAAATACATAAAATATGTAAAAAATATTTACTTTCAATTTTTTTAATATTATTACTTTATCAACATTATAATGCCTTTAGTGTCTGTAGGGATAGCTCCTTTTTCATTGCTTATATTGGTAATTTGTGTCTTTGTGAGAGAGTTGGTTTTTGCCTTACCTACAATCTAATGAGTTAGCCTTCCACAGTTTCATGAAGACTTAGAGAAGACACAAGACTCCTAGGCAGAGACAAAGAAATTGGTTGTAGCAAAAGGAATTACCAAAAATGAGCAATCCAGAAAGAGTATGAAGAGAATAATTTCATATTCAATAGGATCAAAAAGTATAAAGTATTTGGAAATAAACCCAACCCAGGAAGATTTAAACACTAAAAACTGCAAAGCATTGCTGAAGAAAATCAAAGAAGACACAAATAAATAGAAATACATCCTGTGTTTATGGATTGGGAGACTTAATATTGCTAGGATGTCAGTACTATGGAGAGCAATCTACAGATTTAATGAAATCCCTATTAAAGAAAAAAATGGCTTTTTTTGCAGAAAAGCAGAAAAATCTACTCTAAAATTCATGTAGCATTTCAAGGGACCCTGAATAACCAAAAACAATCTTGAAAAAGAACGAAGTTGGAGGTCTCACACTTTCTGATTTCAAAACTTACTACGAAACCACAGCTACAAAAAGAGCATGGTTCCAGCATGCGGCAGACATGCAGAACACTGAAGTCGGATAGAGCTAGGAAATAAGCCCCTCACATGTATGGTCAAATCACATAGGACAGGAAAAAGTAGTTGCCAGAGTATTAGTATCATTGTTCCAGTTTCGTGAGCCCCGCATACCACAGAGGACATGGACGAGCAGACGAAGTCTGCATGTGTCGTGAGTGGGGCCCCAGAAGGGGAACTCTGAACTTAAGGCATCCATCGCTTTGAAGGCAAGCAGTAAGGAAGCATCCTCCTTGTACATAGGGAGATATTCCCTCGCCTCTCGAACTTATCGGCTTCATGAAGAGGCCTGAGAAACGGTTCAGATAATGATAGGAGATGATGTCTTTTGAATAGGTAGCCACACATCTACACATTAACATTAAAAACCTCTCCAAATACAAAAATATAATAATAAAAAACAATGGAGATTCCCAATGGCCAGTGAAAGTGGAGTCAAATGAAATGTACTCTTGGTGACAGTTACTATGACTGTGTATCTTTTGGTTCAAGTCAGTGTAGCATGGAAACACGGGTTTGAGCTGAGAGCGCAGAAGGGCCCTGCAAGTTCCGTGGAAGCGTCTCAGGGGCCAGGGAGAGAGTGTGAGCAAGACTAAATTAAACACGTAGGGACACTTGGGACCCACATCAGCTGAGAAAATTCTATTTCCTGTTTTTCTCAAACAACCTTTAAAGTAAGAGAGTGCACATCAGACTTTAAAATCAATTGTGCTATTTTAAAAAAGAAAAACATTTTTAAAGTTATAATGCTAGAATGTGAAGGAGACAATGAAAGAAGGATAAATGTACTAGGCTACGGAAAATAAGACAAATTCTGCCCCACAAGAGGAGAGCCAACATTTTCAAGCCTCTGGAAGAGTACCTTAAGCTTGTTAGGTGCTCAATAATCAAATAATTTATGAGAAGAAAGGGAAGAAGCTTTACGACCAGATAGGATAAAGAGAAAATTTTTATGTGAATATTTTTAAAAATTTCTAGTATGTACTTTCAGCACCAACTTAGAAGTTGCACCTAGATTTTCATTTCTGAGTAAGGAGTTAAATTGTAAGTTAGAAATTGGAAAAGACTAAATCAAAGAAACATTCCAGAAGCAAGGCAGAAACAGCGATATGCCATGTGTACATGGATTCACGTATATTGTTCTAAATCCTATCATTGTGCTAAAGTATTGAGAAATCTGTGGTCGTCTACATTCCTCTACATTAAAGTATTTTTCTCCTTCAGGATGCTTTTTGAGATTTTTCACGTAGAGCAATTTGCTTATAATATACTTTAGTATAGTTCTCTTTGTGTTTCTTGTGTTTGGGTTTCATTGAACTTTTTAGATTTGTAGGTTTACACTTCTCATCAAATTTAAAAAATGTTTTACTGTGATTTTTTCAAAAGCTGTTTGGTCCTTATGACCTCTCTTTTGAGAATACCAGTTATACTGTTTTTGGCAACTTGAACTCGTCCTAAGGCTCACTGATGCATTGTTATATTTTCAGCCTTTTTTTCTCTATAAATTTCTCTTTTGACTTTCTATTGTTTTCAAGTCCACTCATCTTGTTTCTGTTATGTCATTCTTCCAGTCTCTCATCCAGGAGAAGGAGCAGATTTATGCCTATATAAAAAGTTCATAGAAGAAAAAAGTGAAATCGCAGACAATGAGGAATGAATGGACCAGTAAAAAGTGNTAAGGCTCACTGATGCATTGTTATATTTTCAGCCTTTTTTCTCTATAAATTTCTCTTTTGACTTTCTATTGTTTTCAAGTCCACTCATCTTGTTTCTGTTATGTCATTCTTCCAGTCTCTCATGCAGGAGAAGGAGCAGATTTATGCCTATATAAAAAGTTCATAGAAGAAAAAAGTGAAATCGCAGACAATGAGGAATGAATGGACCAGTAAAAAGTGCTGCTGGTACAATTGTTATACCTTTATTTCCTCATTCAAGGATATGTTTTTAGTGATTTGAGAGAGAGAGAGAGAGAGAGAGAGGAAGTGACATCAATTTCTTGCCTCTCATGTGCCCTGACCTGGGATCAACCGCAAACTTTTGGTGTAAAGGATGATGCTCCAAGCAACTGAGCCACCTCGCGTGGTCTTACTTCGTCCTTAGCTTTGAGATTTTGAGAAATGGTGCCAGTGTTTTTGTAGAATGTCCCTTGATTTGGGTTTGTCTGATACTCCATTAGATACACATAGGTGGTAGGGATACCTCAGAAGTGACACTTCATTCTTCTCATTGATCCAATCAGGTGGTACGTGACTGTGATTTGTTCCTATATTGATGATGTTAACTTGATCACTAAGTCCTGGACACGTCTTCCAAGTTTCTCTACTGTAAAGTTTTTATTCTCTACCTTGTAATAAACAATAAATCTGCGCAGAGATTAGTCGAAGTTATATGAATATTCCATTCCTTAAAGTACACTGATGGTCCTTGTCTAAATTGAATTACTGCAAAGACAGTGATTGTTCCTTCTGCAATTATTGGTTAGCATTTTACTGTAAGGGTCTTTCCTTCTTCCTTTATTCATTCACTTCTGTCAGTATGGATCCATGTCTTCTAGTTGTATTTAATGGGATAGAATCCATTACTATCATTACTTATTTTGGTGCTCAGATTGTCCCGGATTTGGCCAGTGGGAGCTCCTTTGAGCTGGCTTCTGTGCCTGTCTTTCTTTGAGCACATTCTTACTTCCAGCACAAGATGGTCAAAGCTTACTCTCCCAGCCTTACTCACGGACTCAGCCATTTTGCAAAGGACCCCTGGTTCTTTTCAGTGGGTAGTAATATCGCAACCCAAAATCTGGGGGGTAGGTGTATGCATTGCAAATGAGGTGTCATTGTTCATGTCCTTTCAGAGGACAGTTTGGAAAATAGCCAATTCATATCATTCTTGCCTTCACCATTTTATATTTGTAGCTCCCAACAAAATCAACATATTTATTCCTTTGCTCAATTCTACAATACACATAAACTTGTTTCAGAATTACTATACCCACACACCTATTAACAATAAACCTAGTGACCTACTAAATCAAATTTAAGTTTTCTTTTTGTTCTTTTACTTTCAGACAGAGAGAAGTGAAATACTGTAGCTGAAAGTTACTTGGATTCTTTCTCTTCCACTTTTCTTTAATATAGTTGCTGGCCATTTGGTATACAGTGAAGTGTATTTGCTTCTGCTTGTTTCCAACTTTGAAGTTAAAAAATATCTTTGCTGATTTAACTTTTGACATTTTAATCATGATGTGCCTTGGTGTAGACCTCTTTGAGTTCATCTTTTTGGGGACTCTCTGTTCTTCCTTAATGTGATGTTTGTTTCCTTCACCAGGTTAGGGAAGTTCTTAACTGTTGCTTTTAAAAATAGGTTTGCTGTCCCTTTCTCCTTTCCTTCTCTTTCTGGGACCTCTGTGATTTGAATTTCAGAAGTTCCTTAATCTATCCTCATTTTTTAAATTATTTTTTCTTTTTGCTGTTCTGATTAGGTGGTTTCTGCTATCTTGTCTTTCAAACTGCTGATTTGATACTCTGTTTCATCTATTCTGTCCTTTATTCCATTTAATGTATTCTTCATTTCAGTGATTGTCCTCTTAATTTCTGACTGGTTCTTTTTTTATGTTTTCTATCTCAGTGTTGAAGTTCTCACCAAGTCCATCTATGCCTCTCCTGGGTTCACTGAGCACCCTTAGAGACAATATTTTGAACTCTTTACCTGATAGATTGCTTGTCTTTATTTCCTTCAGGTTTTTTTTTTCTGGGACTTTGTCATGGCTCTTTATGTGGGACATATTTCTCTGTATCCTCACTTTGGTGGGGTTTTTTTTCTGTGTTAGTATCTGTAGGTTAGGTGATACAGCAACCTCTCCTGGTCTTGAAGGAGTGAACTTGTGTAGGAGCTACTCCTTTGTAGACTGCATGCGATGGGTGTTTTGGCAAGCCAGGTGGAGCTAGAGCATGCATGAGCCACAGGGAAGCCTGGGAGGCAAGTCTTACTAGGGCCTATAGCTGTAGCTAGAGTGGCGACAGGTCCAAGAAAGTCTGAGGGCAAGCTGCAATGGGCTACCTTGGAAACCCGTTGGAGTTGTAGCTGGAGTGGGCTCAGGCCTTGCATAGTCCTGGGGGCAAGCTACACTGGGATCTGGAGCTGAAGTTGGAGCAGGTGCAAGCTGCAGAGGTTCCCAGAGGTAAGCTACTGGGGCTATAGTCAAAGTGGGTGTGGTCTGCAGGAGCTGTAACTAGGGTTGTTGCAAGCTGAGGGGAGTCCTGGGGACCAGTCACAAGCCTAGAAGCTAAAGCTGGAGCAGGCTTCAGGGAGATCTGTTTCTGTGTTGTCTCTCTCATTTGTTTTGCAGAAGAAATTCAGTTAGCCTTTAGTCCCTCTTCAGGGGGATTTGCTTTCTGTAGGTGTAAATTCCAAGCATTCCTGGGAGGACGTGAGTTCAGGGTCTTCCTTTGCCACCATCTTGTACTAGAAGCCTTTAATAATGAATTAATTAATTATTTGATATTAGCCACCTAAAGGGTGTGAGGTGGTGT
Source organism: Sturnira hondurensis (assembly GCF_014824575.4). Taxonomy (NCBI): domain Eukaryota; kingdom Metazoa; phylum Chordata; class Mammalia; order Chiroptera; family Phyllostomidae; genus Sturnira; species Sturnira hondurensis. Next base: position 26,973 of record NW_028095005.1, read on the forward strand.
GTCACCTGTGGTTTTGCTTTGCGTTTCACTAGTGATTAGTGTTGTTGAGGTATTGGCCAGAATGAAGCTTATGTTTTTAGCTAAAATTAGCTTAGAAAAGAAAAATATAAGAAAATCTGACTTATAGTTTTGAAAGCATATGTGATTGTTTTGGGTTATAGGGTCATAATCTTTCATATTCAATGTTTTGGGGAAAATCTCTTCTTCAAACGATTCCTTGAATCAGGTTGAAAAATATTACATGTCCTCTGTAATATTTTAGATTCATAAATCACTCTCTCTACATATATGTATATCTATATATCTATGTCTATCTATATCTCTCTCTATATATATAGATAAAGAGGGAGAGAGAGAAGGGAATCTTGCCATTAAACAACTAAAAATGGCAATATAAGACTTGTCCAGATATGACCCAAATTAGCCCTCAGGGGAGTTACAGTTCTGCAAGACAGATATCATTCAGAAACTTAGGGAAAATTTCTCATGGCACAACTCAGTGGACTGACATTAACTTCCCCATCTGCAAGAAGAGTATGCATAATGTTCTGCAGGGGTATTTTATTGATTGAAAAGAAAACCAAAATGTGTGAGAAAACTTATAGTCACCCACAACCTGGCAATAGCCTGCCATACACCTTTTCTGATCTACTTAAAATCTCTGGAAAAGGTTTAGCTACCACTCCATGTCTGTGGGCTGGGAGTACCAGCTCTGTCAAAATCTCCTTAAAGGTGACTCTTGCAATTCTTGGGCAGTTCATTGCATTCCTGCTGAGTCTAGGTCCAATTCATTCAATCACTCTTTTATTTATTCACACAACAGACATTTAGTGAGAACTTAAGTCTGTCCTATTGACTGGGACAGGCTCTGGAACAGACATTAAGATTAGGCAGTAGGTAGACTTTTTTTTTCTTTTTTTAATTTAAAATGTATTTTATTTTATTGCTTTCATCGTTAAAATGGAATAAAATTGTATTTTGGGCCTTAGTTTGAATTAAATAATCTTATCACACTTTTTTTAGAAAAAAAAAAGAATTATTTTTATTGTTGTTCAAGTACAGTTATCTCCATTTTCCGCTACCACTCCCCCCAGCCCACCCATCTCCCTCTCCCAGCCTCTCTCCTACCCCCTTTGGTTTTGTCCATGTGTCTTTTATATATATTCCTTGATGACCCTTCTCTTTTTTCCCCCTGTTATCCTCTCCCCTCTCCCCTCTGGTTACTGTCAGTTTGTTCTTTGTTTCAATGTCTCTGGTTATATTTTGCTTGCTTGTTTGCTTCATTGATTAGATTCCACTTATAAGTGAGATCCTATGGTATTTGTCTTTCACCACCCAGTTCATTTCACTTAGCATAGTAGCACAATTTACAATAGTCAATTTACAATTGCTGGAAGCAACCTAAGTGCCCATCAGTAAATGAATGAATAAAAACATATGGTGCATTTATACAATGGAATTCTACATAGCAGAGAGAAAAAAAGGAGCTCCTACCCTTTGCAATAGCATGTATGGAACTGGAGAGCATTATGCTAAGTAGGTAGACTTTCTGGTGGGTCCACCTTCAGATAACAGGCCAGTGGTCTTCCCTTACTTGATTTAGGCTCTTCCTTCAATGTGACTTTAACGAGTTACACAGAAACAGTGGGAGTTTATTTTATGTTGGGGTAGAATATAATGTTGGCTGTTCACTAGAAGGAAGTATATACTATTAATGTGTGAAGAGAGAGAAAGCAGGAGCTGGCAAGGCATTTGCATGAGACAAAGGATAAGGAAGAGCAATGATCAACACATCTTCCTATGAGACAGGAACCTATTCCTTGCAAGGCCAAATGATTTAAAAAGTTTGAACTGATGAAGCTGTGTTTTGAAATGTGGTGGTGTAAGTGGATTCCTTATAAACCTTAATTAAATACCCATTCTTTGCCCAGTACTATTTTAAGTATGGCAGAGGTGCCAAAGAAGTGGAGTATGTGGTACAGCACCTCACAGAGGGCATGTCTTCCTCCATCAAATGGAGAACACAGAATATTGTTCACTTCGCTTTACTGATAACTACTCCTGGGCAGGAGTCCCTCTTTCAGAACATTCTGGCTGCTGTCTGAGCCCAGTCAGACCACAATCACCAGGGACAAATATATAGCAAGAAAAAGTTAGGATAATTGGTTCCTTGTATTGAGAGACTGCATACCAGTGCTATTCAGAAGTATCTCATCAATTAAAAGGTGATATGTGAGGTTATTATAGGATTTTGGGAGGAGTGGAGTTTAAGTCAAATTTAAAAGAAACAGTATTTTGGTAGGCTCAAAGCAAAATGGGCTGTATGTAAAGGGACCAACATCAGGCTGAACTGCAAAGTGGGCCCAGGGGCCTCTTTCCTTGGAACTGATACAGTTAAGATAGATATGAACTGTGTCCAGAAATGCATCATCTGTACCCAGGCTGGAAATAAACTCTCTTCTTTGTGTCAAATTCACTTCGGCCATCCAGACAAGAATAGGATGTTTCATTCTTATTGATATGATTTTAAATAGGGAGTTTTCTGACAGTCAGTAATTTTAGAGAACAAAGGTTTAAGTAAGAAAGTTTTAAGTGGTCAAAGGGACTGTGATGACACTTCACAGCTGCAGCCTGACTTTGGGAGAAATACTGCTTCCTTTAACTTTGCAACTGGTTTTATCTCACTGGGTCTTGTCTGTTATCTGTTAAAAAACAAGAAAACTTGCTCAAAATGAATGGCTTATGCTAAGCCTCACATCATCGAAGAGTTAATTACATTTCAGCTCTACCAGAATTGGACTCTCAAACTAGTCAATCAGGAATTGCTCAATCAGCACTAGTTAGGTAATCTGCTTGATAGACCCTCACCACCCGCTAAAGGAAAGTAACTTTGCAATACTTTTTTGCCAGTATAACTCCCTTGTACATGTTCCCTTTTGCCTATATAAGAATTTTATCTTGCATAGCTCATTTTTTATCTGCTAAATTGGATGCTGCCTGATTCGAATAGACATTTGCTTAAATAAACGCATAAATTTTTTTTTAACATGGCTCGGTTTATCTTTTAAAATGTCCCAGTGTAACGAATGCTTAGTCAGATTTTTACTCTTTCAAAGGCATATTTTGCTTTCTCACTGCAAATTCACCACATAACAGCAGGTTTGGCTCTGTTAACTCGATTATAGACTCTGGAAAGCCATGGGCATTGGTCAGTTTTTTTCTTCCAAAAATGGAATACAGAAACCTTAAAGTCAAGGGCTTGTTCTGCCAGATCCCTCTCCTCCTTCCACACACTTTTGTTTCTTTCTCCAACTCCCAAGGTGTCCAAAGGTCGTACTCAGGAGTGAGAAACAAAAGAACCAGTCAAGTCCTTCAGCTTTAAATCAAATTCCACGTGGCCTTCCAAAGGCTGCGGTTTGGGAATTCCAGCTGGGGAGAAAGAGGGCGTGCTGCTTGAATTGATTGGTTTAGTTGCCTTCCCTGAGTCCTCCCTTCGGGGAGATCTGTGGCGTGTCGAGAAGCCAAGTCGGCAAGCTACACTCCAAGCTACCATTCTTCCAGATGCAATTGTCCATACATACGATGTCCAGCTTACCCCTGGACTCCCACCCCCGACTGCCCGAGGTCCCTTCAGCCCTGCCCCCGGCGCCGCGCGGGGAGTCTGGCTCCGGGCCCCGCCCCTCCCCGGCGCTCCGGAAACGGGCTGCGGGCGGGACCTGCCCTCCCATCGGGCCTAGTAGGGGTGGAACCCGGCCTCCAGCTGCTGGGACCGCAGCGGCAGGAGGGGAACCTCCGTCCGGAAGTCGGCGGTTCTGGGCTATGGCAGTTCCCGCACGCGGCTTCTCCCGGCTCCGCAGCCACCTGGGCCGAGTCCCGAGGCTGGGCGGGGGCGCGGCTGGCCCCACGTTCCGGGGCTTTCAGAGCAGCGGAGTGAGGTACGAGCTCTACCGGACGCTTGGTCTCCTGGGATCTGGGTGCTCGGGGTGTGAATCCAAGGCCTGTGGGAGGAGCGGCGGGAGTGCGAGCACTTGGCGCGAGCTCGGCCGGTGTATGTGAGGTTCAAGGCTCCAGGGTAGCCCCGTGGCGCAGCGGGGGCGAGGCCTCCCGCGGCTCGGAGCTGGGCCTAGTGGAGCACGCGGGCGGGTGCAGTTGCCCGAAGTCGGGCAACCTGGGTGTGCCGGGCCCTGAGCTCCGGGTCCAAAATGTTCCTTCTTCGCAGTTGGTGCAGTTGAGTGATTTAGGAAGACATTTCAGTCCCTCCGGAAAAGTGCCATAAAAACGCATCGTTTACTCGTTTCATTTTTTTTTCTGTTATTGTGATTCGTAAACAAAGGAGTGGGCGTTGTTTCAGATGGTTTATTAGCATTTGAATGACTCAATTCCTTTGTTGGTGGTAATACTGAGTGACGTCTTTTCCAGTTCTAAAATTCTTAATGATTTTACAAACTAAAATCAGACATTAATCTTGATTTCTCAGTCTTTTTCTATGTGGCACTACCGAACCTCTTCAACCTAAAATTGAAGTGTTGAATCTTTTCTTCACTGCATGTGTTTGCACCTCGTTGTTGGAAATTCAGAACAGTGCGGTTCTCACTCTTCTCCACGAGGGTGCCGCAGACGTTCACCCTTCAGTTACTGACTTGGACGTACTTGCAAACTCAAACCTAATAAGCTAAAAATATATTCCCTTGACCCAAAGCCAGTGAGTTCAGAAGAGATTCTGTTTTCAGACTTCCAGGGCTTCCAGTAATGTACTTTTTTACTGCCGTTTTACGTGGCCAGAGATGGTACCTAATCTTTTCGTATCTCCAATGCGCAGCACAATAGAAAGGAATGGACAGTAATGTGGAAATATAGTTACTGCTTATTTAATTTAAACTGATTAACTTCCCATTGTATGCATTTTACCTTAGTCTTGAGTAATTGAAATAAAGTTATTTCCCATAGGGTTTACTTGGGACTTCGTTTTTCGTGGCTGGGTCTTCCACAAGAATATGTGAGAAAATTACCGATTTAGAGTTCTGGTTGTGTAAGCTCTCGTGCTGTCGGGAAGAATTTGCCAGTTGGTTTGGAATTACCAACTTTATTACCTAGGAAAAGGAGACTCTGTAGAATTCTATAATTGGTACTGCAAAATAGAAGGCATTACTTGCTATAATTATTTCAGCTATTTATTTAGTTTTTTGAAATGCGTGTTGTTTTAGGGCTCCTTTCAGGGTGAGGACAACTTTTTCAAAGTGTGTAAGTTGATTAATTTATCTTTGTCATCTTGATATGAACAACCCTGTCGCCCTGGCCTCTTCTCCTACATTGAATGAGAGTCACAACAGGTACAGCCTGAGGATTTGGTTGTAGTCAGTTGATTGGTTATGGATGTGCCCCCGCTCCCCCCCGCGTGGATAATTCAGATATTTAAAAATTGATTTGTCTCTTCATAATTTAAAATAGTTGAGTGCAGCAGTTTTGGAAAGCTATTCTTAAAATCGATACGATCTGTTACTTTTGGATCTAGCTGCCTTCAGCCCCATATGGTGCAGATCGTAATTGTGTACCTGTAAATAATACTTCTGATTGTTTTAATTTTTTAAGGCAGCACTAATTAAGGGAGACTAGGGTGCTGTTTTTGATACCCTCTTGGCACTGAATACCATATATAAAGGTGAGGATGGCTGTGAGGTTGAGAAACCCCTGTGGACAGGGGTCTCTCTCTGGTGGGGAGGAATTCGGACAGTGTGTTGATGCTCATTGGTGTCTCTTTTCTCTTCTAGGACCAGCAGAGAGAAGAGATTCCATCTTCCAGAGGCCGCCACTGTCTGCCTCCCCACTTGTCCCCATCCGTAGTCATCATTTTTTTATCGTAGTATAGCGACACATTAGTTGTCTAGTTCTTCATTGAGAATGAGGTTTAAATCCAACATCTTTCCTATTGGCTAATTTTCAGTAAGAATAAATTACTTAAAATAACAACCGAATGTTTTAAAATAACAGATTTATTACAAGTTTCTGAGCCATATAAAGCCTTAAATGAATGATGAAAATGTATTTTTTATTATTTTTCATATTTTTAACTAATTAGATACCTGTAATCAGGGAATGTGTAATATTTTAGTGGAATTTTTTTGACAAGTGAAATTTCAAGTAATGGTGTTTCACAGAATTTGAAAGTTATAAAATCTTGAAGTATCATTTAGCATTTTTTTCTTAATGGTTTTTCCTTTAAGATTTGCAATGAGTTTTTCTTTCCTATTTATTTACTCATGAGAAATCAGCTCTTACTAATTCAAATAAAACATATTTCATGTCAACTAAATAAATTCTATTAGTTGCAGCTTATTGTTTCTTAAAATGAATTACCCAAACAGCCCAAAAGCTAAAAAATCTTGGTGACTGAATTGTTCCTCTTTTGCTTTGCTGTGTGAGGAGTTTACAGATCAAAGTGTCAGTGGGTTATAAACGTGGTTAGGCGTCCAGCCCTGTGCTTTTCGGTGTGTGGAGCCAGGCGGGAACCTTCCCTTCTGGAGGGCAGGTCACACACAGACCTCTTAAATGATGTCAGGCTCAGAGCAGATTTGCAAGTGTCCTGCATCGGGACTTCCCAAACCCTGCCTTAGACCATCCCCCTGAACTCATTTTCAGTAACTCAGTGTCTGTTCGAAATGTTTGTTCCATGTTTATTTTGTGCTCAGTGATTTCCTAAAATCATGAATTTGGCAGGATTTTTTTCCCTCCCGCTATGAGTTATTTGAGCGTTTGTAAAATTTTGTGTATTGACCTACAGCTTTTTATGGAAGCCTCACCTTTCTCTATGTCTCACTGCCAATGGCTTTGTAAATGTTGTAGGTAAACTAGCATTTTAAAACAATCCTACATTTTTATACTTAGTAAAAGGCACTGGTGTATGTTGTTTGAATAGTAATGTCTTATAAAGTAGGTAATTGAATTTAATAATTAAAATCAAATTTTATCACTAAGCCTGTTCGTTTTTCTTCAGATTCTCCCCTCTAGTACTCAGCGTTTCTGTCTGTGTAGAATTACATCATTAAAGATCCTTTTATCTTCTTGTAAGTCTGAAGGACCTAGACTTAATTTAGGGTCGTTACTGGAGTTGATTTCCCAGAGACTGAATTCAGTCAGTAGAGAGTTAGTCCAAAGAATTAGCAAAAGCAGTTTCTCGAAATCATGATTTGCTTTGCTGCCAAATATGATAGCATGGTTTTCCCATCCTAATGCCTTCCCTATTATAATGAAAATGAGACGTGATAGATAGCACACTACAGTTTTGGTTACTTGGCATTCTTAGGACATTTTCACTTTAACTTAAATGTTTCACCATTTAGTGCCTCCTATCTTAGTTTTGTGTCTTTGTCCCAGCTGTTAGAGATAAAATGCTCTAATTGTAATGTGTCCAAAAATTAAGTTTTCTGATTAAAATGGATTAATAGATGAGAAACAGGTTAATATCTCAGTTTTTGTTACTCAGCCGTGGGTTTAGTAATAGTTTAGCAATTTAATGGCTTCAATGTTTGTTTTTCAAATGCTTTGATGTTATACTGTCTTTTCATGTTAATGCCTTGATGGGATAATAAAAACACTAATAATCTTCTATGGCCACATACTCATGGAATTCCATGGAGTTCAGTGAAGATTTTTTAAATTATTTTGGCTTAGGGAGGATAAAGTTGTGGAGGGAGTTTAAAAGACATAGAAGCATGAAATTTGAACCGTCGATGAGTCGGATAAATTATTGATTAGTAATAAATGAGATTGGCTATTCAGTTCAATTTGGAACAGAAAAAAAAAACCCTAAAAGATAGAAAACTTCATGATCAGAACAGCATACAGTTCAAATCTAATTAGCTTCAAAGAACTCAGGTTTGAAAATTATCCAAGAAGGCTTATCCAGCTGCTCCACTTAATATTAATTATAAGCATTTTCCGTGTTGCCATTGTTTTGGTTAATATTTTATTGGCTGCATCATTGCATTAAGTCAGTTGGCTATAATATAACCTAGTCATTTTGCTATGGTTTATTGTCTAGTCCTGGGAACATATGAGATAATTTAGTCTCAGATTCAGGTCATGTCAACATCGTACCGTCTGGGTTTGTTCACTTAATGATCTGAATTCTGCCTGTGTATAATTATTCTCACGAATGTGCCTAAACCTAAAAGACTATCTGGAGATTCATAATTCTAAAGCAGGGACAAATACATACTCGTAAAACAGATGACCCCCCGCTCCCCCTTGTGGCTAGTTATGAATAACTTGGCAAGGAATATCATCTTCCCTTTAATCCAGTTGGGTTGTTGGAAAGTGAATTCTTACTCGTATTTAATGAACCGTGACCCTGCTGAGCACTTGGCTGATATTTTTCACATGCAGTATGTCCTGTCATCCCCACAACCACCGAGGGAAGCAGGCACTGTTACTGTTCCCAGTTAACAGATTGGGAGATTGAGGTGTAGAGAAATTAAATAATGTGTCCATACAATAAATAGTGAAGACAGGGCTTGAACATGCATGATCCGCCCAGGGCTTTGCTCTACAAGTGATTTACGATTCTTAACACCACTGTCACTTTTCCTGTTTTTGGAAACATTAGATCTGGTAGAACTTTGGTGAATCAAGAAAGATACTTTTACATATAAATATTAAAAATTAAATTGTTAGATTCCCTTAATGCAAGGTGTCTTTTAACACGGACTTCATGCATAGAATTTAGGGGATCCATAAGCTTAGATGGGAGGTCATTAGTCTCTAATAGATTTGGCATTTTCTTTCATTGGGAATGTTGACAACAAACCACAGTAATGGCAGCACCTGTGAGATTGCCCATGAGAACCACAGATATTTTAATGGCAGAGCTGATGCAGAGATCTCAAAGCCTCATACACAGGAGTCTCTGCTTGGGTACTGTGCTAGTTATTAGACCTGCCACTAGATCCTGGTATTTAATGCTTTTTTTTAAAAAAAAAGTTGTATGATAACAATTTCAGTAAAATTTATTTCCTAGTAAACCTATGTATTTTATATTAAACATTTAAAAGACTGCTCTGAGAAGCTCCCATAGAATTAAGCAGACTGTGCAAGGTTCTGGTGGCATAAAGCTTAGGTTAGCATCTAAGATTCTGAAGAAGCTGTATGCTGTTTAGGGATGTTCTGTCCCGAAAGAGGTTACAAAACTGAATAACAGAGTCATACATAATGAGACCTTGCTTTACTTTTTATTGCCTTACAAAAGGATAATTTCTGATAAAATTACTTTGAGGTGTAAGTAAAATATTTTTGATGTGCAATGAAATGTTTTTTTTTAAAGGTCAGAAACTTAATATTCTTAAGTATTCATTTACTTTAAAGACGTTCATTTACTGTGAAAGGCTCCCGAGTACTAGTGATTGCTTTCATCCCATGTGGCGTTTTCCTTAGTTCCCTGGGGTTTAATTTCTATTATATTGTTAGTTCTAACTCAAAATCTCCAAGTTGTGCACCAAGATACAAAGCAGTTAAAACTAGTTAGGACCTGAAGAGAAATTTGACTTGCTGATGATCGTATTAGGGTTTTTCATAAAACAGTTCTCATAAAACACTTGCAGCTCTAAAGCTGTCATTGAAAACAAGATTGAAACCTAGAAACAGACGCAAGACACCAAGTATTCAGAATGAATACGTTGTTAATCTTGTAGAATTTGGTGTTTTACTATTTACTGAAGGAGTATTTTGATACATGAGAAAAGTTGTAATTTTTATTTCTATTTACTACTTCATTTAAACACTTCATTTACTACTTCATTTAAACAGTGCTTTATTTAAACACTTCATTTAGTTCTAATAACTATAGATTGGGATGGTTACAGTTTATTTTTGGGAAGTATAGGTAAATAAACAAACTCATAGAAAAAACACTAAATGCTATGGACTTTCCTCTGGCCCCAAATTGCTCCTGGTTATCTGAATATGTCTCCATCTATAACAACTAGGGGAGGAGCCACTCTTGCAAATCAGCCAATCAGCTCTTAGTCAAATCCTTTTATGTAAAGTCAACAGAGAACATTCCCATTCTGTAGATGAGGAAATTACATGCCTTTGAGCACAGTTAAGTGACTGGTCCCACCTGGTGCATCAGGCCTGACACTCAGCACTTCTGGCTTGGGGTAAGTAGTAGTACACTGGGCCGCTCGGTACTCCTCTCCCTGACCCTCAAGATTTATTGCTACCTCAGGAACCCACATTGAGTTCTCCCCAGCAGTGTGGGGAGAAGAAAGTACTGAAAGGGCGAGCTCCTTGTCTTGCCTCTTTGGGGCTCACTTGCAGCATTTCAGCCTTTTCAGGAAATGTCATCTGAGCAAGTAACGCCAGGGTGTATTGTGTGGAAGATGTCGGAGGGGTCAACCTCACTGCGCTTTTAATGTCTGTTTAATGCCAATGTGCCTGTTTTTTTTTGTTAAACCAGCACATTTTTTAAGGCTGAAAAGAGACATTGAAGTAATGAAAATAACATCATGTAGAATATTTATTGACTAACAAATATAGTAGTGGATCTATAAAAGAGTTGTAGTTAGTTGAAACTACTTTCTAAATAAACATTTTAAAAGGTAATTTATATTATACATTAAGACTATAACATTTTTATCTTTATATTTTTTAAGTTATGTGAATATTAATTTTAACACATCAAATTCTCAGTATGTATTCATATATCTTTAATGTTTAAAATACAAACACCAAATTATAAAGGAAGGCAATGGAATTAAAACTCTAAATTTCAGGATAGTGTTTATAGGAGAGAATAGGGTTTTGAATAGGGGAAGGTTATACAGATGATTTCAGTGATTATAATCTTATTAAACTGGTAATATTGTATTATTTTTCCTTTACATATGTTTTATAGATATTTTGCATTTATTCACTTTTAATATAATTCAGGAAGGCCTATTTTGATAACATTGAAAAAGCGTTTTAAGATAGAATGATAAATATCCAGAATACTACCTACTTCACCTTTTTATTTTGCATATTTAACTTTAGCCACATGCATGCATATTTTAACAGTCATAATGATGAACCTACAATTTTCATTTCGTATGTTGACCTTGTACAGTGAATATTTTCATATATTACTCTTTAATTTCATTGGCTGCATAATTTTTAAAAAATGATATAAACAATTCAATTCTTTGGTAACTCCACAAACATTTCTAAACATGTAGAATGTGCACAAACTCTTAGGTGTAGGTTATGGGTATCATAATATAAACTGGCTGCCTTAGCCAGCTTAGAGTATAGTGGGGGAGACAGTATTTTTAACAAGGACTTAACATACCACAAAAGAGAGAGCAAGGAGCTGTGGGAGCTCGTGGCAAAGGCATCCCCAGGTGGAAGTGTCAGAGGACATTCCTGGAGGGCATTCTGAGCTGAGACGAGCAATATGTGGAAGTGAAGGGGAGCAGACTTGGTAGGGAGGTAAAGAGGTGAGAAGGAGGAGGAAGGGTGTTTCAAGTTGAGGGAATAGTGTATGCGAAGAGCCTGGCACAACTAAGTCGAAATGCAGCTGCATAGTGCGGGACTTGGTGAACTGTGTGTTCTTAGCAGTAAAGCTAAAGAAAGCTCATGCATGGGCTTAAAGCTACAGGAAACTCAGATTTGAGTTAAAACTCCCTATTCTCAGTTTTTCAGGTCAAGTGTTTTAGTCTAATTTGACTTCTGTTCTTTTTTCTCACACTTAACACCCAATCTCAGTAAATCTCAGTGGCTCCACCCTCAGTTTTAGAATCAGTGCTTGGCACCCTCACTATTCCCTGGGGTAACACAGGAGTGCCCCCACGTCCCCCTTGCTCCCAGAGACCATCCTCCACATTTTAAACAGTTATCACTGCATGATGAGCATTGGGTCATGCCACTCGGAATCTCCTAATCGTTCCTGTTTCACTCACAGTAAAATCCAACATCCATCTGAAGGCCTGAAGGGTCTTAGGTGATCTGACATGTTTACTTCTCTGACTTCATGCTCCTCGTGGCCCACTTTTTCTTTCCACTGCAGAAACTGGCCTCCTTGCTATTCATCGAGCATGCCAGACACGTTCTTGCCCGAGGTTCTTTGTACTTGCTGTGCACGTTCTTAGGCCTGGGATTCTTTTCTCCATGTAGCCACACTACATTCCCTCATTTCCTACATTCATGCTTGGATGTCATTTGGTTAATCAGAGAAATGGCACCCTAACCCCCTATATAAAATGGCAACTCCAGCCTCCAGATACCTCCTGTCCCTCCATTTTTCACACATGATATATATTAAATCAATTTTTACACATGGCATTGTATGTTAAATATTTGCTTTTAAAAAAATTTGCTGGGTCTCCTTTACAAGATGGTTTCCAGGAAATTAGACAGTTTGTTTTGTGCACTGTTTTTGCTCCTGGTGATAATGCCTCCTATATAGAAGGTCCTTAATACATATTTGCAAAATTAATAAATTATGGGCATGTAGTGAGAAGTTTAACCAGGAAATTGACATGAGTATATTTGGAAATTCACTGGCTGCAGTGTGGAAATGGATTGGCAGAGATGGAGACTTCAGCCAGGCAGAACTCGGAATCTTTATATTTCTGTAGTTGAATATTTGAATTCTTATATTTAACATTTTCAGAAATATGCATGTTGAAAGCCCTGGCTGGTGTAGCTCAGTGGATTGAGTGCGGGCCTGCGAATCACACAATCGAGGTTCAATTCCCAGTCAGGGCACATGTCTGGGTTGCATGTGCCATGCATGTGCCATGAGTCCCCAGCAGGGGACTCACGGGAGGCAACCATACATTGATATTTCTCTCTCCTTCCTTTCCCCTCTAAAGATAAATAAATTTAAAAAAATTAAAAAAGAGATTGTTAGAATCAAGATTAAAAAAAGAAATATGCATGTTGAAAAATCTCCTTTGTTTATGCACTAAGGACTATGTGAGCTAGATAATGTGTGTTTACCAGTTCTCCAGGATATGGACTGATGCAGACATCCTGTTATTGGGTCTCTACTTCCAGGCTTGTTGAGGCTCTGCAGTGACGGAGGAAATCAATGGGTTGGGCCAGCTGCTACTGAAAATGCTCAAAGTCCCTATCGCAATTGGGTGGCAGTCTTGTGGATATCTACCCATAACCATCAGCTAATTCAGGCACTATGTCAGCTGTAGTTAGCATCTCAGTGCAATAAGGGAAGCACTGTCATTCTCTCAGACCCCCACATACAGAGTGCAGTCAGATTTAATCTGCACACTGTCTCTTTGTAAGCCACGGATCAGTTTATGCCATTGTCGTCTCTGACATTCTCGGGGACTCACAAGTTGAAAGTGTCTAGGCTGTAATTATCCTGGATTATTTGCAGAGATGGTTTGTTTCACAACAGCTTGTGGACAGATTAATCTGTTGAACAGAGAATCAACTAATTCAGCAGTAGCATTGCTATTCATACTCTATCGAGTGCATAGGTGGTTTTGTGTTTTAAAATGTAAATGTATGGGATTGGCCAAGAAGTTCATTTAGTTTTTTCTGTAAAATAAAAGGCACTTTTCATTTATACCAATAACTTTATTGAACTGTATACTTTGAGTATATCAGCTATCTCCTGATTGGTATAACATTGATTGTTCTCAGTTAATGTCTGGATTTGATCGCTATCACACTGGCCTACCTGACTGTGGAGCATCATCCAGTGAGAAATCTCCCGCACGAAACTTCAAAAACTACTTTGACACATTCCATGTCCTGACACAAAGCTTTTTTTTTGACATAATGCCTCCATACAGTGCACAAATTTTTTTTGCATTTTAGTTGTATTTTTTTTACCTTTCTTAAAATTATAAACCATAATATGCTGAAAATGTTGCATATTTTCTTCCATCTTTAATATTAAAATGACTACACAAAAATTCAATTTTGATAAGTTTTAACTATACACAAATATGACCACTATCACAATATAATTTAACAATATTGTTTCAAGTGAAGTTGAAGACAACTAAGCACCACTGGAGCCATTTTACAGAAAAAAACAACAACTTCTTGCCAACCCAAAATGTAATTTACTGTAAGAGTGAATTCTAGTATGTTAGCATATAAACTTGCTTCTATAATAAAGTATTTTACTCTAGCTGAATATTGCTGACACAATTTAGTTTATGAAAAGTAGTTATTTTTTACTATTTTTAGAAATGAACCATACTGGAATTAGTTGCTGTAGCTGCAACCTTTAGTATTTGCTAATATAGGAGGTCCTTGTTCCCTTAGTATTAAAAGGCTTCTCATATTAATTATAAAAATAAGCACCAGAAATTCATAAGAAATAGTAGAAGGTGTTTGTTACTTAATCTTGACAAGTAAAATTTAAACTCAAAAGTAACTATATTTTATCTAATGTGATTTAATCTATCATTGTAATTATGTACTAAATATTAGAATGTGCAAAGGCACAAACTATAAAAACAAGAAAAAAGGGATAACCTGAATAGCCCTCTATTATCAAAAAGTTTAAATTTGTAGTTTTAGTCTTTGTAGGTTCTTCCCACAAAGAAACCTCAAAGATCAGATGTTTTCACAGGGACTTCTACGAAACGCTTCAGGAATACCAATCCCACAGAAATGCTTCTGGAAATTTGAAGAGGATGGAATAGTTCCTCACTCATTCTACGAGGGCACCATCACCCCTAATATAAACACGGTACAAAGACATTCCAAGGAAAGAAAACTACTGACAGATACCTCTCATGCACATAGATGCAACAAATTAACAAAATTTTAGATGAAATTCACAATACCTGGAAAGGTTAGGTACATTAAGACCAAGTCGGGTTTATCTCAGGAATGCAAGGTTGGTTTAACCTTTGAAAATGAATCAATTAATTGACCCTCTTAATGGACCAAATCCAAAAACTCATAGGATCATAGATGATCATCTCAATAAATGTAGAAAAAGCATTAGAATATTAGAAGGAATATATAGAATATTAGAAGGAATATATAGAAGGAATGTTTTCCTTCATCAAACTAGGAATAGAACTAAATTACAGAAATGTATAGCCTAAGCCCATAAAACTTTCTAGAAGGAAACACTATAGAAAATCTTTTTGAGCTGCATTAGGCAAATATTTCTTTACCCAAGAATAAAAGCATGACCCATAAAAATAAGATTGGTTCAAATACAGCAAAATTCAGAACTGATATTCCAAAGACACAACTAAAAGAATGAAAAGGCAAAGCACAAACTCAGAAGGTATTTCAAATCACATATCTGACACAGGACTTGAATCTAGAATATATGAAGAACTATCAAAACTTCTATAATGAAGAAACAACCTATTAAACAATGAGCAAAAATCTAAATTACACAGTTCAACAAAGAGGATAGGCAGATGGTAAATAAGCAAATGGGAAGATGTTTAACATTATTATTCACTATGGGAACCCAAATTAGAAGCACAATGAGATACCACCGAATAGACACTAATCTGACTAAAATGTGAACAACAGACCATGTCAAGCGATTGCAGGTGTGGGGGGCAACTGGCACGCTCATATGCTGCTTGTAGAAGTATAAAATAGTACAACCACTTTGGTAAACAGGCTGACAGTTTCCTACAGATTTAAACATATCCCTACAATGTGTTTCGGCCATTCTACTCCAGGTATTTGTTCAAGAGACATGAAAACATACGTGTATACAATGAGTTGTACGTGAATGTTTCTAACAGCTTTATTTGTCATGACCGCAAACTGGGAACAACCCAAATATCCATCAACAATTGAACAGATGAACACATTTTAATATTTCTATATAATGGAAGACAACTCAGCCATAAAAAGAAATAAACTATTGATGCGTGCAAGAACATTAATGAGTCTTAATTATGCTGAGTGAAGGTAGAGATAAAGGAGCATGTGGTACGTAATTTTATTTTTACAAAATTCATGATGATACAGACTGACACATAGTGATAGAAAGCAGATCAATGGTTGCCTGGTGGTGCAGGGCCTTCCTGGCAGGGTCCTGTGCAAGAGTAAGATTATAAAGGGGCACCAGGAAACTTTTAGGGGTGATGGATATGCTCATTTCCCGAATTATGGTGATGGTTTCCCAGGTACATACATACATTGAGACATCAAACTGTACATTTTAAATGTGTGCAGTTTATCGTGTGTCAATTATACTTCAATAAAGCTATTATAAATTTCAGATGGTGGAGCAAGAGGGATATACTGAATGTTCCATGAACTTCCATGCTTAAAAGCTATTACGTTTTAGTGAAAAGTCAACAAAATTAGAATCACCTATAAGTTGATTCTATAGCAATCAGAGTAACCTATACTTATAAGTATAGGTTATTCATAATTATAATGTCTAATTTTAATTGTATTGTCTGACCAGTTTCTGTGCTCAGATAATTATTTATCCAGAGTTACGATTATTATTAAGGTGTACTTTTGTGTTGGACTGAAGAAGTGGTTTTCAAACACAGTCATGCACAAGAACACCTGTGGGAACTTGCTAGGCATGCCGATTCCCAGGCCTCACTCCCTGAGGACTGCGAATACTAGGTGGCGTCTGGGCGCCTGAACGTTCAGCAGGCTTCCCAGGCAATTTTAATGTGTCTATCCACAGACCACATTTCGGAGTCACTTCTTAGCAGAGTATTGTTTCCATCAAAATTGTATGAACTTAAAAAAATCGTGTGAACTTGGATGAGCCCAATGGATTGCTGAAATGGAGCATTCTTGATCTGGTTCTACCTGTACGTGCACCAACCTATTAGAGATGGCTGCTGACTTACTTGGAGGAGGCAAGTTTGCACTTTGTGTGTTGGCTGATATTCACGAGCCACATTCATTAGACAATAAAAAGTATACAGGTACAAAAGATTAAAGTGCTTTATTTCCTTTTTTTCTTCTTCACAATATTCATTGACCTGCATTTGGCATTTTGTGTAATAATCATGGCGACAGGAAGAAGGAACCATCTTATACTTTGTCAGGCACCTTTAAGAAATGACCACACAGTACGAGTGACCTAATTTACCACTCTTAAGTTTGACATCGTGATGTGCCAGCAAACTTTCCCATAATGCATTTCTTTGTGCCTTTCCAGAGATAAATTTATGTCATCTATCGAAGCATAGCATTTCTTTACCTTCTTTAGTACTTATATAAACTGCCAGGAAGTAATATTCTGTGGAAATTTTTTTCATTAGAAATGGTGTGGGTAACAGCTGAACCATCTGCTTATGGACGTGGTCTCCAGAATAATCAGTGACGAGCATGGCAAGACTGGCAGCTGTTGTCCTGGAGTTGTCCTAAACCTGTGGAATGCAGTTTCTCCTCGAATGAGTTAAAAAAGTTGTGAAGTGCAGAGCTCATGGCTTCAGGGACTTACGTGTTCAGGACACAGTGACTGAGAGTTAACAGACTAGTCTTAGGGCTGTGAGACCGTGGGGTCACACACAGCACGGATGAGGCTCTGAAGGTGGGTGCCCATTTCAACTAGACTCTGCTGATCTGTCACTTCTGATAAAAACAGCAGAGCTTTTAATAAAGCCAGTATTATAGTCCAGATCTTGAGTGTGTGTTTCAGTAAAAAATATATGCAATAGTTATAAAAAATGTGTACTATAGGAGATTATAATGTAGATCTAAAAAGGAGAGTTAGAATCTTTCACAAAATTATAAATATATTTATGAACCTGAAGAATTGGGTGTCAAACATATTTGAAAAATGTGAAATGTCGGATACTCACTCGGAGAATCAGATGTTTTAGTCACTCTTGTATCTTAAACTTGCGTGGTTGAATGTTCCTTATTGTCATTTTAGTACTGCATTTATTCTTTTGTTTTCCACAGACACGATGCCATTGTTATCTCAGGAACCGAAATGGCCAACCAAATCCAGAAGGAAATACAGCAGGGCGTGGAGGCGTGGATTTCCCTCGGGAACAGGCGACCTCACCTCAGCATCGTTTTGGTGGGTGACAACCCGGCCAGCCACACCTACGTCAGGAAGAAGATCAGAGCCGCCTCCGCTGTAGGTGCGGCTGTGTTCATGTACTTGTTACTAATAATGTACTTGTTCTGGTTTTACTGCAAAGCATATGAATTATGAATGATACTTTTCAAGTAAGTGTTATTTGAATAGCATTTATTATGATGATCGATTTTTCAGTTATCAAAGGATATCTTCACTTCTTTAAATTTCTTATTGAATCAATTCAGTGTGATTTCAGATGCTACGGTGAGATGTGAGAAGAAAAATGTACACTTAAAGAACCCAGTTTTTATTGCATTTGCTTTAATCGGATAACAAATCCGGCCAGTTCACTCTGTCACACTTGGCCTGGCAGTGGTGGTGGTGGTGCTGGTGGTATCTCGACTGTATTCAGATGCACTAATGGAGCCTTCAACAGTTTATCACGAATAAGTGCAACTTGCCACCGAGGATTCTGGGCTAAAGAAAGCATGTGAACCACGAGAAAGCATCGGTTACTAATTGAGAAATCCCTTCTGCTGATGCTCAGGTCATTTTTATAGAAGGACCTTTCCTTCTTGTGGGACAGGAGCAGAGCAAACCGATTACACACCGAGTGGGACACCATTAATGAAAAGATGGCACATCCTTGTTAGTCCGGTGACTTTCTCTGCTTGT
This sequence comes from Sturnira hondurensis, assembly GCF_014824575.4. Taxonomy (NCBI): domain Eukaryota; kingdom Metazoa; phylum Chordata; class Mammalia; order Chiroptera; family Phyllostomidae; genus Sturnira; species Sturnira hondurensis. The sequence goes on from NW_028095005.1 coordinate 45,643, forward strand.
TTTCTTCTAGGTATCTGCAGTGAGGTCATTCTAAAACCCAAGGATGTTTCTCAGGAAGAACTTTTGGATATAACCGATCAACTGAACTTGGACCCACGAGTCAGTGGCATATTAGTTCAGCTGCCACTGCCAGGTATCTAATGCTTTACTATTATTTTAATATTTTTATATCGTAGTTCAAATGCAGTTGTCTCCATCCCCCGTACACCCCACTCATCCCCACTTCCCACCCTTGATCCTACCCACTTTGGTTTTGTCCATGTGTCCTTTATACAGGTTCCTGAAACCTCCTCCTCCCCCCTCTATCTCCTCCCACCTCTCCTCTGGTTGCTGTCAGTTTGTTCTTAATTTCACCGTCTCTGTTTACACTAACGCTTTTTTACATGACTGGTCTTTCGGTATTGTGTCATGACCCTGTAAGTAATTTGTAACATCTGTTCAGAAGGGACCAAGCTATTAAGCTAGAGTGTAATAGGTGACAGTTTCTGAACCACGTGTGCTTACAGTGACTGCGCACGCTGAGAGAAAACTGTGGACATTGACGGTTGTGCAGTGCTTGCTTCGCTCGGTCCTGCAAGGCCATGAAAACGACCGTGCAAGCTGAAATCGGGCACCGCGATAATCGAGGGCAAAAATAGTGCTTGTTCTATGGTCTTTAAAATGTTTTCCCTAAATATTATAAACTTCCTTACCATGGTTCATAAATGTATAAGGAAATGGATAAATAACGAAACTAATATTTATCCAGTACACTGTCATTTAAAATAGTAAAACATTGAGAATTAAAGTATTTCATTTCTTTGTAAAAACCTTGTCAATAGGAGTTTGAACAGAACTTGCCTTCTTCTCATCATATAGCGTGATATGGAGTAAGCATCTTAACATAACATGGAGCGAGCATCTTTTCTGTATTGGTGACCAGAACTGGCATACTTTTAAGTCTGGATCAGCTTCATTTTGTTCTTTGTCCTTTCAAAGTTGTGGAATGTCTTTGAGTTTCTTCAAAGTGAAGTTTTATGCTGGTGTCACTTCCTCTGGGTCTTTCTTTTTGTCATAATAACTTTCCTTATTGATGTCGATAAGTTCCCCTTCTCTCACACCCTGTGCCTGCCTAGGTCTATTGCTCAAAGGGCACAGTGTCAACATTTCAGAGTCATCTATTTCTTGTGCAATCTACTTCCATTCAATACAATCCTACTGAAGCGATGTTAGCTTGTTTTTTACATTCGTAATTCCTACCTTCACTTCATGCTGGCCTAAGTTTTGTCTGTCTTTGCTTGGCTGTCACCATTTTCAGATTCATTCCCACCCCACTTCAGTTCCAGCATCATCATCAGTCTTGTCTTTTTGCTGCACTTTCCTCTTTATAGGCTAATTCCCTCTGTGGATTATCCATTTTTGTGAAATGTCATGTGAATTTATCAGCTGGAGACATGGGAGCAATACACTTTGCTGTCTGTGTTTGCCTGGAATAACAATGTGCACTGATGAATCATTGACGGACTTGGAAAGAAGTGACATGTTGGTCACTGCTCGTGATGCTGCGTCTGTCTTTTACACAGGGAGTTACGGACCAAAGAGCCAGAGCTCTGGTGTGACACAGTGAACATAACCGACATTTGAATGGTGTTGTTGGAGGGCTGGTTTTATCAACGAGTTGTAGCTCTGAAATGTGTGCATTTTTAACTGAGCAAAGCAAAAACTCCTGGTGTAGCATAGGTTATGGTAGTTTTGTGCAGTTTTGCATTTCTCTGTAAGTTTTGACCTACAGAAAATAAAGGTGTATGATGCTCTGCCTGGGATGTTCATATGGTATTAATATTTTAATTTCTCTACAATATAACTTAACATCTTAAGTGTGTTATAACTTTTGTGCCAATGAAATTACACTCAAAATTCATATACCTAATTCTAATTCCAGTGTGGCTGCATTTTAAAAAATCACATAGTTGGGAAGGATCTCAGAAGTCATCAGATTTCCCCTGAGACTAATGCTTCTGACCGATCATAATACAGATCCATCGTGTTAAAACTGGTACAGTAATTCGTCACTTCCTTTTAGAGCCAGAAATTCAACACATACAATACCTTAATTTTATATGATAGGAAACTAAGGTCTATAAAATATCAGGGGTTTGGTAACATCACAAATTTGTCCAGAAAATCTTGGCAGTAGTTTAAACCCAATTGTTTGGTTCATTCCAAAAAAGAAAAACAAACCTTTTCTTTCTAATGTATTTGCCAAGCAATCTTATAGTTTGCAGTTTATGAAGTTTCCCCAATTTGAATTTGTACTATATTAAAATAAGTTATATAAAATGTTACAAATTCCAAATAGCTACACTAGATTCAGTCTATCTTAAAAAATTATATTTATATCTGTAGAAATGTTACCCCTTTGTGGACAATATTGCTGACTTGGTGAATTTGTTAGCAGTGCCACTAGATGGCACTGGTGATCTAGCTGTACTGAAATAAATTTCTAGAGTTCTGTTCACTTTACGGTGTGAGAAGCGTAGAGCCAAAGGGATCATGCCGGTCACAAGTATCTGGATGCTCTCAGAAACGGCAATTTTCAATCTAGCTTAAAGCCAATAATATACAAAATAACAGTGGCTAAAATGTATTACATTAAACATGTCTCAGGTACTTTACATTTATTACTTTACCGAATCCTCATAATAATCTTGTGGAGCTGGATCTTTTATTACGCACATTTTACGTAATAAAATGTGAGGGATTTGAGGGAGGGATTTGAGGCCCAGAGAGGTTAAGTAACTTTCCATACGGTCACAGAGCTGGTGAGTAATTGCACTGGGATGTGAGTCCTTGTCAGCTCGTCCCCCATGGCGTTACTTTAGACAATTACGTTAGCTAGTGAATAATGTGTTCCTATCGTCTGGCAGATTTTCTTCATATGGACTATTTCATTTTAGCTTCAAAACAGCCTTATGAGTAGGAATTGTATCCTTCATTTTACAGATGAGGAGACTGAATCACAGAGGTTAAACAAATTGTCCACCATTGCCTGCTAGTAATTGGTAGAGACAGGACCCCAAATCAAGCAGTCTGATTCCAGAATTACCTTTTTAACCTTTATTAACCTACATACACGGATTCTCTGAACATGATTGGCGCTTTGTTTCAACAGTGCACATTCAAGTTCCTGGTGCGTGCAGCTGCCATCTCGACCTGAATCCTTTCAGTAGTCTTCTATCTGTTCTCCCTTCCGTCCGGCCTTGTAACCCACATTGTTACGGATTTGCCGTGCTCAATAATGATGTTTCTATTATTACTCGTAATTTCTTTTTGGTAAGGTTCAAAAATGATGGCAGTGAGAGTAAAGACAGATATTAAATACACTGTTCCTCCTGAAGTGGCCTGTGTCTTATTTGAGTAATCATACAGTGAGCGGAACGTGTTTGCCAGCAGAAAAGAGCTGAATGGATGTATGCAGTCTGAGTTCGTAATCTGGCCTTACAATTACGGACTGTTATTTAACCAGCAAATCACTTTTTTTCTCATCGTAAAAGGAGGGTTGAAACAGACTTTTTTCCAACTCATTTGGGCCATGTAGTTTGTTGGTTAATAGAAAAAGTTGATTAACATAGAAAGTCATAAAAGAATGTATATTTGCCTTAAAGATTCTATTATATTGTAACATACAACATTTAAATACTCATGTATTGATCAGTCTTTCAGTGAGGGTCCAGAACCCTTTGGAACCCACTGATTGGAATTTTTTATCATTTTCTGGCTTTAATTCACTGCCTATAATTTTCAGATGGAGGTGAATTTGAGTCAAAATTTGTCTGTGTTGTAGAAAGGCCTCCCAGTTTTCGTAGTTGTCTTGCCCTTATCTAGATTATTACTGATTCTTTTTAGTTCTCAAGCATCTTCCCACAACATTCAACTTAACTTCCATAAAAATAACAACTGTTTTTACACTATTGTTATTTGATTATATATCATTTTAAATTAAATTGCATAATTTACTGCAAAATAACTGGCAAAACAGATAGGGATATATACACAATTATTTCTTGATTGTCATGAAACTCATTTAGGAGAGGCAGGAGTGGTTTATTAACTACTCTCTGATATTCTTTTGGTAAATTCTGGCCATGAGCCTGCAAGTTTTGCAGAAGAAATGAAACGCATTAGTCTTGCTGATGGGTGTCTACGTGAAAGTGGTTTGAGGTAGTTTCTCCTGTCTTATAGGATTGATATAAGGACCATTGAAACAGTGGGTTCATGAGCAAATGAGCAAATGAAACGATTCTCATCAATTATACCTTCATTTTCTATCATTTGTCTAATAATCCTGAATTTCAAATTATTTTATGATTACAAATCTGAGATTATTTTTTACAATTAGGGCAATATCTTAAGTAAAAGAAATTCCAAGTTAGAATTATAATTCTGATGTTGGAGGACAGGTTTGCATAAGGATTAAATAGAATGTACAAGCAGTTTCCATGTACTCATTTTGGGAAGAAAGCAAAGGAAGAAGATAGATTTATAGCTATTTAGCTATTTAGCTATAAATAGCTATCACTAAAGCAAAGGAGATAAAATGGAATTATTGAAAACATTTAATTAGTCTAAAGGAGGGAAGCAAAAAGGGGGAAAGACAACAAGGAAAACACATAGCAGTCGATACCTTTAGTCACATAAAATGGAATATTGTTAAGTAACCCAATTAAATATTAGAGGTTGTCACAGTGGGTAAAGACCAAGACTTAACTATATGCTGCCTGTAAGAAACACACTTCAAGTAGAAAGACAGAGGTTAAAGCCAAACCATGGGGAGGATATATGATGCTAACACTAATAAAAAGAAAGGGAAGCGATTAGTTAATATCAGATGGAGCAATGAATATTACCAGGGATAAATAAGGTCATTCCACAGTAATAAAGGGGCTGTTTATTATAAATAAACAACAATTTTAATTATCTATATACCTAAGAAGGAAGCTTCAAAATACATTCAACAAACACTAATAGAATTGTAAGGAAAATAAACAAATTGAAAATTATAATCATAGATTTCCATACTTCTCTCTTAATAATTAAGAGAACAAGTGGACAAAAAATTGTGGTATAGATTGAAAACACAGTGTCATCCAATTTGACCTAACTGACACTCATAGAACACTCTCCTAGCAAACAACAAAGTGTGCATTTTTTTCTAACTTCTCAAAGCATGTTTACCAAGACATACCATTTTTAGGTCATAAAAGTACTTTACATTGTTAAAAATGTTTCATGGCACCTAAAGCATATTTTCTCACCAAAGTGGGATTAAATTAAAATCACTAACAGAAAAATATCTGGAAAATTGCCTCATATTTAGAAACCAAGTGACACACTTTAAATAACGCATGTGTGGCTGTGCTATAGCTGTGGGTTGGGAGGCTAAATATTGTTAGGCTGTCAGTTATCTTCAGATCAATCTGTAGATGGATCAAAATACCAGCATACTTTTTTTTGTAGAAGTTGACAAATTATAAAATTTATTTGGGAGTGTAAAGTACCTAGAATGGTCAAAATAACTTTGAAAATTAGTGTGTAGTCCGAAGATTAATACTGCTTGATTTTAAGACTGATTATAAAGGTACATGAATCAAGACTGTGTGGCATTGGAACCAGTATGAAAAAAGATCATTGGAAGAAGCTGAAAGCCCAGAAATATAACCACAACTATATCAACAACTGATTTTTGACAAAGGTGGAAAGATAAATTAGTATAGAAATGGTATGGTTTCAACACATGGTACTGGAACTATTGAATTTTATTTGGATATGAAAGGAGAACTTGGTAAGGTAGACTTCATCAAAACATAAAACTTACGCTCTTTAAAAGATTCTGTTAAAAGAGTGAAAAGATAAGTAAGACAGACTAGAAGAAAATATTTGCCAAGTATATATCTGATAATATGTATATACAGAATATACAAAGAACTCTCAAAAATCAAGACAAGAAAATAAAAACCACCCAGTTAAGCAGAACCCCACTCCTGATGGATTAACATGAATCCTCTTGTCCTTACAGCAAGAAAAAGCTGAGCCAATTGAAAATCAGTATTTTTTCCTGAGCCATCAGAGAGTTGATGTCACAGGACAAACCCCCATTCCAAAATCTGGAGGGGGGGAGTCAATTCCAGAGTCATCATCAAGATCCACTTACCTGAAAGAGGAATTGCAGGAGCCATAGGCAGATGGGAACAATTAAATGGTAATTTTGATGAATTTCTGGAAAACAAGTAAATGCAATAAAACTCCATGAAAAGGAAGACACAGAAATGATAAACACAGGATTTGAGATAAAGTTTACACCAGTTTGGAGCAGGAAAGGGATGGGTTAATGGGTGAATCATATGGTTAAATATAGATTATTGTCAAAGCTGTAACTTTTGTTTGGGGTGGTAGATTTGCATATACGTATCTTATAAAAAATCACTACTTATTTGAGCGCAGGCCTGCGAACCAGAGGATCGCGGTTCAATTCCCAGTCAGGGCACATGCCTGGGTTGCAGGCCGGTTCCCTGCAGGCCAACTCCCAGCAGGGGATGCACAAAAGGCAACCATACATTGATGTTTCTCTCCCTCTCTCCTTCCCCTCTAAAGATAAATAAATAAATAAATTCTTTTAAAAAAATCACTACTTATAATTGGATTGCGCTTGGATCAGTATTGAAATTGTGTCGCAAGGCATACATTATGACTCAACCATTTAATGCTTTTTAAGTTTATTCAAAGAAAAAAGCCAGATTTTGAACAGATATTTTTTTAAATCCTTTCAGACGAAATTTGAGTATTTACATGGAAACAACACCAGTCCTATAGTACCACCCATCCAGTTAAAAAAATTCTAATAGGTAACATTTTTATCAAAGAATTTATGAGCAAAAAAAAACCAAAGTGAAAAGTGATTCTTCTGTATGTGGAATATGTTGACCACATGATGGCAACATTAAGAAAGCAGTGATTAAAAATACGAAGTTAATGGCTTTTACTGGAAGCTGAGTAAATAAATCACTGAGATGTAATTTACACAGCTGTGGGCTTGGCTGATCTCTGGAGCCATTAAGTCTCTCTCCACGAATACCCAGGTGGAATCCTTCCCAAGAACTTTTTAGTCACTCAGACCTGTATAATCACATCTTACTGAGTATTCACTACGTCAAACAGTAATGTAATTTAGGATGATTTACTTCTCAAAGTACATTTAAAATCTGGCATTCTTGAACAACAGAGGTCACTTCTTTTCTTTTTCCATCTTTTTATTTTTATTTTACCATGATAACCTCATCTATTTTTTAGTGTATTCAACTTGGGTCAAGAATTTATAAAAATCAAAGGGCTCTTTTAAACACCTGGATATTTCTTTGTAGAAAGTCTTTTGGGAGATATATTTATATGATTGCTTTGTGACCCTCTTCATTCATTTATCAAATTCAACGAATATTTACTTAGAATTCAATCTCTATATAATTCCATGTTAGGCACTAGAGGAAAGTGGTAGTTAGTAAACAATTTGAGATTAGCTGTCCTTGAAAGTATTCAAGCAAGATCCCCAAACACAGTGTTTCTTCTTTTCCCTTGTGTGTAAAAGAAACTGTAGAATAGACATGCTCCCTTATCCGAGTGTTTTCCTCTATAGAACACACACTGCTTCGAGGGCCGTAACATTCATCTGATGGAAGTCATTTTGCATAGTGCCTACGAGACTGGGGACTTAACAAACCAAGGTGTTTTCAGTACAACTTCCAGGCAATTTTTGGATCTCCATGGACTTTGGATCCCTCGGGAGACACATGCAGGGCAGAGGTAGTAACCTTTGCATGATGTGTAGGTTCCAATTCCATTAATTATTTTTTTATAGCCTGTGAAGTAAGCAGGCCTGGAATGTTGTTGCAGTTTTTATGGCTATGGGAGAAAGAGGCTAAGGAATGATGGAGACACAGATCCACCCCTTTCTGGCCTGGAGAATACTTCCAACTCATCCTCCAAGCTCTACTGTATTCTCGATTTGGGGTGGAGAGGCACAGTGAACTTATAGTGACTTCCCGTTTCGTTTTCATCTCCTCACTCCTTGATGATGAAACAAATCTTGAATTATATTGGGCAAGTGGTAAGCAGCTGGTAAATATTTTCTGTCTTGAAACTTTGATGTAGAACTCATAGGGTGTAACTTTAAAATTATTTATTTACTTGAGAAGAGTGTGCACAGCTTCTAAAAGTATCTCTCATTTACTCCTAAAAATAATTAACTCATTAAGAGGCCATAGCTAAATAATTTGATTAGGCTGACATTTATTTCATTAGAATGTAAGCTCCACAAGGTAAGAATTTTGTCTGTCTGGTTCACTTATACATCCTAAACGCTTAGAACTGTACTTGGCACATGGTAGACAGTAAATATTTGAATGGACACATGAGTGAATATTCAAAGGCCTTTTATTCGTGTTTATTAGGATGAAGCTTTGCTTGAAATTTCTGATTTTTCAAGTCCTGAAAAGAGGTAATAGATGAAAAACAAACATGAATCATTTACATTAAATTTATATCAGAGGATGTAAAAGTGCCAGATAGCTAGTCATAGAGATGAAAAGATATTGACAAATCAAGATTTTAATGAAAGCCATCTTTGGTTTTTTATTATATTCTTAAAAGATAGAAATCAAAGGACATAGAAAGATTAGATATCTTTTCCTTGTGGCAGTTTGTTCTAATTGTCCTCAGTTGTCCACTTCTTTGTCTCAGTTTCTTTATTTGTAGATTAGGGGTAATAGTAGCTATTTATTTAATAAACTTGTACATGTGGTAGGAATACATCAGTGGAAAAAAGTTAAACATATCTTCCTTTGTGGAGTAGCAGGAAAGAGAGACAATAGAAAATAGACATGGTAAGTAATTATATTGATTAGAAGTTGTTATGGTATGGGAAAACAGAAAAAGTAGAGCATGGTAAAGAGGATCAAGATACTGAGGGACAGGTATTTTTGCTTTCCCCTCAATATTTTATTATGACAAATTTGAATATACAGAAAAGTTAAAAGAATGGTACAGGGAACAACCATATGCCCTGAATCTAGGTTCTATAATTGTTAACACATTTCTATATTTGCTTTGTCACAAATTTCCATTTATTCATCTATCAATTCATCCTATTTTTGAAGCACTTAATGGTGAAAACACTTAGTGTACCTCTAAAACTTCAATGTCCATATCATTACTTATGGTATTTATATCTTCATATGAAATTTACATGCATTGAAATGTACACATCTTAAATGTACCCATCTATAAATTTTGAAAAATACAAACTCCATGTAACTAAAATTCTTATCAAAATGTATGAGATTTTTATCTCATCAGTTAAGAAAATTTTCTTATTTTCAAAATTGCCTTGGATATTCTAAGTCCTTTGCATTGACACATAAATTTTAGAGTCAGTTTGTCAGCTTCTACCAAAATACCTCATAGGATTATGATACAGATTACATTGAATCTACCACAACCCAGGCATGTGCCCTGACTGGGAATCGATCAGTTTGGAAGAGTTAACATCCAGCAATGTTTTGTCATTTTCATTACAGAGTTTATCTTAAAAATTTTTAAATTTACTCCTAAGTGTTTTATGATTTGAACTCTATTGTAAATAAATTTTTAAAATTTAATTTTCTAGCATTTTCTGCTTGTATGCAAAATACAATTGATTTCTTTGTGTATGGACTTTGTACTGTGATCTCGCTAAATTTGTTTTATTAATTCTTTTGTATTGTAAGTCTTTAGGGTATGTGCATAAACAATCATACCATCTGTGACTAGAGGGTTTTATTTCTTCCTTTCTGAACTTTAGGCATCTTTTTTCTTCTCCTTATCTTATTATACCAACTAGGACTTCCAATAAAACATTGAACAGAAGTGGTGGGAATGGCCACTCTTACTTACTTCCAATCTTGAGAGAAAGGTTCAGTACTTCATTATTAGATACAATGTTAGCTGTATATTTTTTGTATTTAGGACTTCAAGCTTTACTTTCCTCTCGGTGAGCTACAGCTGCAGTCTGGTTAGTTCTCTTAGCCTTAGAGGGGCTCCCCATGTGTGTCGTTCAGGGATCAGTCAGAGGTTTGGGAAGGCTCTGTAGACACAATTGAATCTCCCCCTCTGACTCTCTTCTCTTCTGAAAGTATCCCTTTAATTTCCAACTGCTATAGTAGTGCCAAATTCGTCCTTTGATAATTTTTTAAAGATTTTATTTATTTATTTTGAGAGAGACGGGGAGGGAAGGAGAAAGAGAGGAAGAGAAACAGCCTCTCGCATGCCCCTAATGGGGCCCAGGCCCACAACCTAAGTATGTGCCCTGACTGGGAATCCAACAGATGACCCTTTGGTTCACAGGCCAGCACTCAGTCCACTGAGCCACACCAGCCAGGGCTGTTACTTGATTCTTTATGTAAGTAAGACTGAAGATTTCTACCCAAATTCCAGTCGTCCTGTGTCTGGAGTAGCCTCCAAAATGTTTCTACGTCTAGTAACTTTCCCATGTTTTCAGATAGTCATTTTTAATATAATTTTTCTAATGTTTACAGTTTTTTTGTGAGTTGCTTATTCTTTGGAGTCCAGTATAAATAACTTCAACATTATCAGAAATGGAACATACATTTTAAATAATGTGGTCAGAATTGTCCTTATAAGGAATGTGGAATTTAAGCAAAAATTTGAAATAAGAGAGGGATTTAGCCAGTGACGGTTTCTTTCTTTCTTTATTTCTTTCTTTTTGAAAAGGCTCCAGGCAGGCAGAAAAGAGATAGCCAAGGTGGGAAGAGACTGCTATGGTTGGGAAACAGTGAGAAGAGCAGGGTTTCGGGATGAGCGATGTGATCAGACATGCAGTTCACAAATATAACACCTGCTATTTTGTGAGTAGCCCGTATGGATGCAAGTGTCAGGGAAATAATTAGGAGGCTATTGCAAGAATTCACAGGAGAGAAAAAAGCCAGAGAAGCAGCAATGGACAGCGGAGAGAGTGGTGACATGCTGGATGTGCTGTGAACGAGGAGCTAACAGATTTTCCAACGTGTTGGATGTGGGACATGAAATAAAGTGAGGTGTTCAGAATGACTCCAGAGGTTTTTTTTTTTCTGGCAAGTCATACAAAAGGATGGAATTGCCATCAACTGAGATGGAGAAGGCTATGGGTGAATCAGTTTAATAGTTTAATAAAAGAAGTTTGTGCCCTAAACACTCACACTCATGAGTGAGAGTTGTAATTAAATCACTAATGTGATCAACTAACTGAACTAATGTGGTAAGAACTTTTTATAGCAGTTCTACGGAAAAGCAGAGGAAAAAATTATCGTTTCAATCTGTGATGAGCAAACAGGTAGCGACAGATCTGTGTGTTGAAGAATAAGTTGGGTGTGAATGAACAAGGAGGAGAAACAAGTGATGAAAAATAATCCTGGGCAACAGCACAGAAATGTAAGAATTAATGCTAAGAGCTTGGGGATGGGACATGGTTTGATGTGACTGGAGGCAAAACTGTGTGATGAGGTTGACTGGAAAAGGATGGATCACTTGAAGAGAGGGAACAGTGGGGAAAAGATATAATCAAACCAAAGGGCATACAGTGTACTGTGCTAATGAACTGGCACTATCCCTCAGGCATTGGGAGGTGCGACGAGGTATTTTAATGCAAATTAATGTGGAAATCCTTGGCTGGAAAATAAACCAGCAATGTGTATCAATCCTTTTTTTCTGTGCCTGTCCAAAGGCAATTAAACATACTATAAATAAGACCACAGTTCTACACTGTGGTCCCTCAGGACATTCCCTGAGCTGTCCTAGTACAGTGTTTTAATTTGATGACTTTTTTTCTCTGGCATGACTTAATGACCTCTCATGATCTTAAATAGAAGGGGACAATACACACAAAGTGAATAATGCCAGCTTTCCCATTCATTTGTGTGGGATATCAAGTGGTGAACTGTTTGCCAATAAAAGGTTGTATTACCATTGAGGGGAAAAAACTGATGCTATTGAGTCTCATGGTTATTCCTTCTCTCTAAGACATGGGCCCCAGGAGTGGGACACCTGGGGACTTTCAGTAGCAGTCAGTCAAAAGCATGAAAGGAATTTATTTCTTTTACTCATATGACAAAAGGTAGAATTGGTTATAAAATGTTTGATACATGCATTCAGACACATATTAGTGAATCTAGTGATAGTGTTATATTTGAAGGCCTGGAAAAAATAGCACATTTCATTCCTTGGGAGATGTAGACACTTGCTAATTTAGAATTATCAAATGTCTGGAATAGAAGGGATGGGGGTCTAATTTTAAATGTTAAGCAGTATTTAAGATGCTTAATATTTATGGTTTCTATGTAATACATAAGGAAAACTGGTTTTAGAGCAAAATGATGTGTATTTGAATTCTAGCTCCTCCTCCTAGCGGTGGTTTGATGTGGACTGAGTCTCAAACTCTTTGAGCTTCATCTTGGTCCCCAGTAACTGCAGATACAGGGGAAACTGATGTGTTGGTAACATGAACACTGTAGAGCACTGTGGAAATGTAAGATATACTATTTCACACTACTGCTGCATGCTACACATTGCATAGTAAAAGGTACATCTCTCCAGGCAAAAATTGTGAGATTTAACCCACTGTTGAATTAACTTAGAACAACATAAAAACAATGTATGAATTGGTTTCCTTGATTTTTATAATGTAAACATTTTTAAACTACTGAAATAGGTTCTTTTCCTTTTAGACTAAATAACCAATACACGAATAAGCAGTTTTCATGCACCTCCCACCTTTGTCCACCCATTTGCCTTTAAACAACTATCGTATCATTAGCTTAAGGCCAAAGAGTTCTGAATGGCGATTGGAATCAAAGGTGGAGTACATCACAGGACTGGTCTGTAGTCACCAGTCTCTAGTGCTTCCCTCCCGAGTTTCAGATACATACATTTCTTCTTTATTCTTTCAGCTATTGTGTGAGCTGGATTATTTGTTACAACTTATTATAGTTTTTAGTGAATGAAACAGTACAGACCAGTGGATGGCAAACTTCAGGACCAGAACATGGCTCTCAAACTCTAGAAATGAGCCTTTGTAGAGTTCTTTCACTTAATGGTTAGTCCATACCTACATTAGCCAGTTTCGAACTTAGAGATGAATAAATTTAAGCCTTAGATCAATAATGGAGATTTCAAATATATGTTTAAAAAACAACAAAGCTTTTGATTTCATTTTTAAAAGTACCCATGACCTGAACCTTCTTCTGTGTGAGTGGTAAGTGTTGAAAAACTGAATCACCAACATTATTACCATACTCATAATCATCATTATTCAGATTGAACAAAGAACAGCTTTTTGGTGCTCAGATAGTAAATCGAACATGTCATTTTTGAAATTTTTTGCTAGAACCTATATAATTACCTTCTAACTTCGGAGAAAACAGATGGAGTTCTTACCCTTTTAGAATGTTACAGAATGAATAAAATTCTTGAAAGTGGAAAACTGTTGATTGGACAGATATTCCAGACACCCAATTTCTATTTGACTGTGATGCAAATGCCTGCTATTGTGTATGTAAAGGACTTGGTAGTCCGACAGTGACAACTTAGATCTCTTTAAAGGAAGAGGCAGTGGAGTCGCTTGTGCACCACCAGGGATCCAAGGTGCGAGGCATCGGTCTTTGAAAACAACTCGAACTTGGTCTTTGGTAATGTCCTTAAATATTATACCTGAGTGGCATTCATTGTGTAATGGACAAAGAAATTTTATGTAGCAAACACACCTTTATTTGAATATTTTATGTATGTGGGTTAATTGTTGGCTGGAAGGTAAGCTAAGCCACTTTTCATAGAGTAGCAAGAGCCTATTTTATGTTTCTGTTCTTACTACTCTTCAAAATGAGGCCATTGGTGTCTCATATCTGATTTGGTTAGTTCATTACTCAAGTTACACACTTTTTCTTTCAGATAGGAAACCGTAATGATGTTTTGGCTTTCAATGTGCGAGTGCTTCAGGGAAATGACCTGTGTGTATGTCTGTGTGTGCTCAACCTTTGCTTCTTTGTTATGTCTTCTGGGATGAATCGAGGCACTAATGATGTTATGACTATTTTTAACACTAACAAAACCCTATTCATCTAATGCTAGAAATATTTAATAAAAGCCTATTTGTGGAAGGGTATATAGTAAAAACATAGATTTAAATTTGCAAACTTACTGGGACAAAGACTTTTCACCTGGGCATTCCCAGATCTCATTGGTATTGTTTTAATTTGCAGACATGTTCCTTTCATCAGCCAGCCACTTCTGGCCTTGTACTTGCCTATTCTCACTCAGCAGTTATTAAATGCGGCCATTGGTCACTTGTCTTACTATTTTGGTATGAAGGAAAAAAACTGAGTGAGAATTTTGCACCTTTACTGAAGCTGAGTCATAAGTGATTTGGTTGTAGGTCCTCACATTTCAGTTTCCAGGCTGCCAAGCAAAAAGCAATTATAAAATTAAACCAATTTTGTGTACTTTTCAGACCATGTGGATGAGCGAACAGTATGCAATGGGATTGCCCCTGAGAAAGACGTAGATGGATTTCACATTATCAATGTTGGGAGGCTGTGCCTTGACCAGCGTTCTCTCATCCCTGCCACCGCCAGTGCCGTCTGGGAAATTATCACAAGAACAGGTAGGTAACTTGTGGTCTCTGGGACCTGGGTGCTCTGCACCAAACCAAGCATTTTGTGCATTGCCTGATGCAATGCCTTTCACTCAGTCCTACTGAGTGAAAGAAAATGATAAGCCATAAAACTTTAACCTATGGGAAAATGTAAAGCTGTATAAGTCAACGAATAATCCAAAATAAAATAAACTGGGGGGTAACTGTGCTTGCATCTTACAGGGAGTGAATTTTCTAGTAATAGGTTTGCTTCCTTACTTTTAAGCTAAAAACAATGTATTTTGATGTACATTTTCTAAAATGTATTATACTTTTTCCTACCTTTAAAAACAGAATGTGGTGAACATATTTGAATCATCTCTAATGACCCAGATTTTTAATTACAAACATTTACCTTTGAATTTTGCTCTAAAAACCAATGTAAATCTTGCAGGTGTATAGAGACATTTGCCTCTACATTAATTGACCCCATATTGCCTTTTGATTGCCTTTTGATTGCCTTCTATATTGATGATTCTCCTGCTTCCACCACTGTCACTTCCATTTGTGACGGCCTCTTCTCCTTTCTAACCTGCTTTTTCCAATTGAAAGAGAAAATTTCCAAGAGAAAGCAGATCCTAGAATTACACCCTTAGAATCTTAGTTATGGGGGGGGGAAGCAATTCTATCATTTTCTTTTTACGTATAAAGAAACTATGCCCTAAAGAGGTAAAGCATATTAAATCTGCTGCTTTGTATTTTACATCTTTTTAAGTTCCCAAGTTTAACGCTTGTCTCCTATGGAGTAAAGTGCATGCACTTTGTGAAGAATACTTTTTTCCTACTTCATTTTGTTCCAGTTGTGCTCAAAGTGTGATCGCCAATTAAACTTGGCATCGTTGTACTTTGCTTACTTTATAATTAGCAGTTAGTGTATTTTAAGCCTCTGTACTTCTAACTCTTCATATGAATCTCAATACTTAAAAGTAATTTAATGGAAAGAAGGGGAAGGGACTAGACAAAGACCATGTATGAATGATCCATGGACATGGACCACAGTGTGGGAATTGACGGTAGGAAGGGTGAGGAGGGCAAAGGGGAGAAACTGGGACAACTGTACTAGAATAACAATAAAAAAATTATTAAAAAACAATTTAATGGCAACTTGAAAATATTTGTGAGTTTTTTCCATGAGAACATAATCATAGAGGAAGTAACAAATCCAAGAGGTATTAAAAGAGTATTTATAAATAATGAATATGGACATGTTATAGACAAGCCACACAATAATCCAAATTTAATTAGAAGTTTTTAAAGAGTGTTCAGCTGCTGTTCTAATGTTTATTTGCTTCCTGCTGTTGATTATTTTAATCAAACTTTGTTTTAAGGAATTGAAACATTTGGGAAAAATGTGGTTGTGGCTGGAAGATCCAAGAACGTAGGGATGCCCATCGCCATGCTTCTACACACGGATGGAGAACACGAACGGCCGGGAGGTAGGCGGGGCCCTGGGGAGTCTGCATGCCTTGACAGTTTTTTCACTTCTTACAATCATCAAATCTAAAAGTGTGAAATTGTGACTTAGTGTATTTGTAGTTTTATGCAAATGAAGGTTTCCTTTATTCCTCATCTAATTACATGAGCACCTTGAACGTGAATAAAGGAATTACTGGAAATACGTAGCTACTTTGTTCCTGTTTTTATTTTGGTTATATATACTTATACTTTCTCTTAATCATTAATAATATAGACTTTAAGAAAAGTGGGAAGCTGGTGGATGTTGCCGTAAAATCATGTGACAGATACCTGCATACTCTCACACACACAGCCCAACATCACTGCACAGATATGTAGATATCTTATCATTAACCTTGGTGAATTTTAGTTTCCTGATTTCAAATTTCCAAATGCCTGTTTTAATCTGGGTTGACATAATACATATGAAATGATTTTTAAGCTAAAAAGCTCTATGAAAAAGTAAGCCCAATGATAACACCCTTTTTATCTAAAAGGGTGAATGATGACACTGGAAACCTGATTTTCCTTCCTGGGCCTAAAGATTTAAATACTGCCACAAGTCAAAATGTGTGTGTGGATCACAGTAACTTAGAGCCTGGTAGGGACTCCAGGGAACTTTAAAAAGCCTTAGTTTGAAGAACTGTGTGAAAGACCAAAGCTGGTGGTGAGAATACAGTTTTTATAATAACCGTCTACAAAGTTACATTTCTAGTTTTACTCTTCCCTTCTAACTTCATCTATTAGGGCTTGTCCATCTCCCCTAGGGTATAATGAAAATATTGATTCATATTTGTCTTTATGTAATAGGTTCTATCTTAAGCAAGGTAAAACAACCAGGAGTTTACTTAGGTATACTTTTTTTGTTGGAAAATCCTGGCCAAGAACCAATAAACAGTTTTTTCATTTTCAGTGTTTCATTTTGTCTCATCAATAAATAATGTAACATGCCCTGGCTGGTGTAGCTCAGTGGATTGAGCACGGGCCTGCGAACCACACGATCGCGGTTCAATTCCCAGTCAGGGCACATGCCTGGGTTGCGGGCCAGGGGACTCACGAGAGGCAACCATACATTGATATTTCTCTCCCTCTCTCCTTCCCTTCCCCTCTAAAGATAAATAAATAAAATCTTTAAAAAAGGCAAAAAAATAAATAATGTAACAATAACACAGCTGCACAACTGTATAATACTTTCTCATAAACTGTCTTACTTAGTTCTCAATAATTCTGGCATAAGTGTATTATTAGCATCTAGGAGCTAAAGGAAACGAGCTTCAGAGACTTCACGTGACATACCAAGGCCACTCAGGGAAGTAGTAACTCAAGTCATTTAGTCAGCTGTACACCTCCCCTTCCCTCATCTGTAAAATGTGCATGATATTACTATCTCCTTCACTGAATTATTGTGAAAAGTAAACAATATATGAATGTAAAGTGCTAATTATTGTGCCTGACATAGTAAGTTAAGGAAGCTCTCGTACACGTACACTGTGGCTATCACTGTTATTTCCCTTACTATGCTTGAGTTAATAATCTGTGGCCACATGACTCATGAACTTTAGAGTAACATCCAAGGTTAACTATTGTATTTTTCACCTTCATTTATTTCCTCTGGGTTTTATGTTTGCTTTATTTTGGATCAAATCCAGTCTTTGTTGTAATAATTTACAAAAATGTAGAATTTATAAAGTCTATAAAGTATTTGATGAGAAATATGACATCATGATAGTCCATACTTCACAGGATACTTTTTCTTGTAGATGTCAAAAAATTGTAAGCTAACTGCTTGGTAAATTTTAATCTTGAATTAATTGTCATATATAAGTCTGAGAAAATTAACTTAGCCTTTATTAATACAATTTTAAATTAGACATTTCTATGTCATAAAACATATTAATTTTATACATACATTATACCTTGTGTTATAAAATATTCTCATTTGAATGTATATTAAACATTGAATCCAAAGTGGAATTAGTTATGTGTTATGGATAACTTAAAGCCAGGTAGTTAAACTCACATTTATTGTGGCAGCACCTAGGTGCTATTATAATTACAGAATTGAAAAGGTGACAAATTATGTTAAAATGGTGATGAATAGCTTGTAACATGGGTGGTATTTAATCTCATGCATATTTAAGAGGAGTGTGCTGACATATAATATTAATATAATGAATTGTGAGAGCTGTTTACTGAAGATTTGGAGTCTGTGGGGGAGTTAATATGTCAAATGCCCGTGTCTGTGTAGTTAATGTATGTAAATCACTATGTGTGCATTGTTAACTGATAGAAATAATGAAGGAGGATTAACTTGGCCAATTCAAATCTATAGAACTTTTTCTGATGACACTCACAATGTTGAACATTCAGCTCACAGTGTATTTCTTTGTTAGTAGAGACTCAGAACTCTAATGATTCGTTTGTGTTTTAAAATCAAAGATAATTGCACTAGATAAAAATGGGCATACTGTCATTTAGCTTAAGTAATATGTGGCTATTCGTGGCTAGTTGTTAGTCTTGACTGTTTAAGATTTGGATCCCTGCTGCTTTTTGAGAAAGATCTTTTAATTTTTCAAGGACTTGAAATATTTCAAGGACAGAGAATGTACTAAAATCTTGAGACCATGGGTAGTGCTGGTACTCAGTGCAGCAGGATACCGCAGGGTGAGTGCCTTCTGCTGAGGACGTGCCGTCACAGAAGGCTGTGGAGGACGTGGTGTCGCGGCCACTATGTAGTTCACAGGGGGTAGGTGAGAAATAGTTCCTGTCCTCCATGAGCTTATGGTCATGATGCTAGTGGTAGGTGTGATATATAAGTGTGGGTGATTTGAATTATAAATACTCAGTGGCCCAAAATAAGTTTGGCATCCTTAAGCAGGCATGCTAGTTGCTTAGGGAATCCTGTGGTTAATTGGGGAGCATAAAGAGACCGATAGTGGGGAGTCTCTTCTCGCAGCCCCCACTACTTATCAGGATGTTTGGGTACCATTGTCACCACCCATTAATCACAGTGTACTCTTTTAACTTCTTTGTACGTAGCAACCTGCCCAGTTTCAGCTTCTCTTGGAATGGAAACCGAATACCATTGGCTTTAGCACAATGCCTTTATTTTTAACTTGACTGTGAGGAAGCAAGAGAGAAGTTCTGCAATTTCTCTAAAGCAGTTTTTTTCCCCTTCATGATACCAAAAGTCCCATAATGACCAAACATTATGATTTTTTCACCAAAGGAATACAGATGATTTTATTTCAAATTCTTTTCGATAATTAGCAAATTTATTTCTGTATATTTTTATATTTTATGTAGGATAGCTCATCTAAATAGATCCCCCTGATGGCCACAGCGTGGGTTCCATGTGCCTCTTTTAACTAAAAGGCGTAGCGTCAGAGCCGTGGCGTTGCTGCTGCGACTTTTTGAACAGCATTTTAAAAGGGTGGTCAACCAACTGACGTTGCTTACAGTTCTGTGGAACCAGGGGTATTCTTGATTTCATTCAGGCAATGTGCTCTGAGTACCTACTCTATGAAACACCGGGGCAGTGGTGAAAATGCTTAGTCCTCTGTTTCTTGAAGGTGAGTCTGCATCTTCAGGGCCCAACTTGGGACAACATTTTTTTCAAAGCACTGCTTTTGTAGTGGTGTTCAGCTTTCGTAGTCAAGCTGCCGTTCTGCTGCAACTTTCTGTATATCAGGAGTTTTTCATTCAGGGACCATCCTGTCTAAATGGAAAACCATGAGATATTTTGCTAGTAGAGTGCCTTTCCTTTGTGAAAGTTGGTTCCAGATGTGAAACTGAACAGCTTCGCCAGCCCAAGAACATCATCTCTCACCTACAGGAGGTGCGTGCCTTCAGGCAGTGAGACAGGGATGCATGTTCCAGGCAGTGCGACATGATGTGTGTGGTATGTGTGATTAAGCTCAGTCCCGTGCCAGGTGGGGCCCGGCATTCTGGGTTTTCAAAGAGAGGAGCCAAACAAGAACATCTAGAAATGCAGCAGTGAGGCAAAGTGATCAATACTGAGACTCTTCGCCTTGGCAGTGAGTGGAGCGGGATGTTTGCTGCCTCGTTGTCAAACTGGGTCAGCGAGGCTGGCAGGCATTTGGTGTCTGCGCCTCCCATCACACGACCCCTAAGTTAGACGTCCTCGTGATATGATATTAGGATATTATGTTTTGTGATGTCTCTATGTTGATTAGACTTGACTGAATTACAGCTTTGAGTTTTGCATAGTGGAAAACAATAGAAAAAAATCAAATACTTGTGCGAGTTTCATTTTCTCAGCTGCATAGTAAGAGTACTGTTTCATTTCCAGTGTTTCCTGAAATCAGACAGCTAGGATCTGAAAAACACTGTACTTGGAAAATATCATGTATTCTCATATCAAACAAGTGGGACAACTACACTGTTGAAACTGACATTAAACATTATTTAAAATATAAAGTGAATCTTTCTCTTTTTCTTTCATTTTCTCTTTCACCGTGACCTCTGAGGCATGGTTCGTTTTATTACCAGCACAAACCGTTCCTTTGGTAAAGTCTGTAAGTGTGACTGTCCCAGGCATCGCTCATAAGGATATTGTGGCCTGCTGCAACCCACCTTTTCAGCCGTTCCTCCTGGCACGTTCTCTCAGGGACTTTATGCTGAGGCTCCGTAGAAATACACATGTTCCCCAAACACGTCATCTCTCCCTTGCCTCCTTGCCACTGCATACACTGTGCCCTGTGTGCGGAATGCCATTTCCCATCACTCACCAGCCTTCCTCTCACCTCCCACCTGGCTTTCAGGATGTGGCCCAGATCTTCTAAGCTTTGCACGTTGTATGTGCTGCCAACGCAATACTAGTCCTACTGTGTATTAATTATCTACCTGTTCTCCTTTCCTACACATGTGGGAAATGAAATTCTCAATGACAAATATCTTATCTTAGGCTTTTTGTATCTCTGAAATTTAGCACAGGGCCTATTATGTAATAAAGCAACTAGTCAGTTAATAAAAGTTTATTTACTCTCTCCTATGTGCCAACTACTATACCAGTATTATAGAAAATAAGACCACAGGTCAGGGTGTTAAAATCAAGCAAACATTGTTATTGAAAAAAAAATCCCATATAGAAGGAAGGAAAGGGAGGAGGAAGGAGAGAAGTAGCTAGGTACTCCCTATACATTAATTTCTTAATATTTTAAAATTATAGGCATTTATATAGAAGTACTGCTTAAACTTCTTTTCCCCCTGAGAATCAGGCCACAGGGGAGGAAGGCACTTCATGACTACGAGGAAGTGGAGAGGATATCTCAGGGGCCTGGGGAGGAAGGGGAAGTTGTTGCTGACGGCATTACCTGAGGGAAGTCACAGTGTTGCCCAGTAAAGCATTCAGCATCTAACATTTTGTTTAGGCTAACTTTTTTCCTTGAGCTGCTGCCATGTGATGCCATATTTTTACAGAGGCACTGACTTCTTTGTCACTAAGCATGGGGCACGTTATGGTGAACAGGTCAGATACTGCCCTGTCCTCTTAAGCTTACAGTCTAGTAGGAAAGAAAGATGGTCATAAAACAATTAGGTGGGGATGATTAATCATTGTAATTGTGTAACGTGCTGCAAGGGAGAAATAGAGCTTTTGATAATAAAAAGCTGAGTTGAAGGGAGGGACGAATGCTTTCTAATTACAGTTACATGAGGATGTTATACCCCTTTTTGGTCTCCCTTCTGTTACTGTTATCATGGGATGTTTTTATTAGTTACCTCCTGGTACTGCTCTTCACTTCAAACTAAAAAAAAAATCTCACCTCACAGGCAAAAATAAAATATACCTTCAACTTGAAGTTATTAAAAAAATTTAAGATCTAGAAGAAAAAAGTTTACACAAAAGTTTATAAAATAAATAACTCATACCATAGATAAAAATGATGATCTGATGACTTCAGTATAGTTACTGGCAAGTGGTGTTATTTATATAAAGGTGCTAACTGCTTAAGAGTGTGGGCCCTGTTCTCTTTGATCAATAACTATCTCTGATGTTTCTTGTTTTGTTTTGTTTTTTTAATTCTCACAGTGTGTTGATCTTTAAGGTCCTTGTCTGCTTCCCTGTGTAAATAGTTCTGCAGTCTCTCCGGACTTCCCAGCACTGCTTCTCTTTGCCCCTCCCCCATCACTGTTCTGATTTAACTTCTCAGAGACACCATCCTCCAGCATCCCAGAGTGAGTATTTCCTCCTACTCATTCATTATTCCTCAGCTCAGATGGGACTTCCTGAGCAGGCTTCTCTGGTAATCCCTCCCACCCCCCCTGTCACCACTGTAGACATACTCGAGAACTTCTTTTCCCAATGTTTATCAGTTTGTGTCATTTATCATGGCATTCTTTGATTAATGTTCATCACTCACTGGACAGTTAACTTCGCAAGAACAAATACCAGCTTTGTGTTTCTGCCCATTTTATCTCCAGTACCTGTCTAAAAAGTCTTTGTGCAAAAATGAGTGAATAAATGCACCTGATTTGTAGACCAAGGGTGTTATAAAAGTTTGAATGCAGTTATTCCTAAGCTGTATTATTAGGAACACTGATGTCCCATAAGATCTTAAATAGGTTTTAGTTTTTTAAAAAGGGGAGAAGAATTAGTCAAATTAAATTTGAGAAATCTGGATTAAACAAAATCAAATAGAACTTGACTGTGATAGTTCCCAGGTGCTGCAAATCTCTGAGAGAATAATAGTATTTCATATTTGACCCCGGAAGTTATTGTCTTTCACCAACACAATATCTATATATAAAAATAAATATACCTATGTATTTATTTTTACATTTACTATATTTGCACTAGTATACCCCAGAGGTCTACCTTTTTTCCACAGAAAGAATGAGTAGGAGGGCAAGGACAGCACACGGTTTTTGACAATGTCTGCGTTTTTTCACTCTCAAGTGCAGGGGCCTTGGGAATACTTACTTAGTTTTAGTCTATAATTTGTAAGCACGTCTGTAGAATCAGACACTATAGTAAGAATTCTGAGTTTATTTGCATCTATTAATCTTGGAAAGCAGGAAATAAATGCACGAATTAAATAAAGCTTTAAAAATCGGACCCCGCACACAGACCTTTCCGTTAAAAAAACTAGAAAGGGAAGAGCAATCCTTTGGCCCATCCTCTCACTTGGCCGCAGTCCCACCCTGAGCCCGGCCGGCTCCCTTTGGCTAGGCTTCCGGAGGGTCTGGCTGCAATGTGGTTAGTTTTTTATAGCTGAAAATCTGGTTGACAATCATGAGTGCCACTACCAGCCCTGACCTGGCACTTGGTCACCTGGGGGATTGATTCATGTGGATGATTAACACATTTCATTCCTACTAAACGGAGAACAATCCTAAATATCTAAGCTTTAAAACCCGCGTTCTCGTTTTAACTGCCGAGTGGTTCACACGGGAGTTGCCGTTGTGACTGGCAGAGACTGGCTCGGGCTGCACGAAGCTCCGCGGGAGGATTAAATGAGCCAATACTTGTAAAGAATTTAGCGTTTACACACAGTAAGTACTCAGTACGTATCAACTACTACAGAGTACTTAGTCTACAGAGTATCTCAGGTGGGCCCCAGCAATATCCAGAGCACAGTGCAAGTGAGAAGTAGTTAAGAAAAATGGATAGCAAGGCTGGACTAAAACGGAGCCCAGAATGAGGCTACTACTTAAACTAGATATATTAAATCTTCATGGGTATATCCTTAGTTCCAAGCACATTGCTTTTTATATACTGGTAGTGAATACGCATTTGGTGAATTTATTTAATTGAATATAAATTATACTTATCATGATTGGGTCACTAATTTCATCCTGAGAGCTTTTTAGTAGGGGAAAATGACTAATTACCCAATAAAGTGTCTTTAAGGTTACAAATAAACACTTGCTCAGAATAAACGAAACATTTTCTGGTATTAAGACCAAAAAATAATTTCTCCTGAGGGTCCTTATAATCAGGAAATTATGTAATGGCCTGAGTAATAATTATTACATGCTTTTACATTTAATGAAATGGCCACATTTTATAGAATAATTTCTAGTAATTTCTGTTATTGTTTAAGCACAGATTAAATCTGCCTCTGGCATGAATTTCTCTTATTTCGCTAGATGTTTCTCCTCATTCTGTGTGCCTGGGTCATTTTCTTTTCCCATCTTCTAACCCAGTGGTTCTCAACCCTAGCTCCCTGCTGGAATCATCTGGGGGCTTTTAAAAATATGGCTGCCTGAGCTCAACACAGAACAATTAAATCTGAATCTTTACAAGTTGGACTTGAGCATTGGTATTTTTTGAAACATGGAAGATCCTAGTGCTGTCAGGCTTGAGGATGACTTCTCAGAAGACTGGAATGAGCCCAGGGCTTCACGTTTTGTTCCAGAGCCATCCCCAGAGGGATGCTTCTCCCTCCCATTGCTTTACATACCATCTGTCTCCCCGTGCTCTGCACCCAGGTAACCCGCTGTCTAGCAGCATTGCAATGCTGACCGTATCCAGTCCTTCACTCTTAGTCTGACTCCCCATGGTCTTCCCATCTTAGTAAGTGCCTTCATCATCACTTTACCAGTTGCTCAGGCCATCCTTCACTTCTCTCTTCCCTCACACCCTGTATCTTCTCCATTAGCAGTCATGGTCTTCCCACTGATAAGATCCTGGTCCCGATAGCTATTATCTCTCCCTTGAAACTATATAATATACAAACTAATTTCCCTGCACCTCCCTTGTCCCATTTCTCATTCACAGATTATTTTCCACTGGTGGGTCTTCCATCATCTCTGTCTTCCCGTAACATTCAGAACAGTGTAACATCAGAATGAAATTCGAATCCCTTCTATGCTGGCAAGACCTTACATGATTTAACCTGGGCTGCATCTCCTTACTCCTCTCCTCCCGCTCTCACCCCCATCACTGCCCTCAGTCACAGCTGCCTTTCGCTATTCTAGAATATGTCATCCATGCTAATGTGTCAGCATCTTTGCCCTTGATCTGCCTTTTGCCTGGATGCTCTTTTTGAAGTTATTTATATCACTTATTTGTTTACTTCCTTCACTTTTCTGTTCAAATGTTACCCCTCAGGCTGCCCCTGACCACCCTACCAAAACACCACCTATGTTATCACTTTCTATTCACTTACTCTGTACTCTTTTCTTAGCACTTATTGCTGTGTAAAATTTTATTATGTACGAATTTGCTCATTTGTATATTGTCTTTGTTGAATAAATGTATCCAAGGTTTCAATTCAATAACTGTTGGCAAATCTTGGGACATATTTTAAAAATATCTACAGACACTGGTGGTCAGGAGTCAGGCAGTCCTCCTCCCTAGTTCTCTCTCTCAAGGGAACTCTAAGGTAAATGTTTAAAAGGAATGAGGTTAAAATAGTATGTGAGCAGTTAAATGGGAAACCATTGGCCCAATGTGTTTGGAAGAGAACTGAAGGACCGATACACCACAAATGCATACAGGTCAGCCAGGTCTTGACCAGATGCAAAGGCATTAAAGCCTGGCCCATTCAAAGCATGAACAGAAGGTTTACGTCGGAGTGCTCTGTAACAATATCTAAAATAATTGAGACAATTTAGTCCAGAAAAAGCAACTGAAGCTGGAATACAAAATGTACAGTAAATGGAATTCAGTCAAGAGACTGCAGCATTATTTTAAGATGTGTTGAGTGCTGTTCTGTTGATGGGTACTGAGTTCCCCTTCCTGGAATTTCCTCAGTGATTTTTTTCTTTTAAACCAGACTACGGTAATAGTTACTGTGGTGAGAATGACTCAGTTCTTCCTTATGAAGAGGAAGTGACAAAGGCAAGCCCTGCACGTGAGATTCCAGCTCCTTTGAGGTTGATGTTTTGCTTTATCTGCTGATATAGGTACAAGCAGGTATTTGAAAATTTGCCTTATAGAAAAGGAAGTTGAGACTTGTTCTATGTTTCTGTTGAAGATAGATGGATGATCGTGGTAAAAGTTGCAAAATGGTTAGACTTCAGCTTTTATAAGGAAGGGGTTTCTAGCAGTCTGGGCTAAAGTATAGGCCTTTCTCATGTTTTATGGAAAATAGTTTATCAGTGGGAAAGGATGGGAAAAGCGTATGGGATTGAAATAGAAGCAAAACAAATTCCTACCCACGTCAGAATCTGTCTTCTCCAAGACCTTTAACTGTTCCTACTCAGCCAGAGTACGTGATGGTGGTCTGTATACCTTCTTTTAGCATGAAACTCATCATATGGTATTATAATTCTTATTTACGTGTCTGCTTTTCACATGGGACCAGAGAATGGTGAAGCTCCATTGCTTAGC
Organism: Sturnira hondurensis; assembly: GCF_014824575.4. Classification (NCBI taxonomy): domain Eukaryota; kingdom Metazoa; phylum Chordata; class Mammalia; order Chiroptera; family Phyllostomidae; genus Sturnira; species Sturnira hondurensis. The sequence goes on from NW_028095005.1 coordinate 72,144, forward strand.
ATGGATCTGGGATTATTTCTTGATTACTGAGTAAATGAAGGCAGGGAATGGCCTGGGAGCATCCAGCAGAGGTAAACTCATTTAGGGAATATTAACCAAAAAAGGTACTCTAAAATGAAGCATGTCGTATCACTTTTTCTAGTTTTTTAAATAGCAGGTATTTTCCTCAAATTGGCACTATGTTATTTGCCAAGAACTCTTGTTAAAACCTGCAACTTCGCATAAGTTGCAGAAGTCACGATAGCATCGAAAACTGCTCAGGTGGCTTCCGGCAGACAGTCCTTGATCGCCTGAACTTTTGTACAGTAAGCAGCGTATCTTGGCTGGCAATTCATTAAGTTCTAACAGAACTCTGAGATTCTAGGAGACAGGTTCTAAGTGTTTTATTCCTGCTATATCTTAACACTGATGACCTAAAGTACTGGGCACAATGAAGTTGTTTATGACTGCTTGTACTTTTTTTACTGTGTCTCTGTAATAGTTGAAAAGTTAGGTCCTTGCCAGGGTTATTGTCATGTGAGCAATGAGAATATAAAACTGAGTGTGGGAAAAAGTCACCTGTGGGTCAAAGGTACACACCATTCTGTGGAGTAGCTAGTGCAACTTGTTAGTACCCACGATCCTGGGGAGGGACTGGGGAGACAGAAAGAACTAGGTGTAGCAAGCCAGAGGACTCCTTGAGGCAAAGTAGTGGGAGCGCAGAACTGAAAATGGGAATGACAAGGATTTTCACAAGGCCAAGTACGCCAGGCTAAATAAGGATATAGTTAGCAAGTGTCCAAAGTTCAGACAAAACAGAAGTGAAGCCAGTCAACCACTGAAGTCGGAATCAGTAAAAGTTTATAGTAAACACACCAAGAAAATAGTTTCAAGCTGGGAGCCCTTAAACCAAAACATGGAATGAGGTTCAGGGCATATTGTTATCAAGCAGCTTATATTAGTGAGAAAGCAGGGACATTTTGTTCCTCACAATATTATATTGGTTACAATATTAGGATTTTCTTAAGTGATAGGGAACTGTTTACCTGTAAACATTCAATGTTTACCTCATATCAACCATGGAAAACAATTCAAGTTTTGCTTATGATTTTCAGAGGCATAAGCAAGAAATGACCCAGGTCAAATTAGCCTTTTCAAATAAGGTGAATTAAGCTTGGCTGATATAACTAAACTAGTTTCGTCTGCTCAGGGAACCTTCAAGGTTAGTCTCTTTGTTTTTTTATTTTAACATGAGACAGCACTCAGGACCAGGAACAGATGTCAAGGGGCATAGGCATTTTTGGAAAACATTTGCTTTTAAGCCTCTTGGTTCACCTCTTCTTTGCTATCCTCATCTGACTGACTGAAAGCCTTCCCGTGGTTTGACATCACCAAGGTCAGAAACTGACCAGTCAAGCACAAATATGACTTTGATTATTTCCCAGGCTTCTCTCCAGCCAGACTTACTGCGAAGTAATAACAAGGTAAGGAGAGTGGAATAACCCAAAACGTGTTTTAATACTGATTGAAAGTCACCTCAATTTTTTTTCTTTTAGCACGTTCCACAGGAAAAACTCATATGAACAATATTCCCAGAGTTCTTACAATTCCAAAATTGTTTGCCTCCTCTAATCTTGAAGGACAACTTGAATGAATATAAAATCCTTGGCTTCTCATTTCTTTACATGGGTCTCTTGTAGGCAATGCCCTGCTGTTTTCCGCAGTTAAATGTAAAATTTTGAATTTTTGCTTGGTGGCTCAGAGGATTCTTTTTTTAATCTTTAAATCCATCTATCTTACTGAATGTGTGTTAGTGTTGACCATTATAAATCAATTTATATGAATTCAAGTCTTTTTTTCCTCAGTTTTTTGACTTTAACTTATTTTAAAATTTTTTGGCATAATGTTTAAACATTGTTTAACTTTTTCATAACAATATTGTGCTGTTGAGCTTATCGGTATGTTGGTAAATTCCTTACATATTTTTTGCATTTTTCTTGAGCCTGCCACTTTTAAAATGTGTGTGTGTGTGTGTGTGTGTGTTTTAACTTAAGAGAATTGCATACAAATTCCCTCTTTTGGGTATATATCCATGAATTTAAACAAATGCTTATAGTCATGTAACTACAGTAGAATCTGGACAGTTCTATCAGACCCAAATTCCCCTGAGCTTATCCTTATATAGTATTCTTTCAGTGCTTTGTCAAATGCTTTTTAAAAAATTGCTTACTATTGAATGAGCTGGATTTCTTGGATCCGCTCTTTGCAGGATTCTTCTGCGAGTATTGTGGAGGAGGTACTGGGCAGCTTTTGGATTCCTCCTTCACAAACTTCACAGTCAAACGACTTCCTTCCTGTTGAAATGGCTCCCCTGTGCTTCCTCAGTGCTTCTTTCTATTTTATTTGCTACAAATGTTGCATTTTGATGTGAGCCCTTCACCTGTGGGAGTATATTTTTGCAGTCATTTCCAGAGCTCTGTTACTGCTGGCCATCTTGTTTTTTTCCTGCATTTCTTTGCTGCCTTTCTCTCTGTACAGTGTGTACTAACTCTGTTGCTCCTCGGTAAATCTTACATGTTTTTAGAGCCTGTGGTAAATATGTCCTCTAGTTTTGCTAAAAATAGAGATGGTGTAGTTTTTGTTGATGTATGTTACTCAGGGAGGGAAGAGAGAAAATACTGTCTCACACAGCCATGTGCATACCGGAAGTCCTTCATTTGACTGCACTTAATTATTGCCTTTCTCTCACTCCTCTTCCTTGGCTCTCACTTTAATCTCTGGATTCCCTCAGTCTGATAACCTTCCTTATTCATACATCACTTTATTAAAGCATGTATGGATACTTCCTGTTAAAGCCTAGGCTTCTTCATCATTTCCTAAACACATAATTTCAAAGTTGGTCCTTGATTGGTGGACTTTGACTCACACTTTAAGATGTAAGAGTATGTTGCCTCCTCTAGGAGCCCTTTCTGACACTTCACGATGAGGCACCTGCCAAGAGGAGACAGAATTCATCTCTAACCTGTCCTGCCACAATGCATTGCCCCGTTTTTAGTGCACTTACCTGACTGTTTCAGTATTTACGTATCTTATTATCAAGCCAATGAGTGACTCCTACATCTATGTATTAACTTGTCAATACAGAACTCTCAAATGCTAGGTTTTAGGATCCTATTGGGTTGGCCAAAAAGTCCATTTAGTTTTTTTCTGTAAAATAAAAAAAACACTTTTCATTTTCACCATTAACTTTATTGATTTGGATATTGTGAGTATGTTGGCTATGTCCCATGTGGTATAACACTGATTGTTCTTAATTAATGTCTCAATTTGATCGCTGTCAACTTCAACTGGTCTACCCAACTGTGGAGCATTGTCCAGCAGGAAATTTCCAGGATGGAAACTTCAAAAACCACTTTCGACACATGTGATCAGTCGCAGCACCTTCTCCATAGACTGCAAAAATTCTTTTTTTTTTTGCATTTTGTTGTGTTTTAACCTTTCTTGAAATATTAAAGCATAATATAATGGATGTATATTTTCATCCATTTTCAATATTAAAATGGCTATACAAAAATTCATCAATTTTCATAAGTTTTTTTAAATTTATGCTGATATGACAGCTGTCACAATACAACTAAACAAAATTGTTTTGAATGAAGTGCCGTGAGGGCCATCTTATGGAAAAAACAAATTTCTTGACCAACCCAATATTTATAGCTTTCCAATAATAATCAGCATATACCCTCTTTTGGTCTCATTTGATTTTCACTGATCATTAAAGGGCACAATACTATGGCCATTTGCATTTTCTTATCTAGCTTTTATTTTAAAAGTGATTTAATAATTTCAAAGCAATTTTCTGATGCTTAGGAACAACTCCTCTAGAATTGGAGTATTAATAAATTATGAAAAAATAAACAATCACTAACAGAAGTTCTTCTGCATTCCAGGTGATGCCACTGTGACAATAGCTCACAGATACACCCCCAAAGAACAACTGAAGATCCACACTCGGCTGGCAGATATTGTCATAGTCGCTGCAGGTAAGTCTTTAGTGAGTGTTATCTGGTGGAATATCATCGGCAGAGTAATTCCTGCCCTAATTGCTGGGATGTCCCAAAAAAACACTTCTTCAGAGAGCTAGGCATATTTATGATTCATTTTCACCAACTGGATTCTGTCTGTTGGCAGTCATGACATTGGTCCATTGCACCAGTGTTAGCACTTGTCACTTCACTATGGAAAGCCTGAAGAGCCTTTGGAATGAAAGACTAAGCACAAGAACCAATGTGCACTTGGCCAATTCCTTTGGCAGACATCATTGCTTCTAAACATGGATGAGTTCTGGGGAGACTGGCAGGAAATGCTGTTGGAGGGATATCCATGGTGACCACATGTTGGACCTTGAGGCCATGGTAAAAACCTTGATACAAAGTAAGATGCCTGAGAACAGGAGGTTGACACAGTCTGACCTATGTTTTTCAGAGATTACTTCTACTGCATCAAGGAGAATTGACTTTAGAGAGGCAATAGTAGAAACAAAGAGAACAGTTATTACACTTCAATTTAATGGATCTAGGTTTTTTTCCTAATTTGTTTTACATTTGAACATATAAAATGATTCTACCCTTGATGTCTACCTTTACTCTTGCCACATAGTATTTGTACATTGCAGACATTGTGTTTCTTCATGTTTTATTCCGAGGCTTGAATGAGAGCCTTTTTAATTTTGTTTATCAATTAGATGTTATTGGTAATTGTAGAAGTCACCAGTATGCTGCTAACTGCATTATCTGTTTTTCTAAGAAGTTACATTCTGGTGGTATACCAAAGGCAAGGTTTTGAACTGGATTGACAGAAGAAAGACAGATGTTTAGAGTCAGTGAACTTGTCGGACCACAGGCCAGCGGGAGGTGAAGTACTGCTGCAGCAGCTGAGAGATTCATGGAAAATGCATGTGACATTGACTTCTTTTTAGAAACGCTTGAATTCATACACAGGAGTTGGAGTTTGGTGAGGAGAGAGGAATTTGAGTGGTCATCGTTGTCCATCTCTAACTTTAGACAGAATAAAATTAACATCATCTTTAAAAGGTGCTATTTGACTCTCTAGTGTTAACAACTTACAATGAATGTTTCACAATTGATCTTAGATCCCATTTACAAGTGTAATATTAATGCAGATTTTCTTCCAGTGAAGCAAAAGCCCTCACTGTACATTTATGTTCATGTTTTTCCTGTTATGAGAAACAACAAGCGGGTCATCACAGTCCTCTGTCGGGAACCACTGGCATTCTGTTGTGACTAAGTCAAACCTCCCGGAACAAGCTGTTATGCCAACACCGTCGTCATCCTTGAGCTTCTCCTATAGACTCCCTGTATGTTCCTCTGTAAAGGCCTAAGTCAGCACTGTGTGCAAGGTGTTAAAAAATAAGATGTGGAAAGGAGACAGGGAAAGGAAGGACCCTTTCTATATAACACAGGAACCCGCAGGTACTCCGGTCTCCAGGAGGTGAGACAGTACTGAGGCTCTGTACAGCAGCCATCCTACTCCGGGGACCCTGTTGCCACCAGAGGGCGCCAGTCCCGTGAGCAGGGTGTTTCAGGTGGTGCACGGGCCATACACCCTCCAAATCCTGGCCAAGAGACAGTTTGAATGCGGGGAGTGCCGACAGGCATTGTTCCTTGCCTTGTATTCCAGCTCTGATGTCTCTAACTGGATTCAAACATATGCTGAGTTCTGGAAAACAGCCCTGTATATAACCCTGCAGTCATCCTGAAGAAATATTTGTGTAATGTAATGGGAAATTTCATGGAAGAAAATGGACAATTTATAAGAAATAATTAAACCTCTATATTTGTATTGCCTTAATAATCATCCAGAAAATCATTTTGAGGAAAAAATATGTACATATTGGTAAATTACAGTGAAATTATAAAGAAGACATGCATTGATCTTAAAAAATAGAAATTTTAGGCCCTGGCAAGGTAGGTTAGTTCATTAGAGTGTCACCCAGATTCGCCAAGGTTGCAGGTTCAATTTCTGCTGAGGCCACATATGAGAGCCAACCAGTGAAGGCATAAATAAGTGCAACAACAAATTGATGTTCCTCTCTCTCTAAAATCAATTTAAAAACTTGCATATAACCAGACAATAGTAATGAAATATAAGTAAAATGACCACACCATGCATTATGTGGGGAAATAAACAAATACGATTAGTGGTGGGGATTAGAGAAGGAGACAGGGGTCGAGAGGCGAAGGCAGCTTCGAGGGGAGGGCTGAGTCATTGTCCTAACTAGAGTGTCAGCATGTATGGAAGCGAAGCCATTTAAAAGTCAGGAAGAATGGAGAGAGGGTCAGCGATACTGATGGTGTCTGGGATGAGAGTAAAGAATGTGCTGATGAAATCTTGGATGGGCTTCCAGAGGAAAAAGTGAAAGAGAAATTGGTGTGTGAAGACGCTGGGTCATGACTAAAATTAGCTTATGTTCATATTAATCTCACTTCTCTAGTTTCTCAAACTCATAGTTTTAACCTTCTAGTTTTAACTTTATAACACTTACCTTTTAAACATCTCCCCAAAACTCAAGCTGTACGCTCATTTAGAAGATGAATTCTGAAAACCAGATACAGTGGCCCTGTGCCTTTAGACATAATATAAGGCCCCAAGTCCCTATTCAAAGCTACCTCTCTGAGTTCACAAAGAGAATTTGCTTCTAGAACATTTCCTGTACTGTGGTTATAACACTTAACACCTGTTTATACTTGTCTGTCGTGTCCTCTTCACTGCAACAGGGACAAGACTTTTTTTGCTGGTGCTTAGGACGATGTCTGCCACACTGCGTGTGCTCAGCAGATGTGCGTGGCATTGATTCTGAGATTACAACTAGAACAAAGACTTCTTCAAGTTGATACAAATTTAGCTGATAGTTTTTTTTTTGAAATATAATTTTAGAAAGATGGATTTTTGTTTGTCATAAATTAATATAGCTGTAAAAGTGAACTACTTTTTAAATAAAAGAATAGTGTTATAAATAAGAGATAAGAGTGTAAGTGTTAAGATGAAGGATTTATGAGAAAGGTGAAGAAAGACACTGCTATAGACAGCTAAAACACAGGGCACTAAACGGCTGATAAAGAAGCAGGGTAGCCCCCCAGCCGTCTGCAGAGGTACTTTCCAGGACCCCCAGTGGATGCCTGAACTGCAGGTGGTACCCAACCTTCTATATACGGTGCTTTCCTTTGACATACATACCTGGGATAAAGATTAATTTACACGTTAGTCATAATAAGAGATTAACAAAATAGTTAACAATGAACTAAAATTTATGTGACTGTTGCTCTCGCATTCCCTCTCTCTTTCAATATTTTATTGTGCCGTACTCACCCATTCACATAAAGGTAGCACTTTCCAGCTTCTCTCTGGCATATTCAAATTTTCAGCATCACTACCGCTGTGCTTTGGGACATTAGTAAATGGAATAAGGGTTCCCTGAACATGAGCACTGCATTAGTGTGACAGGTGATAACTGGGATGTCTACTAAGTGCAACGGGCAGGCAAGGTTCTCATATAAAGTGTGAATGTGCTGGACAAAGGCAGGGTTCACATCCCAGGTCAGACAGAGCAGGACAGCGTAGATTTTAGGGTGCTACTCAGATCAGTGCACGATGTAAAATTTGTGAATTCTTTCTTCTGGAATTTTCCATTAGTATTTTTGGATCTAGGTTCACCACAGGTAACGGAATGCACAGACGGTGAAACCGAGCATCAAAGGAGACTGCTGTCGTTCTGCGTGAGGCCGGACTGGCTTGCGTGAGGCTGAGGATAAAGGGGGGGGGCAGCTAGAGTAGGACACCGATTCTGAGGCTGTGTCGGACAATTCTTTGGTTCTCTCATACCTCACACTTCAGGAAACGGGGAAATCCTGCATTTGTAAAGGTTCTGGGAATCTTCATTCTCCAGGGAGGATAGGCAGGTTTTTTCCAGACAGTGTCTAGAGGTCCCTCCACCCATCTGAGTAAACTGTGTGGAACTAGCTTCATTCAGAGGGCAAGCTGCTGAGTCAGTGCCACTGGCCTATTATTATAAACCTCTGGGTACAGTGTCACAGCTGGTGAGAGCTGTCATTTTGTCCACTAATAGGCCATCCCTTCCAGCGTGATGAATGAACCTCGGCAGTCCTAAGTCTGGCGTCTCCATTGCAACACTTCTAATGATGGACACTGCAACGTAACACTGAGTGGGCAATTCAGTAGAGTGACTTGGAATATTCAGACTTACTCTCTGTAAAATACAAGGTGACCAACCAACTCCTTTTCACCATTTCTCCCATCGTATTTTCAAGTTTTAGATACACACCCATTGAACATCATCCTGGATTCTCAATACAGCATCTCCTCTTCCTTTGAGCAGAGTTAGTAATGTTCAGGGGGCCAGGTGGGAGAGGGCATGCAAATGGTCTGCTCCATCCTCTACAGCTCTTGCAGCTTGGGGGTGGAACTTAATCCTCTACAGCCCCGGGTGCTTCCCAAGCGGATGCCAGCACACTTCATGGTTTTATTAACGCTGTTCTTCTTCCCATATTCTTCTCATTCTTCATCTTGTTCCCTTTATCCTCTGCTTCTCCACTTAGGATTCCTTTCTTCCTTCCCAAATGTGTCATTTATCTTAATCTTGTCGGTTATCGTCAACAGTATAGAGCAGTGTAAACACACAGGCCATGCGAGAGTAAGAATTTCTGAATTTAAGTCCTAACTCTGCCATTTGCTAACTGTGTAGCTTTGGTCAAGTCACCCTGTCTCTCTGGGCCTCCATCTCTTCAGTGTGAAGAGTGATAATAACCTCTAACATAGGGGCGTTGGGCCAGCCAGTCCACACAAAGAGCACATAGCACAGACCTTAGCATATTGCAAATACTCCAATAAGTATTATATGCTCCTATGTTACGTGTTAGTCCTTCTTAGGCCATGGCATGTATTTAAACAATAATTTAGAAATAACAAATCAGTTGATTATTCAGCTATAACTTTCATATAACTAAAGGAATATATTTCTGTTTACTTTTGATGATAATATAGTGTCAAAACTGACTATCATAAAGTAAACATAGATTGATCTAAGAAGTGACTTTCACATACGAGACCAACTTCAAAAAACAGCTTGATTTTTACTTAAGGCTTGATTTTTACTTGTGGCTTCTCAGGATAACTGCGTATTTGTCCCTAGATAAGTCTCTTGTTGCCTTTCTTTTGGAAGAGCCTGACTTTGTGAGGGGCTGGGGAGGCCGAGGCACTTAGGTGGAGGGGTTTGCTTGTTCCCTCAGGCCTTTACCCAATCTCCTCTCTCTTTCTACTTCCTTTCTCCTCCCCATTCCAGACCCCACAGTCCACCCGCAGAGCCCGAGTCACCAGTAGGCAGGGCTTCCCTGATCCACAGCAAACAAACGTTGTCAGTGTATGTGAGGATGCCTGGCTGTAGACTTTTTACCCTAATGTCAGTCATGTATCCTTATGGTAAAATTCCAGAAAACACGGAGAATAAGAGAGGGAAAGAACCCGTACTTCCAGCCAAAGCCAACCAAAGTTAATGCCATGTTTGGCCTTCAACTGCTTTATGTTTACTATGTGTAAGAGCAACTAATGCACAACTTGTTCACTCGTATGTATTATTTGCATTTTGCAGCTCCACACTGTGTGAGTTTCCTCATGAAATGCATTCTTCTGTAACACAGTTCCTGATGACTTCATAGTATTTATTCTATGCCAAGGGTATACTACAATTTAAGTAATTGACTCCTGATTGTGGGACAGTTAGATTGTTCCATTTTTTAGAATAATGCAGTAAAAAACTGAATATCACTATAAACACCTAATATTATTTGTACAAGATACCTTTAATATTTATTATATGGGTCTTAAGTCTTTTATTTGCTTATGAATGGTTACTTATATTCTCAAAGACAAAATTAGCATGTATACATTTAGACTTTATCAGTAAGTGTTTCTCACAGCCTGTATTTTCTGTATGTGCTTGCATTTCTGGTCTGTTCGCGGTCTGTTTGTCGTGACCATCCCCAGCCGTTATCCTCAAATGCACCTTATTTCCACGACGCGACTCTGCCAGTTTGCCCAGTGGCACTGCTTTTTCCGGGCCTGAGCCCAGCAGCCTGTCACATCTCTGTAGCACCGTTTCTGCCTGGTGTCAGTAATCATGTGCTTCTCATGCCTATTATGGAACTATTTCAGTGCTCTAGAAAGCAAAAAGAAAATGTTCTCTCAATCCTTTATGGTCTGATTATTTGATTCCTGAGCCCAGCTTGCCTAGTTTTTGCTTGAAACCTCTATTGGCTTATGCATCCTTATTCTTTAAAGGCTAAGACCCAAAAACAGGTTTTACATGCTCTGGATGTGCTCTGTAGTTTTTGGTGGCCGTGCGTTCCAGTCTTCTGGTCACTCAGTCCGTTTTTTTCTATCTGTTCTGCCACTGTGTGCTGTCCACTCCTCTCTCCTGAGGCTCTGGTCAGGGCGGACGTGGCCATGACACTCAGGGTCACCATGCCAGTGGGAATTAAAAGCCTTCTCCCTCTGTTAGCAAATGATAGTCTCCACATTAAAAGCAGGACAGAGTCCAATGTAGCTAATCCAGTTCTGATAAAGAGCGGTGACTGTGGCCATGACTTCTTTCCTGGTGTGTCAGTAGGTGATTTAAAATCTACTACAAGGCTCTCTGCCTTTAAAAATACTTACCTTGAATATCATTACTCACTTCAACTAGTGACTCCAATTATATTATCTGAACTACACTGAAGAGGAGGTTTAAAGCATTTTTTCTACCATAACTTCACTGAACTTTCACCTTTCTAATTTATTAATTTTTGATAGATGTTACTTTATATGAGGCTGTGTTGTCGTAGTTTGTAGTGGAACAAAGCTGCTCAACAACACCCATGTGAGGCATACAATATGCCCTGATATTATGTACAATTTAGATTCATCAGCTGATATGGTGTCGAAGCCCCACATCATAGCACATCACCACATCGTGTCAAAGCCCCGGGAAACCACACTGGGAAACGGGGAGTCGTCCAGAGCCCACCTGAGGCTTTAAGTGAATAGCACGCCCAGGGTTGATAGACTGCACCCTGGCTACCCATTGCTGGCCTTTGTAGAAAAATTCTCTCTCAAGCGTCACGTTGTGAATTCTGAAGTGTAACAAAGCAATGAAAGAGGAGGAAAATGGAAATACGGAGGCCCCAGAAGAGTCTTTAAAGAACAGTAGGCTTGACAGTGGGGTGGTGAGGAAGGTGACCACAGTGAGGGCACAGCACTATGTGGCTCCCACTGTACTGTGACCTCAGGAGACAGGGCCATGTTCTATTTATTTTCGTATTTCTTGTACTTCGTGAAGAACCTTGCACTGGGGATTGGAAAACTCACTGTTAAATGAATAAACTTCCTTCTTCAGAATTCAGGTGCTTATCATTAGTTTTAGCTTTTTTCCTAGAGGTTGAGAAGGCCCTTTATAGGGGCAGATGCTCTCTTAAGGATCCATTCAACCTCAATACCTTGTTTGGGCCGTTCCCCTGCACAAAGGCTTACGATGGCATTGCATCAGCGCGACTGAATCAGAGCTTGCACCTGCAGAGTTCAGGGGTCAGGCAGGGAGGAGGCAGAGTCACAGCTGAGAAACGATGACTGTCTTCAGTGAAAAACGCAGGCAGCACTTGGCCGTCTGGTGTGCGTAGGAACACGCGCCCTTCTCTGGTGACGTCATCCTCCCTCTGGTGTGCTCGGATTGCACGGTATTGCTAAATGTCTCTCCCAAACGTGTGCTGACTGGAAGAAAGTGAAATGATTTTATTATCGGTAGTCAGTTATTATTAGCTGTGGTTTTGAGTGACATTCATCCGTCTAATTAAAATACAGAAAAATTGAAACTTTTTTAAAAATCGGGGATCAAAATGTCACACATCCACGCTTGTGTGATCCACGCAGAGATGACGTTTGAACAAAACGGGCTGTCGAGAGCCCGTGCACCCGCGCTGTGGCTCGGTTCTGAGGGCAGTAATGAGAAGGAGGGAGTCGGTGCCTGTCTCCACGGACAGTGTTCTGGGACGGCACTTTCACTGCACCTGCTTTATACAGTTGGAGAAAGGTTTCTGTCTCTGTCTCTGTCTTTCACCTGAGTACATTTTCTCCCAATTCATTCCTGATTTGGTTAATTAATAATGGCTTATTTTAAAATGACTTCCCTTTGATACAAAACCTGCGGATTAATGAGAGCTGTGCGTGAGCCTGAGCTTCTCCTCTCAAACTTCTTCTCAGAGTGTGAAGATTGCAGGTGATTCCCCCTTAGTTTGTTAGCATCTAATATGTGCCCTTTAAACCAAGATAATAACCAATATTGGGGATCAGATATTATATTGCAAAAAAGGCAGGTGCATTTCCATGTTTCTGTTGAGTTTCCATTATGTTTCATAATCCATGCTTATACTTATTTTAAAGATAACTGGGAAGATTTCCTGTTTTTGTAAAACACACACAAACACAACAAAAACACATTATAATACATGTGCATCCCAGGATAGTTGGTCAAGGTATTCTTAGAAATAGTGTGGCACCCCCTATTGCAGTGAATGAGAACCCCTTCATGTTTACTAAGAGTAATGTAAGTTCTTTTAGGTCACTAAGATATCACCCCAAATTTACTTTTTTTAAAAGATTTTATTTATTTATTTATCTTTAGAGGGGAAGGGAAGGAGAGAGGGAGAGAAACCTCAATGTATGGTTGCCTTTCGTGCATCCCCTGCTGGGAACTGGCCTGCAGGGAATAGGCCTGCAACCCAGATATGTGCCCTGACTGGGAATCGAACCTCAATTCTCTGGTTTGCAGGCCTGTGCTCAATCCACTGAGCTACACCAGCCAGGGCTACTTTTTAAAATTAAAGATTGATTTGAAGGGGTTCCCTCCCTCCTTTGTAGTAAGTTTGCTGACTTTTTTGGAAGCTTAGTGAAGGAGTGCTGAATGGCTTGGAAAGAACCCAGAACACGGTGTTAGTTTACCCTGGGCACTAGATGAGACAGTAAACTTGAGTACATTTCTTCAAAAACAAATAAAAATGATTTAAAAACTTGTTTTGAATATAAGCTTGTGAACAGACATTATCTCAGTTCCCAAAATACTGTATCTCGGAATTTATCCTGCTGAGGATTGTAATGAGGCTTACAGAGATAATATTCAGGGATATTCATCGCAGATTTATTTATGATAGCAAAAAGTTGGAAAGAGTCTAAACATCCAACAACATGGGAACATTTAATGAATGATGGTGTATCAAAAAAAGAGAAATGCTCACAGCCAATTATATTCTGAAAAGTAATTATATTAGATTACGTCCACCATAGAAATCCAAACATGACCCCCCCCCCAACCCGGTGCATTGCCACACACACACTAACAAACAGAAAGGCAAAGATGGAAGAAAAAAATCCACATTGAGAAAAGTGGTTCTTGCCGACTAATGGGTAATGAGTGATGGATAAATATTATCTTTCTCTGAGTTGTTTAAGTAAATTCTCCAAGATGTGTTGATTTCATAATTATAAAGTTGAATTTAAAAATACTAAGGTAACCCAACCCTGGCTATGGCAGTATTCTGCCTGCTGTCTGCACTGTCTCAGGGGGCTTAAGCTTTTAATTCAAAGACCCGTGGGAGTGGTGGGCTACCCAGACATGGCCAGTCTCCTGCAGAGAAGTGAACATGTTAATTAAATGACTTCTCTTGAGAGAAAAGAAGAAATAAAAAGAGATGTGAATTAAATGGATAAACTGCAATGGAATGTAAATTATACCTCAATAAAATTTATAAAATAAGAGAGGTGAGAAACTGAAAGACCTAGGGATGATAAAATTGAGGGTGATTCTCGCTTTTATATTCACTTGCAAATATATAGTAGAAAGAAATCATCTAGTTTTCAATTAGCTCCAGGAGGAAAGAGTGNCTCTGAGTTGTTTAAGTAAATTCTCCAAGATGTGTTGATTTCGTAATTATAAAGTTGAATTTAAAAATACTAAAGTAACCCAACCCTGGCCATGGCAGTATTCTGCCTGCTGTCTGCACTGTCTCAGGGGGCTTAAGCTTTTAATTCAAAGACCCGTGGGAGTGGTGGGCTACCCAGACCTGGCCAGTCTCCTGCAGAGAAGTGAACATGTTAATTAAATGACTTCTCTTGAGAGAAAAGAAGAAATAAAAAGAGATGTGAATTAAATGGATAAACTGCAATGGAATGTAAATTATACCTCAATAAAATTTATAAAATAAGAGAGGTGAGAAACTGAAAGACCTAGGGATGATAAAATTGAGGGTGATTCTCGCTTTTATATTCACTTGCAAATATATAGTAGAAAGAAATCATCTAGTTTTCAATTAGCTCCAGGAGGAAAGAGTGGGGCAAGACTGCGCGGGAACCGGGCAAGACTGAGTCCTGACTCCTTCCTTTGCCCTGCGATTTCCAACACCGCCTGCTGCTGACATTTCTTCTTCTTGCCCCAAGGCCCCAGAACTATCAGAGATCTGTCATTAATACCTTGTTCTCCTGCAGTTGGCAGAGGACAGATCCAGATTTTAACTGAAATACGCTCTATAATAAATAGGGGCATATCCGTTTTTGTCCTTATGCAAATATTTTAAACCTTAGAAAAGACCGATCTAGTTTCAAAATTTATCTGATTCATCCCTAGCATTAGCTAGGCCTTGATATTTCTAAAAAGATACATGTAGAGACATTAAAATGTTTTCTACATGATTAAATAATTAAAATACATCTGAGTATCATGGGACATTATTTTTTAAAATTGAGAGCTTGTTAACAAATGAATCTTAAAATAATATTTGTACAGATAGTTTCAGGATGAGCTTTTCAATATTTTCTTTAAATATCAGTGCTCATAAGGTTTATTCATGATAGCAATAATGACTAATGTTTACTAGCACTTTGGAGACGTTATCTTACTTAAGCCTTTCAGCATCTTTATGAGTTCAGTGGTAGGTTTTTATCCCTGTATTACAGATGTAAAATTCACTCCAGGTGTGGAGTGAACTGGTTTGCCCACGGTCGTATAATGAGGTGGCTGAACCAGGACAGGGAACCATGTCTTACTCCAGAGCCCCTGATCTTAGTTCTTCATTCTGCTGTTGGCTACTGCTGCCTTGATTTTGGAAAGTGAGATGTGCTTTTTCGTATTTTCCTTGATCATTTGCTTGACCTTAAGAGCAAGTGTTATAGCAATAGAAGGGGTAGGCATCAAGTGTATACAACTGTGTCTCAAGAATGTATGGTTATGTTGGTCACACTCACATTTTACTAGAAACACTTTTTAATAGAACCAAAAAGACATATTTAAAGAAGACCCCCCCAAAAAAAACCCAAAAAACAAAACCAAAAACAAGCCCAGCATGTGTTTCACTTTGCAAAGCTTGCAGATTGGGACTACAGTTCTCTAACTAGATAAATAGCATTTCCAATTCATACATCTAAATAGTAAAAGACTGGGCACTGTCCTTGGCTGCGCAGAGCATTACTACACTTTATTCCAGTTCTGCTTTTACAAAACACAGCCTGCAGATGTGTCCCTTTCGTGATGCATGGCATATATGAAGAGCTTGCCCGCACAGGGTGATGCCTCCACTCTTTAGGAGTACATAATCTGTTGAAAGGGGCGGCCAGAAGTATCCCTCTATTTCCATTCCTTTCTGTCACAGACCCGTACGTTTCCCACTGGAAACACAGAAGCTCCTGGGACATTTTCTCTATGATTTTGATGGCCATTGAATTAACTTCTAAATCAACTCACAAAGTTTTTTTACCCTTTTTTTTCTGGCATTTTTATTCAATATTTTTTTCACCATGAAATATACCACATTTTCCTCAGGGATTCTGGCCTGTAAACTCTAAGTGGAAGCTCATTTGGTACCCCATTAGTCTTAGAATAATTATGTAAAAATAACCCCTCGCTGATTATGACATTGGTTTCCTGGAATCAGCTGAAGAGCATAGTCATGTGACCACAGTGGGGAACACAGGTAAAACTGGGGAGTTTTAGTTCATTTACGTGAACTGTCTAGTTTTGACATGCTACTCTTGGTATCCTGGCCCTTTAAGCCATGTTTGTTTTCTCACCCTAGAAAAATAACAGGACATTTGCAAAATAAATTGAGTTGCTAGAATTGCCAAAACATAATTAATGATGACATTTATTTAGGAAAATATAATTATACTTTGACTTTTTAAAAATAAGTTTGAAGCAACTTATCAAAAAAGAGAGACATTTTAGTTACATAGAAAGGTCACTTATAATAACTAAATATCACTGTAACAACTATACACAACCCAATATTCATATTGTATCTGACTTTTTAATGAAAAAGCCGAGAGGCCTAAGGCGGTCGTCACTCATCACATGCTGCTGGGCGCCATGCACCGTGCTGTGTGCTTTCATCGACCTAATTTTGTTTTCATAGCAAACCTAGAGCAAGGGCTGGGAAGTGTTGCTGTGTTTGTTTTTATAAATGTGGCATGTAATCTTACCATTAGTGTAAGATCACAGAGTTTATAATTGTCAAGGTGGAGAATCTGTTCCCCTCCAAAGCCCAAGTTCTTTCCGGTGCCTCAGACTGCGTGCTTGTGCAGACTTACTGGCAAGCCTCATCGACCCCCCCCCCCCCCCCCCCCCCCCCCCCCCCCCCCCCCCCCCCNCCCCCCCCCCCCCCGGCCCCCTGCCCCGGGTGCCTGCTAGTCCTTACTGTAGAGCTGCTGGTATTGTTCCATTTTCCCACAGGAGGAATTTCTCAGACCATACTTTTCCTATTATGATACATGCAGCGGAATAACCGGTATGCATCCGCACTTCCCCCTGGAACCTGTGATTTGGAAATTCCTGGCATCTCTGCCCACCGCTTCTTCCCTCCTGCCAGTCCTTGCTGCTGCTGCCAGGTGAGACACTCCCAAGACCTGCAGAGACACTTACAGCAGTTTCACCTTCTTGTTCCTTGTTTACAGCCCTGCAGTGCCAGCCAAGCCAATTAAATTATAAGGCACAAATGAGAGAAACTGCTCAAATAATGTTCTCTCTCTTCTTAGAAGCTCTTTCCTCCTCCCTAGTGAGAAAAAAGAAACCTATCTCCCAAGGAAAACTTCGAGTTTCTTGGTCAGAATTCTAAGGATTTATCCATTGCCTCAAGGCGTCTAACAGGTGCTAACCAAACTGTATGCAATTTCTTTCTTACGTTAACTCATTTTCACCAGTTTATTATTATTATTATTTTTAGTTTTGTTGTATTTTTTCTATTACCATTTACCCCTCTTATGCCCCCCTCTCCCCTGCAATCACCACACCATTGTCCATGTCCGTGAAAGGATATAGGACAAGAGCCTTGGTGACTCTCCCTTTGGTCTTTGTTCTAATTAGATGGATGTGCCACTTCCCCAGGACCGGCGTATCCAGCTAGTATCTAAAACTACCATCTTCCTCCCTGTCTTCATTTACTCAACACATCTATCGCGCACGGAGCAGTGCCGGGCAGTGAGTTAAGCGTTGGTGTCCAGCAACACTTACCTAGTTTCTTACCCCCAGGAAGCTTGTCTACTTGAAAAAGACATTAATCGAATAACATACAGAGGTAACGGGGTAATGGGAAAGCTTGTGAGTCAGGAGAGTGCGGTGGCTGTGGACGGATACGTATGTAGAAGGGGACTTGGTCTCGTATTGGGTTTGGGGTAGTCACAGAGGGTGTCCAAGAGGGAGCGGCTGGCTGACGTGAGCTTTTGAAGGGTTTGTTGATAATAGGCAAGAAAGATCTTTGCAGTTTTCTTTCCATTTACTACTTTTAACCAGGCACCTTGTGTGCCTCGGGTGCATTTTTTATTGCAGTGCACTTCAGTTTTTCCAGGCATCTTCCACACAGTACAACCCAGTCCCCAAGGACAGGGGCTCTGGGAGTTATCGTCCCACTCGCTGTTACTCAGCCTCTGTCTCTTCACACTCCTGTTAGGCTACATGGGAAGGGCTTGTTTGGTGGGGTAAGAACTCTGCCACAAAGTCTGCAGTTTTCCGCATCTACTTTTGTGGGTTTTCTTCATTTTTAAAAATGAGTTTTGACCTTTTTTTGGTATTTAGTTTTATTTTATTTGGTTTCTTTTTATAAGCATTTTTTTAATCTCAAAAATTATTCCCTTCACTTCCCTACTTTCATCTCAGGCCTGTTTAGAGTTCCGTGTTTTGCATAATTTTAGTGTTTTCTAAAGAATATGAACGTGTTGCCCTCAGTTTTTGTCTTGTATCGCAAAGCATGTTATAAGCAACTAGTAATTCTCCCAAAACGAAGCTCGTAGGCAAGGAAACATAGCCACTCATCACATCCCCAGAGAACAGAGAGCTCTTCTCGTTCTCCCAACGTGCCCATCCGTTCCACACTCTGGCCTGTACACTGACCTCATCCGTGGCAGGGGACTCTATGTGGTTCGGCGCTGAGAATTCTTTACTAATGTTGTCTGTAACGCTGTATGGGGAACAAAATTAGACACAACACCCCTCATTTTGTTGGTAGGTGTAACAGAGCAATCTTCTTGTTACCATTTGTTTTAGCTGTTGTTACGTGATTATTGTATCTTTAAGGTTGTGCCACTCCCTGTTTGTGGGGGTGGGGTCGCAAGTGAAGGTGAGATTGTTCAGTACGTTCATCACCGCAGTCTTTCCAGTCTGCTGGAAAGTGGTATGTATGATCCTCGGACCAGAACAATGAGGCTTGGGGAGGCCTGTGCTTGCGGTGCAGATAGATCCTTCCACTGGTGTTGAAGGAAATAGGTCAGCGCGCCCAGTGGTCTGCTTTTGTGAGTGGGAAGGACGATGCGAAAGCAAAGACCGGGAGTGGCTACTAAAGGCACCCAGGCAAGTTGAGGTGAACCCGCCCTCTGGACTAACGTTTGACTCCAGTATGCTCAGAGTTTTGTCAAAGCAGTGACCCCGCCGCAAGCTCAGCAGCCTCCCAATACTTACTCTTTTTTCCATGAGACCAACGGAGTGATATCAACAAATATGACTTTTAAATAGTGTTTAATGATATGTGACAGCATTTGGAAGATGTGTATAACTCAGCGAGGTGATATTTTTCAAATAAGCATTGCATAATATTACCATACCCATTCAAAATGTAAGATAGACCCATACTGGACTTTAATAGTACAGAGTATGGAAAGCTCTTTAAAAAGGCTTGGAATTCCACATTGCAACTAACCTTGTCTAGTTTTAATGTAGATTCAGAGAAAGATAACAACAATTACCTTAAAAGTCTTTTAGAACACTTCTCCCTTTGCCAGCTACTCGTGAGTGTGACCCGGAAGCAAAAGCAGCTTGAGAACCCAGCTGTCTTCTGTTAGCTGGACGTTAACAGAGTGTCAAAATTGTGAGTCGGAGTCTCTCTTCTCACTATTTTTTTTTGTTTTGGCATATGTGGCTATTTAAATGAAATATGTTATTTTAACATATAATAGGATTATTTTTTCCAGATAATTAAATAAATATTTCAGCAGTGTATCCATTGTAATTGCTTATCTGATAAAGTCAGTGGACAAATGACACATGAACAAAGGTCTTTTGGTTCTTCAGTCATTTTTAAGAATGTAAAGTAGGCCTGAAACCAAAAAGTTTGAAAATCACTAATTTGCAAAATAACACTCTTTTCATTCATGTCTCTGTTCAAATAAACCTTTGAGAAGCCAATCTAAAAAGAGCAGGCTTTTGTTTTGTTTTCTGGCACTTATTGCCAGACACTGTGGTATGTAAGTATTTCATTTACTTCTTAACTATCTCATGAACATGTAGGCTCCATTAGGGAAGAGATTTTTGTCTATTTTGTTGTCTTATTCCCACCACTTTCTCTGAAACCTGGCACATAGTAGCTATTCCGTAAATAGCTGTTGAAATAATGAGAATATTTTTCATCGGGATGTTTTCCTTATAGTGCTAAAACTTTACAGATTCTCTGTGTAATTCTTAATTATGCCTCACACCTTTATTCTTCTTAAGCCTCTCATAGAATTTTACAGTCCCTAACACATTCAGTTTTCACGTGGTGTTCTCATCTGCTTTAACCTCCTCCCCACCCCTCCCCACCGCACACATTCATATAGAAAGAACAACTCCACCTACCTCCGTGGCCAGTCTCCTAGCAGCATGATCGTCCTGGGTGCACTGGAGCCCTTATGGTAAAACTGAGTGAAGTTCTCTTGCAAAATGGAGAGAATGCCTCTCCCTCGTGGTAGTCTCTCTTACAGTAGCACAAACCGTAACATAGAATTTTTAAGAGCTCCTGTCCAGTTTTTATTTATGGCTTCTCCCTCTCCACAACCTGAATCGACTCCATGGAAGCCTGGAATAAAGCCAGGTCTGAGCTGTGAACACTGTGATCTCCTTAGACTCATCTTTCCCCTGGCAATAAGTAATATGCTGCCTTAAGTCCATCACATACACCCGATTCCCTCTTTCTTTAGAGCAGGAACCCAACCTTGGTTACACATGTCAGTCAGTTGAGGAACTTCAAAATTGCTGGTGCCTGAGTCCCACACACAGAAAGTCTGATTTGGCTTATCTGGGGTGCAGTCTGGTCATCGAGAGTATTCGGTTTCCCTGGAGGATTTTACTGCACAGGCCTTGGCAGCTTGTCCCCAGAGGCTCCTCAGCCTGCCCCGCGGGGACTTCTGTCATGCCCAACCCTCCAGATCAGTGGATACCCACAGCCATAGTTCTTTCAATGATTTAATGTCGCGTAAAACTAGCTATCTCCAACATTTCCAATGGAGAGACCAAGTGCTTTGTAAACTAGGGCACACATGAACTAGAACACAATCAACTGAACTGAACCAGCCTTTCTCTTCTAAGCGTGCAGGGGGACTTACAAGACTCCAGCTTTTCACCTCCTGCCAACACTCTTAACATGCATCCAGACTCAAACCATCTCAAATGCCTTAAGCCTACAAAGTTCATGGGAAGTTCATATTTTTGTTGTTGTTTTATTGTACATTCAGGTTCTTCTCTTGAGAACAGCTCTTCTGATCACTTCCACCTGCTTTTCAAGGCATCTCTTAGCATCCACACAGTCCTTTGGGGAATGAGCGCCCACTGCCACAGGCCCGTTAGGTTCCCCTCCCCCACTGGTCTCCCTCCACATCCTGGGTGTTCCTCCCTCCCAGTGCCATGCTCTATTGTAAGTGTCTGAACTCTTAAAACAGACTACATATTTTTTCTTAATTTATGGATTATCAGGTATCTAGACAGAGCCTAATGCATAATTGTCCATCAATAAATATCTTTTAAGTGGATGAGTGGATAGATGGATGAGTGTATTACATGTTGGGAAAAGTTAACTAGTGAATATTTTGTGGAGTAGTTATATGTGAAGTGTTCTTATGGATTAGATAGTTATAACTTCTCTTTTACATGCTATGAACTGACAGTCACATCATTGACCTTGGGTCATAGTCCTAGTGTGGTGTACATCGAACTAGAACTGAGAATTTCTGACTTTCAGTCCAGTGCTCTTGCTGGTCACAATTCGCCGTGGGCTTTTTGTTGGTGTTGTGTTGCTGGGCTTTTATTTGGGTTGATTAACGACGGTGTAAGTGCTGCTATGAGAGAAAGTACGCTCCTGAGAATAAGCCAGATATTTGGGAGGAGCGCGTAAATTCCTAAGCTGCTCAGTTATCTCATTCGTGCGGTCTGCCCTAACAACTGAGACCACGGCTGTGTCAAGGTAAATTTTTAAGTGGTTTCTTTGAAATGCATCAGAGATTATTAATAGATCAAAACATGTGGTAAGGCAAGTTGCATAGTATTTGCACTTAGCCTAGATAAATTTCTGAAACAGTAAAAATAAAAAATAAGAATGAGAAATCATGTTTTAAATAATGCAGGCTATGTTGCTTGACATTCTACTGACTAATTAGGTAATACCTGAGAGTGAACCTGTGGTAGAAGCATGAATACGCTCAGCCTTCAGACAGTCTCAGTTCCTACATGTCTCTTAGAATTCACGTCTGCATTTCATGTGAGTCCAGAGATGAAAGAGAGGATTCATTTTCCATTCAACATAATCCCTAAACCTGAGCCAGCCAGCACCTGTGGTGTCAGTCAGAGAAATGGGTCTGGTCAAGTGCTGGAGAGATGAAGGCCATGCCAGATTTCCCGAGAGGCAGTCAGTTGCTCACCAACACAGCACTGTCATAAGCAACTTTTATAGACTTTTAAATGTTTACTGCATTTAGGTAGGATTACTCTCTACATATGAGTAAATGATATTTATAAATATATTGATATGTGTTGTGTATGTTGCATATATTGTTGGTAACATATAACATTTTATGTAAAAAAATTATTAATGTGGTATTTTGGCTAATCATGGCGAGAAGCACCTGCTGAAACATACCTCATACCATCTTCTCCAAACTCAGACATTAAGCAAAATATTTTATAAATTAGTAAACGTCGTTATTCTGGAAAACCAGAAAGTAGCATGTCTTTAGACTAGAAAAAGGATAGTCTCCTAAAAGAAAAAAAAGCAATGGGGCGGCCAGTGAGGTTCAGAACAGTCTGAAGCCATAAAGTCAGTGCACAGGCAAGGGAGGGTTGCAACAGGCAAATGCTTGCAAAACCGTGCTGGCAACGTTATGCCCGCACAAGTCGTGCACATAGTTCAGGTCCACATGTGCACAGCGTCTGTGACACTGGGTGCTGGGAAAGGTGCCACCTGCTTTGTAGTCTCTTGGCTGAGCTAAGAACAGCTTGTACAGTTACGGGAGCACAGCATATACAGTTTTGAGGGTCTGGAGTTGAGCCTTGGCGGGAACAAGTCTGAAAATGGAGCTGGGAAGGGTGCAGCCCGACTGCCAGGCTGCTCCAGAGCTGGGCCGCCAGCCCAGCCTCCGCTGAGGCCAGCGTGGGCTCGTTGTGAGAGACCAGCTTCCCTAGGAGGAGACGCGTTAGGGAAAATGATACACAGGCACTTGCCAAAGACAAGCAAGGACAAAAGGCCACCCTGGTAAACAGAAAATCTGACAGGGAGGAAAATAGACATAATAGTAAAACCCAAAAGGGCTTTATTTTATTTTTTGCTGATTTTGGTGGGGGAATAGGGAAGAAAGGAGGGGAAGAGAGAGACAGATACCCTTCATTCTTCCACTTATTTATGCATTCATTGGTGGTTTATTCTGTGTACCCTGACTGATTCAAACCCACTGAGCTAACCAACTGAGCTGGCCAGCCAGGGCCAAGAGGGACTTTACAACAAGTGTTTTTGATGCCTTTAGAAAGATGAAGGATTACAGCCATGAGAGAAGAATGAAAGTATAAAAACAAGAAGAATTAATATTAAAATGTCCATAATACCCAAAACAATCTATAGAGTCCTCAACTCATTGATGAGATCTATAAGATTACCTCACCAATTTACATTTTCTAGACACTCATTCAGGAGGAATCGGATAAACAAATACCAATATTAATTTGATTCTGGATACCAATGGCTAATCAAATACCGTTTGAATATGTCACTTTTTATTGAATCAGTATATAGACAGAATGTTCATATGTGCCAGTTTTCTCAGAATAGTTCAGTTTACTCCTGCAGCTCCAGTATTCCATGTAGGTTAGTGTGGACTTGGATTGTATGTTTTTAATAATGCAAAATATTAGTAGCAGTAGTAATAGTTATTACTGCTGTATTAAAAATTCAGAATGGGTGTGGAAAATTCCATTTTGTAATTCTAGCCTCTGCTGTCATCTCATCTACTAGACTGTGACACACCTTTGCAGTGAAAAGAGCTGTTACCTTAATTTGTGGTTACGTTTGAAAGGCAGAGATAACCCATCTTTCTCTCTTCTTCAAAGGCTGTTCTCGCTGGACAGCTTGCAGGGTGCTTGCTGATTAACATAAAGTGTGCTAAAAATATTACCATACGCCTTGGAGAAACTCAATTAATAATACTAATGTTTTATTTTTCATTTAGTTCATGGAATTAATGTAAAAGTTTTAGAATTTCACTCTATAAAATATGAAACATCTGACATTATTATAAATATTATGGTAAATAGAGTTTAAAAATTCATCATTGAAGGTGAAGGGATTAGTTTTTGTGATGATAATATAAACATAAATGTTTGTGCCGAACACCCCATTTTAAACAACCTGTGGGCAGGGAGACACTCCTGGGATGGTAATGTGAAAGAATCCTGGAATGGACTCTTTCCCCAAGTTCACAAACATAACTGGTGAAATATACTTTTTAAAAACTCATGTTAAGTCTCTGAAAATTCTTAAAGAACATACAGCAAATAGAAAACATTTATTCAAGAAAATATGCTAAATCTCTAAAAAAAAGTGTAAGTCTGTGGCACTTGAGCCATGGCCCTCTGCTTCCCATCCCTCCTCCAGCTCTGCATGACAGAAGCTCTGTTCTGGGCCTGCGCATCCAGAAACACAGAGCTCCGGCTCCTCTTAGATGCCATTTCAGTGTCTTCCAGGAGGTGGCGGCCTGCCAGAATTTCTCATCTCACTCAGCTCATTGCTGCAGAAGCTGTATTCCGAACAAGAGCTGCTAAGAAGTCTGGGGCTCCCTTAGTCCAGACAGCTCCCATTTGAAGGGCAGAACCTCTACCCCAGGTGTTGCAAGTCAAGAACACTGGGTCTCCTTTACCTTCATTCCAGGTTATTTGTAGGGTAGAGGCTCCCGGTAAGAAGAGGTGTACTGTGAAGATTAGAGGCCACCACCACTCCTGCCCCTGATAACAGCTGATAAAGCAGGACTGTCCTGACAGCAGTGGGCCCCTGTCATCACTCTCAGGTCTGGAGAAGTGGCTCAGAATTTGTGCCTAGTGGTGCAGACAGGCTGCAAGCACGGCGTGCTTCATAGCTGTTCCCAAGGGAATGACTTCATATGGAAAAAGTGTAGGGACATTCAAGCCTAAGTCGCTGTCAAAAACAACAGAGACTTGGGTAGTGGACAGTTTAGAGGAGGCTGGTAACCCATGAGAGAAACAAACTAAACCACAGTTTAGCTACATATTTAACAGGGAAAGATGAAGCCAAGAACATACCTCCTGGAGTTGGAACAAAGACTGGACTGAAGGACTACCACACAATGTAAAGAAGCTCAACTCTAACTGTATTGGACTATAGAGAAAGTTATTCCCCAAAGTATCGTTTGAACAATAGAGCAATCAATGGACAGTCAGTTGAGCCTAAGACCTGGGTGTGACACGGATCACCAAAAGCTCACCGGAGACATCGAGGAAATGCGTAGTGAGAGAGCCCTGATGAAACCACTGCCGCCCCCGGTGACTGCGTGCGCGCCCAGGCCATGCTCTCTGAGGAGTGACGTCAAGGCTGCACTGAAATCGGTTTAATTGGGTGAAATCGGTTTTACCGAGAGAGTCAAGCCAAGGCACTAAACAAATAAGACATCCCAGTAAGGGGGATCCATATCCAGAGTTGCTATAACATGTTATCAAGAATTTCCAGTTTCTGATAAAAAATAATTGAGACATGCAAAGAAACAATAACATGGGAGGCTTATATACACACAGGAAGAACAAAAGCCAGCAAAGAAAATGCCTTTGAGAAGGCCCAGACACCAAATTTAACTCACATGTTATTCCTGTGAAACGGATCCTGCCAAAACTCTGTGGCTTAAAACAACTGTCATCATTACAACTCAGAACTCTGTGGTTTGTGGGGAGAGTGGCCCACGAGGCTGGGTTCAGCTGATCTCACGCTGATTCATTCATGTATTTATCAGGCCACTGGCTTACTTATGTGCCTTCGAGTCTGCTGGGGCTCTGCTCTGATCTAGGCTTGGGTGATTCACTATAGCAGTTCCATGTCCAAGGACCAGCACACAGGCCCTGCTGTGACCTCATGGTAATCGCAGAAGTGCCAAAGAGCCAGTGGAAACATGCAAGACCCCTTGAGGCGAGGCCTTGAACCAGCGCCTTGTCCTTTCTGCCTTATTCTATTGGCCAGATTGACTGCCATGGACAGGCTCAGATTCAAAATGTGGGAAATAGACTCTACCTCAAATAAAGGAACTACAAACTCACATTTGCCATGTTTGAATGGGGATAAAGTGGGAATGGGGATAAAAAATTAGGGCCTTTAATGCAATATATAACACATTTTATGACTGACTTCATAAAATGCAATAAATATATAACACATTTTATGACTGCCATTTTATGACTGACCCAACACATGCTGTTGGGTGGCAAATTCTACTCCCCAACATGTCTTTCTGAAGTACTTTGAACATGTTAGATTAAAGTCTGTTATTTATGTTTGAGATTCTGGTATTTTGAATTAAATCTGATTTAATTCAAAAAACAATTTATTTATTTGGTGGCCAGTTATGCAGACCACAGTATCCTTAAACATGTCTTAACATGCCCCTCAGTTTTCATCGACTTTCATCAGTATCTTTGAAAAGTTAACTTAAAATAGTTGAAACATCAGCTTCATCTACATAGACTCTCCTTCTGTCTTTCCTTAGTTTGTATGTAAACAATGAGGCATGGTGGGGTATTTAGTTCTCACTATGTTTGTAAACCACTACCCTTCATCTCATCTGGTCCTTGGCCAACTATCTATGTACGCACTGGCCCTTTTGTTTCCAGTGGCTTTATTCCTCTGCCCTAGGAAACTAAAAAAGTGTCTAAGGCAACTGCTTAGACCCTCTTTGGATACATTTAATTATTTGGAGCCATGGCACCTTCTCAATGTCTACAAAGGCTATGAGGAAAGATCCCTTTGCTTTTGGGTAAAAGCAATACTGGACTTTTCCAACTCTTCAAGACACAGCCCAAGACAAACTGACCAGCACCCTTTTCCTGGGAACCTCTTAAGTCTGAGCTCTTACCACCTCTTCCAACTCTCCTGACTTTTCATATTCTTAGCCCTTCCATTTTTTCATTTGAGCCTTTCTATCCTTCTGAAGTGCTAGTATTTTGGAACCCATGAGTCAAAGAGTAAGTTCCTTCTTCTCTGCTTTTCTTTCTGGCCTGTATCACTTCTCTGACTCAGTGAGCACAGATTTTCTCAGCCGCTGCTTGAGTGATTAAAGGGGGTATATAGTGTCCGCCCTGATAGTTGGCTTTTCTTCTTGTAACGCAAGTGTCTAATTTAAGTTTCATTGTGGAGGCCTCCATCTCAAACATGGCTAGCTTGAGTAAACACATTGCCAGCCATGAGATAAGGAGCCAGGCTGCCCCTCCCTACCAGACTTCTTTGCTTTAGGGATCTTGCTTGATTTTAGTAACTGAACATTTGAGCTTCTTGTTTTTCCCACTCATATGTTTTAAATTCCCCCCTAAAAAGTGCGTCTGTAAACCCTTAGGCTCCCACACTCAACCCCAATAAAAAGCAGAGCTCAAGGCCCATACTCTCGATGCTCTCTGCCCACAACCCCACTGTGTGGCCCCTGGTGTTCCATGAAATTTCCAGGTTCTGTAAGCAATAGACCATTTTTTTTAAAGTTTCCTTGTTATTGTTGCAGGTGTCTTGTGATCATAATAAGAACCAACAAGGGCCAGCCCAGCCACCTATTTTACTAGTAGGCTGACTGGCGCATAGCAAGGTGGGAGAAAGGATGATCTAAGACTGTGTATAAAGGCAATAACCGGGATTATGACAGAATAGTTTGTGTTTCTTAAACATCAGTCCACGCCTGTATACATTATCTAGGCTATCTGGTGTTCAGGAACTACATTTTTAAAGCAAAGGAATTGGACTCACTGGTTTTCAAACTGGACCCTGGATAAACTAAAGGGCTATTGGCTGGCTGTAGCTCTCCCCCAACCCACCTTCTCTTTTAAACTAATATATCTCCTCTTGCTTTGATCATTATTACATACTGGCCTTAGTAAACATTTTTCTTTTAAAGAACGGGTTAGCAAATATTTGAAGCTAATTTCATGTAACTTTAATGCTCTGTATATAACATGGTGGTAGGTAATACGCCAGTAGATCTTTGCCTATTGCACCCACAGGTCTCTAAACTTTACTCCTGCCCAAAATGCACTGTTGCCCATTCGAAGGGAACAAAGTTTTAGTTTATAGGAGGAAGAAAAAAGAAGCATGCATCTTACCCTCATAGGTCCACCGGACTTACAGAGAAAAGGTTCAAGGTGGAAGCTGGTGGAAATATTCAAGAATGATCCCATGCTTTCCTGAGAACAAGGGATTCCATACTTTTAGGTGATCCAGTATGGCACAGTGCAGGGCTGCCCCCAGCTCTGTAAGGAACCTAGTACTGTTCTGGCACCCCAAGGATTAGAAGTTTTGGAAGCATCCAGACAATGTCCTGGGTATGGACATTATTCCCATGAGAAGCATCATAGCCAAATGGATACCAGATAGAAACCAGAGAAGCCAGAGAAAAAGAGTAAAAATGGGGAGTGTGCTCTGTGGCCATTGCTGACTCACTGCTTTATAAACACTTGAGGGTTCCTAGAAACAGCAGGAGGACCCTTGGGGAAGACGTTAAAGTATGCTTACTACTGATGTGGGCTTTATTTAGCTAGGACACCTTTAGTTGTCATCCGACTGCCTCCGAAAAAAATAATCCTAAAGAAAAAGTTTCTAATCTAGAAAGAAACATATGGGTTCATGCAACTTCCATTTCAATTACTCTTGTAATTTATGTAGTAGGACAACTTCCAGCTGAAGGAGCAATCCGAGTGAGTAAGCATTTTTGTGGTGTTACTTTTACGTCTGAACAGGAGTCCTGGTTTTGTTCCCAGCCTCACCTCTGACTCGTCATTGTGAAACTGAGAAGCCATATGGCCTCTCAGTGCCTCGGATTCTCTCTTGTGTGAATGAGGATAATGGGTCAACCTCTTGCTTCACTGAGTTATTGTGAATTTAATTAGATAATGTTTGCATAGCCCTTTGAACTCTCCTAATTAAATTTATGTGTAAATACGGTGCTTCCTTTTATCAGGATGCCTTGACTGAGCCATTTTATGAAGACTTGGAGATGCTTGTGATAGGAGAGTTCACTGGGAAAGGATTAACGTGAACTCAGTTCGGAGATTGTGGAACAGGCACGTCAAAGTGGGGTTTGAAGTGATAAGAATAAAGAGACAGTCTCACACTTGCTCAAGGGGCAATGGTCATACCTTCATATCAGTAAATTTAGCTCATAGGGTGTAGAATCATGGCTGGTGTGTAATTTAGGTATTAATATTGTTTTTTTAATTATATTGATTCATTATATTTTTTCTAAGATAACATTGGTGATTAATTTTGTATTTGTCATATAATGAATCACAAAACTACAGACTTGCAACGACCTAGCAAAAGAAGCTATAACCTTTGAAGTAATGAGATTCTGTGTAGATGATCCATTGGTTAGTTTATTTATCAATCTGAATCACATATAGAAATCACAGTCACAACAGAGAAATTTTAGATGGGTCAGAAATCCTTTCTACTAAAATTTCTTGATGACAATAGTATACCCTAAAATAATTATCCCAATTATTTTTTAATATGTATTAATAATAGGCCTTTTTCTCCTGCCAGAAATAAATTCATAGATGGATTGTCTGAAAGAAAAAACACAAGACTACCTCCATAAACCTGCATTGGGTTTTAGTGTATAATCATATTTGTAAGCTGGAATTTTTTCATGATATTATAAGTATATAACAATTAGATTTCATGTTTCTGAATATCTCAGAATACAGAGTTGTTAAGTTTTATCAGGAATTTAGACAACTGATAGGAGAGTTTTGAAAACTACTCAATTCAACAGTGGCAGTTTGCAACAGCAGATGTTTCTGTAAAATCTAATAGCTCGTTACTGTACTTGTAATGTTCTTTGTTATCTAGTGCTTTAGGAGTGTATTTACTGATGGACCAGCACAACATAAAGTATTTTGAACTGTTAGGATCTTCAAATTCAGCTCCTCATTCCATCTTCTGAAATATATATTCTGCCCCAAACTCATCATCTGAGTGATTAGAGTATAATTACAGGGAAATTTCAGATTCTTGAGCTCCTGGTTGAGGACTGTGAAAAGTATAAAGATGCCTTAGTAAACTCCTGGGCATAATAGCCCAGGACTATATCAATAATATACCTATAGGTATACCTATATACCTATTTTGTTGATATTTCCAGAAGAAGGCAAATAAATATTATGATCCAAGGAACACTAAAGAAAACAAAATACAGATCTAAACTAAAATATATAGCCTCAGGAGGCACAAAGGTGAAATAGAATTTGAGATTGCTACTATAGCATGCAGAGAATGAACATTTCATTTATGACTAAAATTCTGAAGGACTCCAGATCCTCAGTCACTGGGGTTTTTAAATAGGAGGATGAATGTTTAAGAATCAGTCCATTCTCTGTTAGTTTTAGTCTTTCCTGAGCTTGTATTTTGGGTATTATATACATTTAGATAAGGGTTTTAAAAGGTCACTGTGAACCCTAATGGGTTCAGCCTCTTTAATTCTGCCGATACCTTAGAAGTGTGATCCAGAAAAACTCTGGCACCTCTTCGCAATCTCCAGTTTGGGCTTGATTTAGACACCCAGGTACCAGTTAGTCTAGGTCAATATTCAAAGTAGCTGTGACCTCATTATGAATAGGGAGTCTTCAGGGATTTTAAAAAAGAGATCATGAACACATTATTTAATCTCTTGGCAATTCCATTTTCAGGGTGTGAAGTTGGCCGGTGTGGTGTCACAGAGCAGGAAAGGCCATGTCCGTGTGCTCTGGGCCAGGACTTGTGGGGTGTCTGTGGATTGTTAGACACCTACCTCCTGAGTAGCTTGTTTATTCCGAGGGAGATGTTTGGTAAAGAAAAGTAGAATTTAAGGCTGGTAATGTAGCACCCAGATCAAACTAATGGCTGTCTTTAACATTGTGAGAAATTTCTCCTTGTGAATTAAAGAGTAAATAGGAGATTGGACATTTGAGTCCTCCTCATCCTCTTCCTCAAAGAACAAAATACATTCATTTTTTTTTTTTTTTTGGTGCAGCAGGGATTTTTTGGCCAGTATTCTTTCTGTCCACAGTGTCTACGAATGTCTGTACCAAGTGACTTGCTCTTTGTGTTTAGTGACTGGGCATATCAAATTGTTTTCTCTGTAAAGTCATAAACTTACTTGAGGCCTATTCTGGGTTTGTTCTGAGATTCTGTCCAAATGTTTAGCAAAGTGCTGAAGGTCTGGCATTAAGTCTATTTCCCATTTACTTTTTCTTGTGTACTCTGTCTTCTATTTCAGATTTAAAATTATGCACAGGAATTAGCCAAGAGCTCACTCCTTCTGTATCTAACTTTATCTGTATTTAACTTTGTGAGATAATTGCACTTTGGAGGTTTCTGGCCATCCAGGAGGGAAACGGAACAAGTCAGAAGGAAATGGAGAAACATAGCTGGGGAAAGAGGGATAATAAGATAAGGACTATTAGGTTTCTGCTGAGATTTGGAGGAATCTAGATCAGAGACCATTTTTAATTTTTCACTTTTTTTAAAATTTTGCCTTGGCCATCTTTTGCCTTGGCCATCTTTTTAAGGGAACAACTGTGGGATCTGAATACACCTTTGGATACTTCCTCAAAATAATTTAAAACATGCAGATCATTGAATGTTTGGATTTTATACCTTTATATTCTAAAGAACCTTTCAAACAAACACTTTTGTACACAACAAAAGTTCCTCAGAATGACTACTGTAATTCTAAATTATCCTTGATGAAATGATGCCATTTAGAAAAGTAATTATAAGAATGTGGGCTATGGTGTAACTACATGTAAGAAGGAAGAGTCTGCATCAGAGGGGCACAGTCTTAGGTTTAGACTGAGGTGAATCCAGGAGAGTCTAGCACCGGTCAGTTGAAAGTGCTATGTGTGTACCTTGTGCCTCAGCACAGCCCCACCCTGCCCCGCCTAATTTCTGGCCCATCTCCAGCTGCAGACCTGACTAATTTGCAGTTCCCAGCAGATAGAAAGGATTGGAGAGGTTTCACAGAAAATAAAAACAATACAACACTGAGGAAAGTTCTCACAAAATTTTGCTAAGTGACCTGAGGCAAAGTTTCTCCATAGGATTCTCCGAAGTTCAAAAGACACGGGATTCCTCAGTCCTCAAGGTCATTTTGAAGAATAGCTCAATCTGGTTTACCCCATCCCTTGCCTGTGAACTTTTCCCTTACAGATGGAGAGCAAAAGTGACAGGGACAAGGACACATGCATTCTAAGTAATAAGACTGATTTCCAGTAAGGATAAAGGTATTTTTAACTGATTGTGTAATCAAATTCCTTAAAAGGTTTCTTATTCACAGGAGTCAAAATAAATTCAGCATTTGGGGAGCTGTAATGAAATCAGTTCAGATTCAATGTGAGACTTAGGTCATCCTCTCAGTCAGAGAGGACAGCAATAGCTCCCCATCCCAGCAAGAGGCTCAAGGGGCCACAGAGACACCCATGCTTTCCCAGTTGAGGTCCTGGAGCATGGATAAGAGAGGTTCTTAATTAAGTCTGTATGGATCCCTAATATTATTGAATGCTGGCTCCTCCCAAATATTACCCAAAGAATCCATTAATAAGACAGATCTGAGCTTATGGTTACAAAGTATGGGAGGACGCTTTGGACAACCCCTCAGGAGCAGTGGTTTGCTATAGAGCTAGCCCCTGTCAGCCTGACAAAGTTGATTCTGAGCATTTCTTTCCAAGTCCGTGTTCAGTGCTCTCACCTTGGTGGCTTGAAGTCAGCCATAGTAGGAATATTTATACCAAGCAAATCATCAGATTCCACAAATCAGGGATTTTGTTTTTATCCCCATAGTTGCAGATTATTTACTTTAGTAGCATCTTAGGTTGTAGAAGTAAAGTTGGGATATTTAGGAGAAGTCGAAGTTCAAGGCAAGTCTTTGAATGCAGAGGCTTGACTAAGATTAGATAAGGATCATAATACAAAAGTTTAGGATCAGTGGACACAGCATGGAGAGGGTTTTGGAACAAGGGATCCCAAGAGTCGTGGGGAACAGTCATTCGATACCAACCACTGAAAAGTCAAACAGTTTGGTGTTCATTCAAATGAGCTTGTCTATAAGTTCCTGAGATAAAATTACTTGCAACTTTTATCTTTCTGAGCAAGAGTTTCCTGGAAGTGGAAGAATAAAGTCATGTTAATGTGCACAGTAAGCTCTGTGGGTGTGGACGGTTTCGGTTCTCACATATAACGCTTGAGCCTTCAAATTATATAAGAATTAAGGAAAGGCTTCCATGGAATTATCACAGAAATTAGCACACATAAAAACCATAAATCTCATAGGAAATGTTCCCTTGAAATTACTCTTCATTTTCAACTTTTACAGAAAGAAAATAATTCTTACTCCACATCCCAATAGTATGTATTTATTTTCTTTACCAAATATTTAAATAGTTTTTCATGCCATTTCACTATTATCAAGTGATAAGAATTTAAATATATTGCATTTGTATACTTTGGGAACAAAATACATCAATCATTTTCCTCTACAAGACAACAATGTAAGTGGATGACTTAGAATATTTAACATATCTAAAATAGAGATTGTTTTATGTCTATTCATTATGATTTCAATCATTAAGTGTAATTTGTATTATCTTTCTTTTCTTAGTTGGGCGTTTTTTAGGGTCAGATGTCTACAACTGTTCTGAAATCAGTTAATTGAGAGAAGAAAGAAACAATTTTTTTTTCAATTTGACCAAACAAAAGAGAATGTTTATATCATAAAGTTGGAGGGTACCACTAATCTTCCCAATTCTTTCCCTTCCTTACTCTATTGTGAATATTTATAATGAACAATAAGGACAGTATAAAGTTTCCCTTTGAGAGGTGTTTTATTAGTGTTAAAATATTCTCTATGTTGAGCTAAAACCTATTCCCTTCCTGTGTTCCCTTTACTCTTCCTTCTGAAAACATAGAATAAATACATTTTCTATTCCATGTAACATATTGAAGACACTACCACAATGATTGGGTTTCGATCTTGTTTTCAGTTGCATTTTTTTTAAAGATTTTATTTATTTATCTTTACAGGGGAAGGGAAGAAGAGAGGGAGAGTATGGTTGCCTTTCGTGCATCCCCTGCTGGGAGTTGGCTTGCAGGGAACTGGCCTGCAACCCAGGCATGTGCCCTGACTGAGAATCAAACCGCGATCGTCTGAGTCGCAGGCCTGAGCTCAATCCACTGAGCTACACCAGCCAGGGCTTCAGTTGCATTTTTTTTCTGAGATAGGCAGCCTGAATTTATTGAACCATTCCTCTATTTCAAAGGTGCCCAATGTGTGGGCTAGGACTGGTCCCTGATTGTTTCTTACCCTTTGGGAACTGTATGTTATAGGTTCATAAGGAGCTGTGGCAGAAAACAAATCAACACACTACTCCCTTTATTGAAAAAGTCTTACTATGACAAAATAAAGCTAGCTGAATTAAACCTGTGTTTAGTGCTATAGTTGCTTTATATTGTGGCACAAGCTTTTTTATCTCATTGCAGATAAACAGTTGAGCCAACTAATTTGATAGCACTTGTTCCACATAACAGGATTTCTAGATCCATTCTAATCATTCTTCCATAGATTATAACCAATGCCTATAGAGAGTCTACTAAAAATATAACAGAAAGCGTTACTTCCTTATATCTGAACACTATTTGTCTTAGTATTATAGCCTAATAGTTATTAATGAGTTTTTAGTCAAATACAGTATCTAGTCAGAATTATACATTTATCCTCTTCTAAATTCATGCTACTTATTGTCCATTATTCCAAAGTGGCTACCTTTTAGCTATTCTATTCAATTTTGTGTCATTTGTGAATATTGGCTATGCAGTTTTTGCTGTGTAAAAAAAGTCACTTTAAATAACCACCTTTTTGAAAAAAATCTCACATGTCTTATGGTTCAGTGGGCCAGTTATGGCGACCTTGACTTGTTCCTTCTGATCTTGATTGACTACATGCTCCAGCATCCACCTTCAGCCAGAGGTGGCTGGAGCCTGACTGGTCTAGGACGGCCTCAGGGGGAGCGATTCAGCTCTCCTCGCCAGGACTTGTGTCCTCCAGCAGGCTGGCTTGAGCTAGTTCTCACCACTGTAACAGGGTTTCCAGGGTAATAGGAAGCCCACTAGACCTCTGTAAGGATCAGCCTCAGTCCTGGCATCAATCAGAGAGGTGTGGAAAATGGACCTGGAGGATGACAAGGATAAGATAACCATCCCAATACCAACATGTTCTTCTAAGTTCTTTATAAAAATTTTGAAAGTGGCACTGACAAATACCCTTCATGGAAGACCTCAATAGACATTACAGATGCAGTGATCAACAATTTTAAAATAGGTTATTTAAACAGCTTCGACTGCACCAACAGGGGTTTCCCACTAATTCAAGTTTTTCCATCACATGTATGAGTTCAGTGAAAAATTTTGTTCAGTTTGATGCTTTAGTTAAGAAATCATCTGGAGTTTCCTGAACATAAATGATGATCACTGCATTATTCATAAAACAAAATATTGGACAGAATGCAGGATTTAATAATTTATCATGGGGATTACCATAATAAATTATTTCATGCAGTTTTTTAAGTTTTAAATAATTGATGAAATGGAAAAATATTCACAATTTAATTTTAATGACAAAGTGGTAAGATATGCCTAGTGAGGCACAATCTAAACAAAATTACAGATCCTATTTTACATGTAATACATAAATATTTTGAAATCCTAGAACGGAATACAATCAAAATATGCTTATCTTTGTATGTCAAGATTATAGTGATCTTTATGTTTATCTCAAAAAAACTCTGGAACATTAGCCATTTTCTAGTATTGTTGTACTTGAAATAAAATTTGAAAATACAGAAAATAGATGGTGACATAAGATCTCTATAAAGCTATCTTTCAAACTGAAATGGAGAAATAGTGAGTAAAGTTTACTATATCTTAGAGAAATCAAGAAAAATTAAAAGGAAAGCTCATGATAGCGCTTCATATTTGGAATATGGGTATAACACTCTACAGCTCACCACAACATGGAGGAATATGAATTGTTATCATCATTATTTTTTTATTTTTTCCTCCTCCCTCCCCCTCTTCCTTTTGTCTGCTTTGAATTTCTGAGTTGTTTTCACCCCACTCCAGTCCACTCCAGTCCACTGAACCTCAGCAGGAGGCTCATCCATCTCCATAACCTCCCAACGCCTCGTGCTGTACGTGAAAGACTCAAGAGTGCTGCCCCAGCACGTGTCCGCTTGGAGACGTCTGGTGGACAGTCTCGTAGGTAAAAGGGTAAATGCCCGCGGATTCTATGCACAGAAGCACACACGTGCTAGCTTTGTTCTTCTGATCAGAAATAACCAGTACAGTTAAGAACAGTGGGTGTTGTATATTTTTTAAAGCCATGACAACAAAATCATTAGATGTATAAACCTTTGTTGTGC
The DNA here is from genome assembly GCF_014824575.4 of Sturnira hondurensis. Classification (NCBI taxonomy): domain Eukaryota; kingdom Metazoa; phylum Chordata; class Mammalia; order Chiroptera; family Phyllostomidae; genus Sturnira; species Sturnira hondurensis. The sequence goes on from NW_028095005.1 coordinate 108,658, forward strand.
TGTACTCATGACCAAGTTTAAGAATTGTCCAGATTGTTTTACAACTCTGCTTTGCTTCCAGGTATTCCGAAGTTGATTACAGCTGATATGATTAAAGAAGGTGCTGCTGTAATTGATGTTGGAATCAATTATGTCCGTGACCCAGTGACAGAAAAGACAAAATTAGTTGGAGATGTGGATTTTGAAGGTAACAAATTATATCATTTTTCATAAGTAATGGTAAAGAAACATTCAGTTTTTCATGTTTTGGTAGAAAGTGAAACTTCCCATTTGATGGGGGCATTATTAAGTTATAAATCGTTGCACCTCTTTCCTCTGAGGGAAAAGAAAAGGGAAAAAAAGGAAAACCTGAGAATGCGTATATGCAACAATACCTTCCAAGGACAGCATGAGAGCAAGGCACAGGTGGGTCTTACCAAAGAGCACACTGCTGCCCTCCCAGGATGCCACCCACAGACTCCCTGCCGGGGATGGCGCTTCCAGTGTAGCAGGGTGGCTCTCCGAGTGCACATGTGTGTCTTTCTGCATATATGTTCATTATGTGTACACATTGATCTCTTTGGGAAATGACCTCATTTCTTTATTTCGTTGTTTAGATTCAATCACTAATATTAGGTATCAATAATTTATTTGAATATCTCAACTTGAAAAGGTGAGAATATATTTCAAGCCTTGACTTTATTTCTTATTTTTTGCGCTGTCATTGCTTCTTGACAGATTATAGTTACCATGCATTTCTTGTGAAAATTGCCACACTTACGATGCATCCAGGGGACACAGACAACAAGGATAATGAGCTTGAGAAAGAAAAGCCGGGATATTTTTAGTTCATAACCTTGATTGTGCCGTGGGACAACCTTACCCAGTAGTTTATCACATCTAATAAGATCCTTCTGTTATAGGAGAGTTTGCTGGTCTCAGTTCACTACCGCATACTCTTATGCTTAGCTAAGAAGGTTTTTTTGCTCATGAGGCTATTCTGAAAATATTTGAAAATGAGCATTTCAGGGTGAATGCATCTGCTCAGTCACACATATATATGTACTTCAGGTTGCATCCTACTGCACTTGGTAGAATCTATTACAGTAATTTGTGGTTATGTATCTAAGTACATAATGAAATAAAAGGGAAATGATGAATAGAAAGAAGATATGATGTGAACAGGAAAGAGCATTGGTCTGGGAGTCTGAAGAGATGCTTTTAGACTAGTGTTCTAGCCCAGGAGCTTTGCAGGCATCGGGTTGTTATCAAGCGGTACTAACGGCTCCTTCTAGCCCTAATGCTTCGTGTGTCTTGTACATTCAACTCAGTGCTACCAAATGGCTGGAAGAACCCCCAAAATGTTTGGAAGATCAGATTTTTCTGATCCTATCATAAAATACCCCCACGTGATTGGTAACATTACTCTTGCCACACTACTGGTTCCTGGAGGAAGAGCCGTAAGGAAGACCTGGACTTAGTAAAGGAGACCTTGCCATCTGGGCCATGACTCAGCCACCCAGAGGAGCAGGCAAGAGGTAGGTTTTGGCATGTCGGTCTTCAGGTTGTTCCTCAGGACTTAACCCGAGGTGAGGGATGATCTCTTGGCTGAGAGGGAGGAACTTGAACTTGCGTTATGCCACAAAACTTATAGGTAGCACTTGGCTGCTAATTGCCACAGGGGAAGTGTGGCTGCTTTGTATTGGTGACAGTTTCGCTATAACTATAACCCAGATTAACAAAAGGGATGTAGATGAAATCAAGTGCTGAAGTAAATTGTTCTTGCAGGAATCTTCGGTCTACTCGTAAAGGAAATAGGACAACCTATTTCAAGTAGATGATTTGGATGGGAATGATTTTTTGAAGAATAATGGCCCCATTAGGGAAATATTAGAAATATGTAAATGGCTGCAAATTTAGTGATGTATTAAACCAGGAGTCATTTTATCTATTTTATTTGTAAGAAAATTCAGATGCCTGGTTGTACTCTTCTTCATTGTTAGATGGTTTGGCCTCAGTTTTGAAACCGGCGTCTCTCTAAAAAGATGTTTGGTAAGGGTCCCATCACCAGTTGGTAAGGGTCCCATCACCAGTTCATGACAAAAAGGAGACATAAAAACACCCTAAATATTTCTTTTTGACATTAATGTCAGGTTTTTGTTTTGATTTAGACATAATTCCTCTCAGAGCACATCTTCCTCCATCTACTGGGGTTCCCTGCTCTCTTTATGCCCCACTGCTCCATTCCCTTCCATCTTCCTTATTTCCCCTCCTGAGACCAGAATAGAACAGACTGAACAGCCCCATCTGGGCTGGCAGCACTGTGTGGTGGTCAGGACTAGAGGTGACAGAGAGAGAAATAATTGTTGTTCCCCGCTCCAACAATTCCCTGTCACCTCAGCATCTCAACTGCAAATTTGCCAATATTCTTAAAGAGGATGCAGGCAAATCTGGAAGAAAATTATACTGAGGGCAAGGGAAGTGTGAGAGGCTTTCCTACATGGGAACACTATCTTAGTCATTGGGATTTGCGCTTCGTAGCCAGTGTTTGAGAATGCTTTCAGTGTGTGGTACTATTCTCATCCTCTTACATAAATCATTCATTTAATTCTTACCCCTGGCATCTTGCCTGAGATGACATAGTCATGGAGCATCATTTGTTCACAGCCAGACTCTTGTCATCTGTACCCTCTGTCATCTCCACTCTTTTGTACTTCATTTGGTTAATACTTTCCTTTTGGAGATGTGGAGTTACTTTTTTATTCCACCCTCTACCCCCCGCCAGGAGATGTATAACAGCAAGTTTGAAAAGCACCTGGACAATGATATTTGTGTACAGTAGTCCTCAGTTTGCTTGGTTCTGATACACAGGGATTTCAGTTACCACAGCTGAGCTTAATAACAGCAGTTCCCCAACAAAGTGGCTTGAATATCAGTCCTTGTGGTATGTTAACTGTAATTGCATGCACTGCAAACTTCTTTGCTAGATCCTCAGTTCAAAAATCATTATGCAAATAACAAATGTGCATGACCATCTGTGACCAATCATATCCCTTCTCTCAAAGTCTGTTGGCGATTGGTCATGGCACATTCAGCTCAGATAACAAAGTGTACAGTTTTGTTGACTCCTCATCCCCCAGTGATAGACCTTTCTTTCCAAAAAACATACCGTGGAAAGAGGGGATTGCCAGCAAAGAAATGAACAGTGATGATACTGAAAGTGAAATTGAAATAGCTGACCATGGGATGTTGACAATGCCTCCATTTGCCATTTAAAGGATTCTTGATATACAGCCAGAGGAATTTACTGAAGGCAAATGTATGCACATGTATATATTTGGACGTGTATGGAATGTCCCGGGCCAGGTCGGGGTTGATGCTGAACAGATAGGGTATAACAGGGGACAGGCCAGCCACAGCTGAACTAGTGGGTACATGGGCCACAGGGTAGGAGTCTGCTCCGAGTCCAGGACCCCCACCTTGGGAGACTGGGCTACTGCTGCTGCCTGGAGGTGCTCCTGAAGACTAAGGGCCAGTCCTGGCATGGTCCACAAAGTTCCCTGTCGTCGGGGCAGTGGCCCTTTAAGGCAGTCCAAGGCAAAGAGGCCTGTATCATACTTTCAGAAACTGGGGACCAGCCTACAAAAAAGCCTTGGTTTCTGTCCCTGGGCCCAGAGCTGCACAGGGCCCTCGAGGCTTTGCACATCTTCTGGTTTGAGTACTAAGGTTTTTGTGTGTATGCCTGTCTGGGTGGAGCAAGTTACCTGCTGGTAGAAGACAGCCCATGGACATAGAGGCAGGAGTGGGATTGCTGGATCCCATGGTAGTTGTATTTTAATTGCTTGTGGTAGTTGTATTTTTAATTGCTTGTGTATTTTTAATTGCTTATTTTTAATTGCCTGTTTTTCATAGTGGCTACACCAGTTTTCAATACCTCCAACAGTGCACAATGGTTTCCTTTTATTTACATCCTGGCCAGCACTTACCTCTTGTCTTTTTGATAATAAGAATTCTGTCAGGTATGATGTAATATCTCGTTGTGGTTTTGATTGGTTTTGTCCTGATGATTTGTGATGTTCAGTATCTTTTTATGTACCTGCTGGCCATTTGGATGCCTTCTTTGGAAAAATCTATTTGGTTCCTTGGCCCATCTTTTAATTGGATTGTTATTGGCTTGTATGAGATATTTATGTATTTTGGATATTAACCCCTTAAACATATATGATTTACAAATATTTTCTCCAATTCTGTAGGTTGCCTTTTAATTTTTTTGTTTACTTTAATGTACAGGAACTGTTTAGTTTGATGTGGTCCCATTTGTTGATTTTCACTTTTGTTGCTTATGTTTTGGATGTCATATTCAAGAAGTCGTTGCCAAGACCAATGTCGAGGAGCATTTTCCTTATATTTTGCATAACTGCATAACTCTATGCAGTTCCATTGGTCCATGTGTCTGTTTTCATGCCACTGCTATGCTGTTTTAATTACTGCAACTTTGTAGTATAGTTTGAAATCAGAAAATGTGATGTCTCCAGGTTTGTTCTTTTTTCTCAGGATTGCTTTGGCTACTCAGATTCTTTTGTGGTTTCATTCAAACTTTAGGATTATTTTTTCTATTTCTATGGAAAATATCATTGGAATTTTTCATAGTGATTCCATTGAATCTATAGATGGCTTTGGGCAGTATGAACATTTTAGCAATATTAATTTTGCCAATCCATGGACACAAGATATCTTTCCATTTGTGATTTCTTCATTTTTTTATTAATGTCATATAGTTTTCACTATATAGATTGCTCTTTTCCTTGGTTAAATTTCTTTCTTACTATTTTATTGTTTTTGATGCTATTATAAATGGGAAAGTTTTTAAATTTCATTTTTATATATTTCATTGTCATTGTATAAAAATACAACTGATATGTGTAAGTTGATTTTATGATCTAGTTTTCCCATTTCTTAATATCTATCCAAAGGAAATGAAAATAGGATATTGAAAAAATATCTGCATTTCCATGTTTATTGAAATATTCTTCACAATAGCCAAGATTTGGAAACACTCTAACTGTCCCTCAATGGATGAATGAATAAAAAAGATAGGAGATAGACAGATAAATATAGAGAGATAAAAATAAATATAGTGGAATTATTCAGCCATGAGAAAGAAGGAAATCCTGCCATTTGTGAGAACATAGATGGACCTTGAGGGCATTGTGCCTAGTGAGAGAAGCCAGAGAAAGACTAATGCTGTATGATCTCACATACATGTGGAATCAAAAAAGCTGAACTATAGAAACAGAGAGTAGAATTGCGGTTACCAGGGGCTGGGTGTAGTAGGATTGAGATGTTAAATGGTACAAACCTGTACAATAAATTCTGGAGATCTAATACTACACAGTGTAGTGATTATAGTCAGTAATACTGTGTTATAAACTTCAACATTGCTGAAATACTAGATCTTAATTGTTCACAGCACAAAAATAAATAATAATTATGTGACATGATAGTAGTATTAACAAAAGATGTATTTGTACATTTCAATACATAAGTTAACAAATCAACAGGTTGCACATCTTAAAACTTCACAATGTTATATGTCAATTATATCTCAATTTAAAAAAACACATAGTGCACGAGATTTTCATTCTGGGCTGGGACACAGTGGGGGCGGGACTCTCTCCTGGTTCTCTGCTCCTCAATGCCCTCTTTGCCCTTTGGGTACTCCTGTGGGGTTCTACATGACACTACTGCAAGGCACCCTCCCATGGACGGTGCCCTCCTGAAGTTGGGTCACCTCACCCTTCAGGCCACAGGTGAGAGGGGGATGCAAGACCAGCACCAGCTCAACTGAGTGACCAGGGAGGTCAGATTTCATGATGGAGTCTGTGCTTGAACTTGGGGAGAGATGTGTAGATGAGGAGGGGGCAGTCCTAGATAGGGAGGGAAAGAGGGTCCTTAGCCTAGCTTCCCCAGAAAAGGAAAGGAAAAGAGACTGAGCTAGTTTGTCCATCTACTTTCCGGCCTGTAATTAGCTGTTTTCTTAAACTGCACCAGGAATGTGATGCCCCCATGCCTTAGAGGGGACACACAGCTGAGCCCACCTCCTATTAGCAGTTTCTTCCTGAACCATAACTCCAGGCACAGTAGAGAGCCAGGGTCTTCTCTGACCTCTCACAACACCCCTTTGCAGACAGAGCTGAGGAGGTCAGTGGGAGGAGTAGGGGCTGCCCATGGCCCTCGTAGGAACCCCTGGAAGCCAGAGCGAGGTTTGGGGCTGGGATGCAGGAAGGCAATGCTATAGGAACTTCAGACACAATAGTGACCTAAATAGGCAAAGTTCATATCCACACATAGCTTACCTTCCAGTTGGAGGAGGCAAAAAATAAACAAATACATACCAGTACATGTTTGTATAAAATATTAGGAAGTATTCAGTGTTACAAAAATAGAACAAGATAAGAGGATTAGAGAATTATGGAGTGACATTGTTTAGAAAGGATGGTCAAGGAAGGCCCACTGCTGACCTGAGCAGAAGGAGGGAGAGACTGTGTGGATACGTGGGAGAGGAGGTATCAGGCACCTGGAGCAACAAGTGTGAAGAACGTGAAAGGCAGCATTCCTGGTGCAGTTACAGAGGTAGCGTCAGGGGTGCCAGATCGTGTAGGGCCCATGGACCATGGAAAAGAATTGAGATTTTATTCCAAGTGTTATGGACAGCCATTGGAGGATTGGGGGGAAAGAAATAAGTCGACTTGTACTTTAACAGTGCCACCTTGGCTACTGAATGGCAGATACACCATAGAGAAGTAAGGGTATAAGTAGGGTACCTGTCAGGAGGCTATTGTAATTACCTAGGTGAGAAATTACCCAAAGTGGGTGTGGGCCAGCTTGGGAAGGAATGGAGGTGTTAAGACATGGTGAGATGGTAGAGATAATTTAAAAGGAAAGTTAGAATGATTGGGTAAATGATTAGATAAAAAAAGAGAAGAATCAATAATGACTGTAAGAATTTTCCAATGAGCAGGAGTGAAGGTGCCAGTTCCAGAATACTTTTGAGATGAGTCTGTGGTGATTGATGAAATTCACCTACATTTGAGTGTATTAGGTGGAGAGTGGGCACTGGGAAGGCTCTTTACAAGTGGAGGGGCCTGCAAATCAAAGGCAAAGAGGAAAAATTACAAAAAGCCGTTCGTTCTTAAAAAGCCCAACGTTGTTAAATGAAGGAAGCATGAGATTGTAAACAGTTGTGATCCAAATGGCTAGAGCCTTGCCTTGAATTCTTCCAAAGAATCTCCACCGAACAGAAAATCTACAGCAAAGGAACCCTATAATGTAGGATGCCATTTGGTCAAAATTATTCTTCAAACTTGTAACCCAGCAGTTAAAACATGAGAACAAAAGCGGGTCTTGAATTAGATAGAAGCCCAGTGCTATTCTGAGAAAGTACTGGAACTGGAACTAAAACCTTTGGAGTGCTTTTAAAGCAGTTTGCATTTAAATTTCCTCTTTCATCACAGTTGCTTCTCCAGATGTCTTGTATATGCACAGTGCCCTACATCTGAAGTCTGAGAGTCACCTTGCACTCCGTGCTCTTTTTATATCATGTCCAACCTTTCCTAAAAGATATGGAGTCAGGCTGGCGGAGGATGGGATCTTAGCTCTCTGTTGCTTAAAACAATTAGGCAAATCGCTTCACCTCTCTAAGACTTGATTTTATCATCTGAAAACTGAGATAATAATGCCTATCTTATAAACTTGTTTTGAAGGTTAAATGAAGTAATCACCTCACATGAGCTGATGCATGTGACTTGCTGAGCATGATGGCTGGTGGAAAACAGTGCAAGTGTGTGTGAGTGCATGCACACTAGTCACTTTTCTCTCCATTCCTACTGTAGATCCAGTAATACATCACTTCACAGTTCAGTTACCAGCCTGCTCCTCACTACCTTCCTGGCCTCGGCTCTCTCCTGGTCAAGTCTGTTCTTCACCCAACAGTCTTATGCATAAATGTTAAAGCACTCGTACTCATCCCCATCTTCTCCCAGCTCCTACAGCAGATCTCATCTGACCCACTCTTTCTCTGAACCCTATACTACCTTGAACTTTTAATGAGTTATTCCTCACTAACTTGTATGCCCACATAAACTTCTTGTCCTACATTTCTTTTGTATCTCCATCCCCCACCTGGTCTCAGCCATCTTGTCCCAGCATTGCTCATTTTATAACCATCCTCTGTACTTGTAAATCCCCAGTATTACTCTTACAGAAATAATTATTTAAAGTTGTCTTAGTGGAGACAAAACTCCTACTAAAGGTAACATCAAACAAGTTATTGGTCTTCAACAGTCCAGATCTAATAATGATACATCCATTGAGTCATTTGCTGATTCACTCGGCCCATATTTCTCACACAGCACACCTTCAAGGTGCTGCGTTATAGCCATGCACAGGAGAGACAAAGTTCCTGATCTCTCAGAACATGTATTCTCTAGATTATATGTAAAAGCAAGGTTTTTTGGAAGTGGTTTTGGCACTATTTACTCCCCACTGTATATGGTACAAGATGGAAGAATAAGAGTACATTACCAATCTCTAAGGAACTTGGGCAATTTTTTAACTCTATCACCTTCATAGAATTTTACAGTATTATAAAAAAGACAAATTAAAGTCACTCCATACCAACTCAGTTGTCAGTGTGAATTATTTAATTTGATGATATGTGTCTTAGTCAGTTTGGGCTAGTATAATAAATCACCTTGGCCTTATCAATGTAAAGAACAAGCATTTATTTTTTACAGTCTGGGTGCTGGAAGTCCAAGGTCAGGATGTCCTCGTAGTCAGGTTGTGGTGAGCACCCACATCTGGGTTGCAGATAGCCAATTTATCACTCTATCCTCACATGACACAAAGAGAGAGCTCTCTCTGTTTTTGTTTGTTTGTTTGTTTGTTTTTTAATAAAAGCACTAATCCTATTCTTGAGGGCTCCACTCTCATGACTTAATCACCTCCCCAAAGTCTCACCTCCTTAACACTGTCACTTGGAAGTAAGGTTTGCAGCATGTGAATTTGGGGGGACCACAAACATTCAGTCCCCCAAAATATGGTTGCTCAGTCTGACTCAAAATATCAACTAATTCTGGTAGATGACTACAAGGTAGCCCCAAAGTGGAGCTTTAGCCTAAGGGTCGACCTCATCCCCGAGGTGATCTCATCCGGTCTTTCTGAAAAAGCTGATGGAGATTTGCAGCAGCCTCCATGAGAGACGCCGTTGCTGTCACTGTGAGCAGAGGGCCCACATGGGTCGTTTCACACATGGATGGGACCACTGACGGTCACTGTGAGACCCCGTCGGCAGGGAGCAGCCCGTCTTCCCTGTTCTTACAGCATGCACAGATGCTCCTTCTGAAGTTGAGGTCTTTGAAGTCAGGTCCGCTTTGGAGATTCTCTTTTTAGTGTGATGCATGTGACATTGAATGATCTACTCTTACAGCGAAGAGGGAAAGTTGAAGCACAGAAAGGACATCCACAAGAGCGAGAGCCGTGCCTGGGTCCTCTGCACGCCCTCCTCCTTTCCTTACACTTAATGATGAGGTTTGGGGGGCTTTTTGCAGTTTCTTAAGGCCTCATATTAAAATATAAGCATTTATGGGAGGGAAATATTATGTCGTAGTATCTTGGGTGATGGCACACTATTGAGATCAAGGCCCTGCCAAGAGATTAGAGGGCACTCCACAGGCTGTGCAGTTTGCAGACTCCGCACTCTGATGGGAATGCTGAGCGGCTCGAGGAGAAGGGATTGGGAAAAATGACAGGTGTAAATGGTGATTTTGTTTTTTTTAAAAAAGGCAAGAAAGGAAGACATTTTTAGTCATGCTAGAATACTAGAACTATCATAGCAGTGATCACTAGTCCTGACCACTAACATGGAAACTGGCAACGATAGCTGAGAGAATCCATGGTCAGAAAAGGGCTTCCACTGGTGGGTCACAGAGGTCATGGTGAGCAATTTTGAATGTCCATGGGGTGACACATTTACTATTTGGCTCCATTAAATGCTTCTGAGTGGTATGAGAAGTATTTTTACATATTCACATTTATAAAGCAGGTATACATACATATATATATATATACACATATATGTATGTGTGTATATAAATATATTTTAATTTAATACAAAGAGAAAAGTAACTAAAGCAAAAAAAAAAAGGTTAGCCACCCTACACATATAGATAGCATAGGAAACAGAGGAAAGGAGTCTTTATAAGTACAGCTCACCAACTTGATGAAGCCAATACGATTTGTATAGAAATGCGGATCAGAGTGTCATACTCTTGTACTCACCCCATTAGGGCATTAATCCTGTCTGTCCCATTACTGCCCCACAGGGCACCATGATAATAAATGTCCTAATGTGTGTAGAAATCTTATAGAAACCACAGGAATCAGACAACCAGAGGAATGTAAGAGAAAGCACAGTAAGTTGCCTCTAGGGCCCCTGATTCCTTGCTGCCTGACAAGAGTTCAGTGGCGAGCCACTCACTTGCCAAGGAGCGCTTTCCTCCCTCCGGTTTATCATGTGCTGAAGTGTCGTTTTTATACCGACCATATGAGAAAGTGGAGTGTTTTCCGTATTACCTCCTGAGTCATACTATTTCTCTATGCCAGACAGGTTTTTCTGGTTGTTATTCATGTACTTCATTCTGAAGCCTGTCTCCCCTTCATTATAGTGGATACGTTTTAAAGGTCATGTCTAAATTGCCTGCATTTAAAAGCATGGGAAAATTCTGCAAGCATTTAATTTAGACAATTATAAATATATGCATATAGTAGGAGGCTGAGATTTACATGAGAGGAAATTGTTTTTCTGCTGCCTTGTCACGGGTAAAGAATGATCCCTTTTCCTTTCAAGGAAGGGAGTTGGTTTTAAAAGTTAGTTGTAGCACGGTTGGGAATCGGACATGGGCCATAGAGTATTTCCTTCAAAGTGACAGAGAATTGGACGGAATAGAAAGGAAAATGAAATAATCCTACAGAAACTCGAGACATCAGTTTCCTCCACCCAAAAGTAGATTTATAAAACACAAGTATATTCTTTGACTTTGCCAGAATAAACCAATTGAAAACCACACTAGAAAAATGAATTCTGTTTAGGTACATCTGAACATTCTATTATTGGATATGTCTGGAGTAGCATGTAATGTACTGAAGCAGGAATGCACCATCTGCCTGAGAATCAGTGAGTTTTCTCACAGAGTATGTTTGGTGAGAGTTTGGGTTATTATGGTCAGGCCCCGGGAACCCACAAACATCAAGTTTCCAGGGGAAATAATGACATAGAACTCACAAGCCAGAGACCCCCCAGGGTTCCCAGTAAGAAAAGGTTCATTATCACATACTTCTGCCTTTACTCTTGTTAAAGGGCATCTTTTTTTTAAATATTTATTTATTTTTAGAGGGGAAGGGAAGTAGAGGAAGAGAAACATCAGTGTATGGTTGCTTCTCCTGCATCCTCTGCTGGGAAATGGCCCCTGCCAGGAATTGGCCTGCAACCCAGGAATGTGCCCAGACTGGGAATCGAACCGCGATCGTCTGGTTCGCAGGCCCGTGCTCAATCCACTGAGCTACACCAGCCAGGGCTAAAGGGCATCTTAATGCCCCTATGTCGCTGTTAGTTTTGTTCCTGAGAAATAGTTCTAAACTTTGTGACCACGTGTCACTCCTGGGTTTTGGGGAGGCACAGACATACACTGACCACCTAGTTTCTTCCATCAGCCTTATCATCACCTTGAATTTTGAACATGAAATGACTTCTGCTCCAAAGCTGTTGTTCTTATGGTGACTTTGAAAAATGCTTGTCACTAAGCTAGAATAATAAAATGATGTCAAGCCAAGTCTGCCTTAATTTTTCCGTTTAGAAATCTGAAGTCAGTAACATGAAAAAAAGTGTCTCTCCCCATAGTGGAGAAAATGCAACACAATAGATCAGATGTATTTTCCAGGTTGAAAAAGGATTTCCTGGGTAATAATTTAATAACATGCAAGAACCTGAAACTTAATGAAAGTACAATACGGATTTCTCCTTTATTTTAATTTTCTTCTGAAAATTATTTAGTAGCACTCATATTTCTCTTCAATTTCCCATATTGCATAACTTGCTATTACTAAATATATAAATAACCAAGCTCATTCACAAAAGACTTTCCTAAAAGCTTATTTACCTTGAACACAGTAACTGTAGCTGCCAGTCGCCTAGCTTGTTTTCTGACCCCTCACCTCAAGGTCGTGCAGCCCAGGACCATCTCCCAGCTTCGTCTCTTCTGTTTTCACCACATTCTTTCTTTGGTCATAAGAAAGAATTTCTTTCTCTTTAAGCATCTCCAATGCATAAGATTCGTTGTCAAGTCCAAACCTCCCTCACTTTTACCGTTCACTATGGCCACGTTGCATTCTCTCCTTTCTCACCCTTTCATGCATTTGTGAGATCTGAAGCTTTTCCTGTCACTTTACAAGCAAGCATTTCTCTGACCCCCGTATCTGACTGATGTTCCTGTTTGAGGTGCTTGCGCAGGTGCCAGAACTTCTTCCAATCTTAGCACATTTCACTTCATGTCATTACTTTTGTGTTCCTCCTGCCCCCTACTCCAGGAGATAAACCAATTTCATTAAGGAAATGTGCGAACACAGAACAGGCAGTGTAGTTTTCTCTGCATTTGACCTTATCCTGCCTCAGAATGAATATATATACGTATATACATATATACACATACATACACACACACACACACACACACACACATACACATTCCAAATTTTAGAAGTGCTTTAACTATATATGCTTTATATGTGTGTGTGTTTATATATATTCCAAGTTTTAGAAGTGCTTTAACTATATATACTTTATGTGTGTGTGTGTGTGTATATATATATATTGTGTATATATATGTGTGTGTGTATGTATATATATATATTCCAAATTTTAGAAGTGCTTTAACTGTCGCTCGTAGGTTAATATCTGAAATGCTCGGCCTTACCTGCTAGGCTCTCCACGAGCTGGGCTTTCCTCCTCATCTCCTACCACTCCCCCTTCACTCCTCTGTATCTACCACACTGGTCTTCTTGTGGTGTTTCCAAGAGTTTGTGCTACTTTCTACCTGCAGGAAAAATGTTTCCACCTTTATCACAGTTCCCCCTACTAAGAACACAGTCTACTGCTCACCTCTTCCTTTTACCTGGGAAAGTTCAATTCATCCTTCAGGTTTCTGAACTTGACATAGACAAACCCCACATATGTGTGCAGTGCTCAAGCTCATTGGGTCATCCTCACATTTACATTGCAGTAAACCTTTTGTTTGTAGCACACTTTATAGTCTTATTCAACTATTATTTAGGCAGTTACGTCTGTAATGTGTATCTCCAAACTGGACTCTAAGTTCCAAGGCAGAGTGACTGCGGCTGTCTTTCTCATGTTTTCCATTTGTTGTGAATCTATCTGGACTGGTTTGTGGCATGTGTGGGAACAGCGAATGATTGAGTTGGGAAAATATGCAAGGATTAGGAGATAATGCAAAACAAGGATGTAGGGCCAGAGTAGAAAAAACCTTAATTACCATTTCAAAGAATGTATATTTTATCCTAGAGACAATGAAGAATTATTAGATATGGATGAGCTGAAGTGATGTAAACTGTGTTTTAAACACTAAATCTGGTGGCGGGTTATATGGCTGATATGGTAGAGACAGGAACCAAGAGACTAATAATAGGTTGTCAAAATGACTGCACACACCTTCAATCCTCATATGCACAGCCCCTAGACAGTGTGACGTTGCTATTATTCCTATCTCAAGCCTTTAAATTTGAGTTTGACCATGTGAAATCTATAGAATTTACTTTACAGGGCTTATAGAGAGGTCATTCAGATAAATTGTCACATTAATTGTTGCCTTTGCCAAAATATTCTTACTTTCAGAAACCTACTGTAAACATGACCATGCCATTTTCATCTGAATCTCATTCCTTAGAGCAAGTCCCATGCAGGTAACAGGAGTTCATGATTATTTTATTCACCTCCATTGTCAAAAAGTTTCAGTAACTCTAATATCACATTGACTTTATGAAATTGAATCTAACCCTGGTTTTTGAAATACCTGTTCTGAGTCTCTCCTGGAAGTGCTGATATCAATCTTGATAATATCTGATTCTCATCCTTGCAGAACTTGGGTGCTTTCCTTCAAACACACATATACTCCCTCACACCTAGACACACAGTAAGTCACTGAGGGACGCTGCTGCCTTGAAATGCTTCTGTATTTCTTTTCCATGGAGCATATAGAACACCTTTGCCCGACACATTATAGGATTAATCTTTGAAAACATCATCTTCTCTAAGCTGGTGCAAACACTTGTCTACCCTGAGGGGAAGACTGGCCAGTGAAAGATAATTCTTGTTAACTTACTCTCCTGCAGACATAATTGGGGGAGATGCTTTCTAGAGTAGCAAACATGCACTGAATTTAACTCTTTCTCACATGACTAATTTTAGTCATAAGCCACCTCTAATACTTCATAAACACATTGCTTGGGACAACTGTGAAATAGTTGTGCAAAGTCATTAGACTAGAGAATTTCTTCTAAGCGTTGGCATCTGTACCCCCTGACATTTGCCAGTGGCAGTCCCCTACCTTTCTTGAGAAGTCACTTACCTCCATATCCTAGTCCTTATGCAAAGAGACAAAGAGTAAATACACTAACACTAGTTAGCAGTAAATAAATGTTTCCAGGGGTGGGCAAAAGTAGGGGTACAGTTGTAAGTATGTGAAACACAGTTTATTCTTTTATTATTGTTATTTAGTATTATATTATTTTCCATATGAACAACTGTAAACCTACCTTTGCCCATCCTTGAATTCCTTTCTCAGACATAGACTCATGAAAATGAAATCCAAAGGAAAGGAGACCTTATGTTTTTTTAATGGAATTTATCGCTGCCTGCCTTCTAGAACTATCTATAAACTTTGTTTTTTCATCTCTCCACTTTCTTTCAAAGATACAGTATATCTGAAACAAGTATTTAAATAAGCAGGCATGTTTACAGTGATATCATAAATTTCTGCCTAGTTAATAGTCGACAGGGCTCCGGTGATGCTACTCCGTACTCATGAACGTCCAGGGAAGCCCTGCACCAGCAGGAGGAGACTCATCACCCACCTCGTATTCCAATTCTGTGATGTGATAGGTAGGCCAGAGTTAATGTGTGCTTGTTTCCACCAGTATACTGTGGAAAAGTGCAGACACCAAGGAAGGTATTTTGTGCAACAGCTCGTTTACACTCTCTCTTCCTCTACCCAAAGTCACTTTTTGTGCACAGGAATGCAATAGTAACCATGCTGTAAAAAACATAAGCTGGTAAAAAAAAAAAGAGGCATGATGCGTAAGCAGACCAGTGGTTGATGTGTTCCGATGACGAAGATGTAAACAACTCAGACTGCTAAGCCAGCTGTGTCCTCTGAAGTGGCGGATTTCATCCAAAAGTGATGTGCTATGAGTTCTCGTAGTAACATTATAGGAACATGACTGTATTAGAACTTTTTCCTGTTTGTTCCTTTTTCCAGAGTGTCCTGCTAACTCTTTGAGAAAGGAGTTCACTCCTGGCCCATGAGCCTCTGTTAGGGCTTTTCTACTTGTTCAGGTCACGGCGACGCAGCTGCATCGGGCTGAGGTAGAATTCTGTCCCAGAACATTTCCAACCTGGCTTTGAATGATGTCTCTGTTATATGGGAGAATTCTACGTCGGTGACTGCAGGGAACCACACTTCCTCATCTGGAGGAAGAAATATTTAATTATTTCTTAGTTAAATAATTAAATATTATTAAAATAATGTATATAAAGCTCGTGGCCAGTAACAGGGGCTCAACTGATAGTAGCTCTGGTTATTACTATTTTTTCAATATACACATAATTCCAAGCCACTTTACTTTTCGAAGTTGGACATTAAATCACATAAAAATGATTCCTTGATGTTCTTCATGTCATCAAGTCAATTTATTGAAAACTGAAAAATGCAGTTTGTCCTTCTCAGGAAAAATGAGTATCCTGAGTTTTCCAGAACATTCGTTTGAACTAAATTGTTTGGACATTGCTTGCATCCAGTCAGAACCACTGACACATTCCTGCAAATTGATTTTAGATGTTAACTTTCAAGGGCAATTAATTTTACTTTATCAAAACATAATGGATACGTAGCACGTACATGAAGGCCAAAGGTTGAAGATGACAACCACCACCACCACCACCACCACCACGAAGACTCCATCCCAGCGCGGTCTAAGTTAAGGGAACTGGTGTCTAGTTAAGGGAACAGCACGCAGTGTGAGTTCCATAATGGAGGCAGTTCCTGGAAACAGAGATAGTGGCACTTTTCATTCCATGTGGGACGGGTGAGATCTTGAGAAAAAAATTATAGACAGGTGACATTTCATAAGCTTTTAAAGACTGACAAGGAGTTTCTTATTTGGATGTAATAAAAGAGTATCCCAGGTGGAAGGAATAGCTAGAACAAGGGAAGGAAGGACTAATAATTCATAGCTATTTACAAACTGGCTGTGGACCTGGTCCGTATGTTTTTGGATGGAAATATGGCAAGGGCATCTTCCAATAGATAATCTTTTTAGTAAGATTGAAATATTACCTTCAAATCTCAGTGATCTTATTATTTTGTTGTTGTTGTTGCATAGCCTGAGAAGATTCGTGATACACCCTAGCTGGGGGTTTTTTTGTGTGTGTGATATCTTTAAACTTATTTGGACTTTTCTGCAAATAAAAAAATATTCCTTTGCTTTTCCTGTGACTTAAAAAACAATCACTGCAGTATGCTACCTTCAGCTAAGGTAAATGCAAATTTTATAAGCCATATTTCATGAAGGCAATATAAATTGTACAAAAATAATAAATAAGATGTAGGAAACATCTGATCTTGATTCACGTAGAAGCGTATAGGAGCGAACTTGTAAAAGGCTGTACACCTAAATAACATGTGACTAATGATATCACATTATACATTAGAGAAGCATTCTCTCTGCTCACTCTGTAAGAGTCGTCTGGGAAACCTGATTGTTCTTCCTCACATGGCGAAGCACTAAATCAGCAGGCCGATGCATGGAGCCATTCAACGGTAATATTGTGGGGTGAAGATGTTCTTAAACAAAACATGCTGGAAGTTCTCTGCCATTTTCCTTTAGTATATTCCTGGATGAAACATCTTCCTGCTTCAGAACAGGGCTATGTGTATGTGCTCAGTAATTCAAATACATTTAGTGATTTGTATCAGACTTGAACTGGAATGTATTATCTACACATACATGATGCTATTATTGTAACAGGAATATTACAATTTACCAAATAGTGAGTGCTGAACTGTCTATACCCTGGCTCTCCTATGTGACCATATCAAGTATTGTAGAAGCACTGAGCTGGAATCACAGGTAGCAGAGTTCGTTATGGTGTGTAGATCTTCATCATGTGAAACAAACTGAGTTGCACGGAGGTTCGATCTAGAGTTTTCACCTTTTTGTGTTTTTTCTTTATCCACATTAGGTATCATACACAGAGGCATTTGTGTACGTGAGTGTGTATGTGTTATAGCCTACTCCATTCTAAACATAATTTGAGGTTGTTTGAGTTATACGTGTAAAGCAGAACAATCTACTGTATTCTGTTAAGTTAATTAGACGGGGGGGCCAGTGGACTGAGATGGCTGTGAGGCAGCAGCAGCCCATGGAAGCAAACCCAAGTCTCAGCCTGTAAATGCATCAAAGTCATGAAATCAAAACCTAAAGACCACCAGTCACAAACAGCCAACTAGGTTTGATATTATTACCCATCAATAATCTCCTGACTTTGCCTCCCTGTTTTCTCTGTAAAAGTCTCTGCCTAATCAGTTTGTAAGTTATATAAATGTCTAATTACAATCTTGTACAACTTGAAACTAATATAATATTATATGTCTACTGTAATTAAATTTTTTTAAATTTAAAAGTCTCTCCTGAGTTCTCATCATTGGAACTCCTAACCACTGCTGGTTTGGCACCACCCAACTGCAATCCGTAAATGGTCAAATAAACCTTTCAAATAGTTCAAATGCCTCAGTTTATCTTTTAACGGTTCAGTATGTTTAAAAATATAAAATTCTCAGAAATTATTTAGAGGTTAAGAGTACTCTCTGTTTCCTCCATTAGCTGTCAAGAAGAAGGCTGGCTTTATCACTCCAGTGCCAGGAGGCGTGGGGCCCATGACAGTGGCGATGCTTCTGAAGAACACCCTCCTGGCGGCGCGGAGAGTCATTTACTAGGGCCACAGGAAGGAACACAGCACGCTGAAGTTATGCTATTTATTTATTTGACAAAGGGGGGAAAAACTTTATATTTTACTACAAAGCTATTTATTTCTGCATTATTTATTTTTTCATGGATGGAACCATTGTGGATGAGAGGATTCATGTAACTTTACATATTTCCTGCTAACAGATTTTGAGTTTTAGGGGGGAAAAAACAATTCCAATGAAAACTTTGGTAACAATTGTTCATTTTGTGAATAATATTTGTTCATAATGTTAAAACCAGTAAAGGGCTCATAATAAAGAATATATTTTTGACACAATTAAATATCATACACTGTATGTTTTCAACAAATGCTTGTCAGCCAAATGGGCACCCATGAAAAATGTAATTTATGTTTTACCATAAAATACTCCATTTTTATATATTTTATGTGCTACACATATACTTAAAAAGAACTAACTTGCTAAAAGAAAGATAAAATATGAAAAAATAAAATCTTAATTTTATGTCTCTCCCAGATTTATCCTGAGGCATCCTAATAAGAAATGATGTTCCATTCAAGGAAAGAAAAATATACAAGGAAGACCAAAAAATGCAGTACTGCTTAGTGATTATTTCAAATTGTAAAGGACTACTTATTATAATAAAAATGCAATAAGAATGTATTACGTTTACACGTAATGTTTTTGTTCTTCTACAATATAATGTGGACAGTTCCTTCTTTGAGAAATAATGGAAAATCCAAAGCAAACAAATACACAAAACAAAACTAAGATAGCCTTTTCCTACAAATATCAGAAAAATATATGACAGTATAAACAAGTCCTTTATTAAAGAATTGTTATGCTTTTTTCAAAAGTTTGAAACTCTAATGGGAAAACACACTTACAATGGGCGGGTACTAAACATTAAGATATGACTAAAAATCCACTGTTTTTCTTGCCCACAGCTCTTCCCTCTTCTCTTACAGCATTTGGTTCTCCAAGTAGATGCCTTGTTTCTAACACAATTTATATTAGGAAACACCTGGGACTCTCAGCTGCAGGGTATTTTGAGACCGCTCTAACTACGTCAATGTATGGTTTTCATACCCAAATCCCAGTATATGTGTGTACCAATACTGATTCTTACCCAATGCATGTCTTTAACAGTCTTATACTTTATCATTTATGTGAAACTAGACTAGATGTTTATAATTAATAGCATTTCAACTGCATAATAAAAGCAATTTGAATAAGAATACCTGTCTTCTTTTTTCCTTAAGATATCTGTAAGTTTCTTTGTGTATATGTGTGTATCTATTACAGTATACTGGAAAATGTACACATTTTTCAAACATGAAAGAAAAGGTTGTATAGCCCATCCCACAGTCAGCCAGGGGTGCCCAACCTTTTGCTGTCTCTGGGCCACACTGGAAAACAAAGAGTTGTCTTGGGCCACACATTAGATACACAAACACTAACAAAAACTGATGAGAAAAAAAGGGTTTTAAGAGAATTTACAATTTTGTGTTGGGCCGCATTGATAGCCATCCTGGGCCATATCCGGCCCGCAGGCCATAGGTTGGACATCCCTGGTAGACCATCTTTGTCTGATAACCCTGACAGAAGTTTAAGTTCAAAGCTCCCAAACATTTCAGAAAGGGCCTCTTTAATTTTTAAGGACCATAAATTCCCCAAACAAAATGAACCAAAATGCACATACACAGAAAAAGTGGCCTGTCATTTGAGCCTACCCTGCTCCCCTCCCAAAATGCAGGAGAGGGAGATTGTTTATTAAAGTTTGCTGCTTCTCTGCTAGGCTAAAATTCAAGAGAGAGTCTTTCTAATAACTAATTAAAACAGTGTAAAAGAAAAAACTATTTTAACATTTGTTAAAAATGGTAAAAAATACTCATTCAAGATTATTGCAATAGTATCAAGACTGCAGCAATAGGGAAGATTGAACTCGACTCCCAATACAGCAAAGACAGATGGGGATTTGTAGACGATGAGCGGAGTCAGTGGGTCAGCGGGTGAACGATTACTAAGAGGAACTTAATTAGACATCAAGGGTAGGGTGATTCTTGCTAAACTATTTTACTACAATTCTTGCTAAAAGGCAGGCAAATGACTTATGATATCAAGGGTGGGGAATGGGAAACTTGATCTGATATGAGATGGGGGTCCGTCAACTTACTTAGCTGGATTCTTTTCTAACAGATGGCTGAGCAGGCCAAGTTGAGACTATTCAAGAAGAGGACTCACAGGAACTTGACTAGGGTTTGGTCAAGGAGGAAGCCTTTTTCAACACATAAAAGAGATAAAGTTGGTTTGTTGGTACCATGATTTTATTTACAAATGTTTGCAGTCTATAAAAGGTAGACATGATAACCTTGTGCAGGAGCTTTGGAAAAGTAAACTTTCTTCTCCTACAAGTATCTGTAAAAAGGATCCTACAGACTGAATAGGCCCTGAACAATAATATAAAGATGTGGAGGTGAGAATGAGTTTAGTGAGTGTGAAAGCAACAGTTACAGTCATACTAAAATGAAAAGTGTGTAGAAATACAACTGACTAAGTATATGGAAATAGATTAGGGAAAGCTTGAATAAATTAAACATACCAAATAGAGTGAGTTATGAGAATTTTAATTAGAGCCTGGAAGATGTTTTCACTGATTAACAAAAGGAAGTTAAGGGAGATGATTTGGGATAAGAGATAATAATATGTTCAGTTTAAGAAACGTTGAGTTTGAGGTGATGACAATATATAAATAAAAGCCCTGATGTAATACTAGTCTAGGGAGAGAAAAGGGATTATGGTTAATGATGAAAACTTAGGACACACCAGCATGTATTAACCACTAAATTCCTAGTCTTATTGATCATTGTACACACCCTGTGTTCTCTACACTCATTCACTAGTAACTGTTATCCTTATGTGAGGGCCTATCAACTGCTAAATGCTTTACTTTCTTTTTGTTATTGACAATTCCCATTTGATAGATGAGAAAATTTACCTTTTGAGGGATTAAAGTCTCATCCAAGGCCAAAAGAATACTGAAGGTGGTACTGGAATTCAGAACAAGTCTATTGGGATGAAGTAAGTCAGAACCCACTGTCTTTTCACTACATTGTTTTGCTGGCCCCTCCCCCACCAAAAATACTTTCTCTTATCACTCTTGTTCTACTTGTTATTTAGGATTCACTTCAAATGACACTTACATAAAAACTGCCATGAGAGTTTAAGTCCCACCCTTAAACTCGCATAGTTATGCACACAGTCATGGAAGTTATTAGTCCCTACCCAGAACTGTAGTTACGTATGTATTTTCCTTATCTCCCTTTAGGTCCTTCCATCCACACATGCTTTGTCTATTTATCCTGCAAACATCATAACACCCAGCTCAGTGTCATGAATGTTGCAGGCTTCCAATACTTTGTGAATGAATAAATGAGTGAATGACAACTGAATCTATAAGAATTACAGAATAGGTTTAGAGAGATTTAAGCAAAGGACTAATGACCATTTTCTGACAATATCTAGCAACAAATTTTGGTTGAATTAGTGAAACAGCTAGAAAAAAAGAAAGGAAAGGAAGTAAGTGAAGAGAAGAAGAGAGGAGGGGAAGGGAAGAGAAGGGGAGGGGGGAAGATACTTGGAGAGATGCTGATAACTAGAGGAGCAAGATGAATAAGTTAAAAAGACAGAAAAAATGGTAGGAGAGAAAAATGATGGTGGAGTGTTGCAGCTCTTAGCCTTCTCCTTCCTCCTTCCAACCTGCTCCAAGCTATATCAAGAATGAATGAAGATATCAATGAGGCTGCCTTACAAACCCATCTCTCCCATTCTTCTGGGTTGGGGAAAGGACTGCCTGATGAGAGGATTGAAGAAGTGAAGGTAGAAGTCTGTCCCACCAAGAATTTAAGTGGGATTCATCAGTACGAGTTCTAGAGGAAAAGAAGCGTGTGGGATGACTGAAGGCGATTTTCTTCCATAAACCATAAGCTGAAAGTGGTAGACAAGTCTCTACTATGTGGTGCAGCTCACCAGAATAGGGAAACATCTGGAGGGACCACAATCCATTTCTTTAAGCCCAAATGTATGTGAAAGACAGTTCATTTAATATTTAGATTCTAAGGATAAACATGATTTACTTACAGCTTGATTTTTGGACATAATTAAGGGAATTCCTGTAAGAGCAGTGTATCACCTCCTGCCAGATGGCACAGCCCGGGAAAGGGCAAGTGTCTGGATGTTAACCGTGGGGTTCAAGTGCTCACTCTGGGGCCTGCCTGTCCTTCGGCGAGTCACTGAACTCTTTTGAGCCCTCATTCCTTACTTGTCGTATTAGAGTGAAAATAAAGCCTGTCATTAATTTCTTTATTAACTTAAGACAATTCACTGAGTAAATAATATATGACAGGTGCTGGAATTGTTGGGACCAGGATTACTAAAGAAAGAATTGAGATGTGCATGGAAATCTTTTGTAAAATCTAAAGCACTCTTGTTACTGGACAGGGGGCCTGCCCCTGAGAAGGTCTGCCTAGGACAGCTGGTAGTGTTTGGGTTCTGAACTTCATGTAGGTTTCACAACTTGAGCCCTGATGACTTATGACAGTACATTTATTAAAGCAACAGGGAAGGGCTTAACATAGAAGAAGCGACAGAAGAAAGCCTAGGTTAGGCTGCCTTAGCTCACTGAGAAGTCAGAGAAAAGGAGGCCTTAGGCACAGATTCAAGGGGTTAGCCTGGGGTGAGCGGCAGCTGCCCATTTGCTCCCCTGGTTGCAAGTCTTATAGGGACCCTTAGAGTCCAGGACTGGGAAGGGTTGTGTGCCTATGGGGGAAGAAGAGGGGACATGGAAAGGTGAAGTCTGCCTCCCAGAAGGAGAGATCGAAGTAGGTCCTTTGTCTTGAGGCTCTTACCTTTCAGGTGGGTATTTTAGGGGAGGTCTCTGGGGAGGGTTTCCACAGAATTGTCATCAGTTTTCCAGGTGTGCTTTTTCAGGGTCTTGGTTTCCACTGATTAGTCAGTGCCAGGGTGGAAGGTCCTTAGTTATTGCAGCTGACTCAGGTGTCACCAACCTGGTTTTATTGCCTTTCTGTGCCTGCAGGTGAAATACAACTGAGGCCTAGATGCTGTCACTAGGGAGGTGACATTCTGTATCTGGCTATAAATTGCTTGGACATTTTGTTCAGCTGTCTCAGTCTCCCTGTTCCACTTGTCCCAGCTTACTGGCCTGTCTCATTATGAAAGCATCAGTTAGTAATTATTACAAAGATGGTTGTTGTATTTCCATGCCCCAGTCTTAGACATATATTTGACATTAGTCCTAGGCTTCCTCCTCTAAGAACTGCAGTGGGTTGTGATAGTGTATTTAATCCTTTGTAAATGATTCCTTAAACTCTCACCAATGGTGCAGAAGATGATTTGACTTATAATTCAAATACTATTTGCTTGGGAGACACATCATTCAGAAATTATCCTACTAAAGAGTTTTAAAAACTTCACAGAAGTAGAAAACAAAATGTAGGCACATTTAAAGTGAGCCAAGTACTATATATTCTCTTAACTTTAAAACGGTGAAGCCTGAGGGAAGAAAGATGGTGATGGAGTAGGAGGGAGCAGATTCCACTTCCCCTACACACAGGAGAAAAACCCAGCTGATCTACGGAGGAACAGAGCAAACAGCCAACAGTACCCCAGCATATAAGAAAGAAAGAGACCAAAAATTGTAGTGGACACTGAAAAACCAGACGCTAAGGAGAGTGCTTCAGGGCAATAAGGTCCCAGGGACCAACTCTGAGATGGGGTGGCTGTAGCCCCAGGCCCGGTGCCCGGGCTGGGTCTACCACAGAGTCCTTGGGACAGAGCCAGGTCAACTGCTCCCTCCATCCCTGGCCAAGCACGGTTTAAGCAGCACCGGGAGAGATCAGGTTGCTTGAAGTTGCAGAGAGAGGAATAAGGACAAAGAAGCAAACACACAGGGCCTGTGACCACCTGCGCGGAGCTTGCAGACGCAGGCTTGGGAGAGTTGAGAGTCACACAGTTACCCGTACTGACCCCGATAGTCATGGTCTGGCTGGAGAATTGGGATGTACTGAGAAAAAGGCTTGAGTAGGAGGAATTTCGCAAAAAAAAAAAAAAAACCAAAAAACTGTGTGGGGAATTCTCCTGCAAGAGCCAGTGGGCCTACTCCCCTCCCAGCCAGGCAGCGATCCCGAGGTTGCGAGAAAGGTTATGTGGAAGGTCTGGGGAAGGCCCTGCTTACCCCTATAGCACTGGGAAGGGACCAAGGCAGCCTGGCTGAGCATTGGGAAAGAGCCTCTGAGGAAGACCTGGATCCCACAGACTAGCTCTAGCGTCAGTGCGAGCAAGACTGGCTGAGTACACATCGGGGAAGGGAGAAAAGCCATACTAATCGCCCCTCAGCCTGCTGCAGCCAGCAAGACCAGAAAAACCGGTCTGGCCAGTTTGAAACCAACAAGAGGTGTTTTGTTGTTGTTGTTGTTGTTTTTAAGTAATCTTTTATTTTTAATTTTTTACTTATTCTTAAGTAAAAAATTATTACTTTACTTATTTTTAAGTAATCTTTTTATTTTTAATTTTTACCATTGTTTTATCTTTCAATACCTTTTCTCTCTCTTTCCATCTTTCTTGTTTTATTACCTTTCTTTCCAATTTTATCTCTTCTTCCTCCCTTCTCCTGCTCTTTTTTTTTTAATACCCACACGTTAGACAAAAAAAAAATCTGGAACAGTGAAAGGACCAGCACTGGACCCAAAGAGGGAACATCCCAACAGTTGAAACAGTGAGACAAATTTCACTTTGCTATTACAGAGAAACTGCAAGTTACTGCATATTTGTATAATTACTTTTTCATTATTCTTACATCTTTTATTTTAATAGTATCTTCATATTCCTATTCTTTCTGTATAGTCTTCTTTGCTTGGTTGGTTATATTATATCATTTGACAGGTTTCTCCTGTTTTCTCTTTCACAGTGTATTGCTAATTTACCGTCCTTCATGTCAACTCTGTTCCTACAGCATACAACTAGAAGTCCTATACCCCCTATTCAGGTTATCCAGATCACATAGAGTCTGTCATATAATTGTTGCTCTAATATTATTGTAAATAATAGCTGTTCCATACAACTGTAAATACTTTAAAACACCCCTCCCAGATCTTAGCCCACTTCACAGTTTCCTGAACTCTATTACTGTAGTGCTTAACTCTATTTTCTCACACATTACACCTATTTACTCTCACCTTACCTCAGAATCTGACCTCCCACAACCTCACTGCTTTCTAGATCCAACTCACAATCCTTCCCTCCCCAACAAGAGTATTAACTTCTTTTCATCTTTTCTTAAAAGTGGCTACTTGGATGGAAGATCACAGTTAACACCATACATAGCCAAAGGATGTCCTATCTCTTCTCTACCAGCTGCTACTGTAAATATCAGTAGAATACTCCCTTGCTGTCTAAAAACATTTGCCTTCCCCTTTAACTGATCACAAAAAAAGAGTAGGTAGAAGCGGTAAACACCAGGATACCCACCGGAAGAGGAAATCCAATAACAAAGGAACCACCAACAGATAACAACAGAAGAAGGTGAAGGAGGGAGTGGAAACACAAATCTTGATCCAGGGCCTACTGGAAATACAACTAAATAGTGGAGAAACTACCCAATACAAACAACTGAACAAGAGTAAAAGAGAATTCTCAAAACCTTGTACACACAAAAGAACCAGTTTCAACACAACCTACCCTCACCAGCACAACAAAATACAAGAGGTGGTAAACAGAGGGACCCTCACTTAACCAGCTGGTAGGAAGGACCCACCAAAGAAAGACCCCAAAACCATCAAAACTCAAGACAAACACAGAGCCAACTTATATGACAGCCCAAGACCAGTGAGCTTGGGAGATCAAGGAGACTACACCACTGAATCTCACAGGTATTATACCAAAGAAGTTCACACCATAAAACCAAGAAACCAGAACAGATCAATTTAAGAAGCTGAACCTAACAAGAAGAGTCTCACAAACAATGGGAAGATAAAGAAGCAATCCCCAAAAGAAAGAAAAGAAGGAAACCTCAGAAAGAACGCTAAATGAAATAGAGCAACTCAACTATCAGATATTGAGTTCAAAGCACTGGTCATCAGGAAGTTCAATGAGCTCACAATGGGTTACCAGAAATTATAGGGAAACTACAATGAACTCACTGAAAACTATATTAACATGAAAAAGAAAATATAAACTATCAACAAGGACCAAGAGGAAATGAAGAATACAATTTCTGAACTGAAGAACACAGTGGAATGAATCAGAAGCAGGATCAATGCAGCAGAAGATTAGATCAGCAGGTTGGACGACCAAGTAGGAAAAAAAAAACACCCAGAAAGATCAAGAAAAAAAGAGGCTCAGAAAAAATGAAGAGGGATTAAGAGAAATGCAAGACAATATGAAACATAATAATATCTGTATAATAGGGATACCAGAAGAAGAAGAGCAAGAGATAGAAAACCTATTTGAAAAAGTAATGAGGGAAAACTTTCCTAATTTGATGAGAGAAAAAGTCACACAAATCCAGGAAACACAGAGAGTCCTAACCAAGAGGAACCCAAAGAGGCCCACTTCAAAACACATCATAATTAGAATGGCAAAATTCCAAGACAAAGAGATAATCTTAAAGACAGCAAGGGAGAAACAGGAAGTAACATACAAGGGAACTCCAATAAGGTTAACTGCTGACTTCTCAATGGTAACACTCTAAGCAAAAAGAGAATGGCAAGAAATATTCCAAGTAATGAGTACCACAGGCCTGCAACCAAGGCTACTTTACCCAACAAGGCTCTCAATCATGATAGAAGGCCAAATAAAGAGCTTCCAAGACAGAAGAAGTCTAAAAGAATACACCTCCACCAAACCAGGTTTCCAAGAGATTCTAAAGGGACTGCTCCAAGGAAAGGAAGGAAAAGAGAGAGACAGAAACACAGGTACAAAAATGGCAATGAATAAGTACCTATCAATAATCATCTTAAATGTAAATGGATTAAATTCTCCAATCAAAAGACATAGAATAGCTAAATGGTTAAAAAAATATGACCCACACATATGCTGCCTACAAGAGACCCACCTCAGGACAAAAGACCTACACAGGCTGAAAGTGAAGGGCTGGAAACAAATTTTCTAAGCAAATGGACAGAAAAAAAAGCCGGGGTAGCAATGCTCATATCAGACAAAACAGACTACAAAAAAAGGGCCATAAAAGAGACCCAGAAGGTCACTTCATAATATTCAAGGGAAGAGTCCACCAAGACATAAACATCATAAATATACATGCGCCCAACATAGGAGCACTCAAATACATAAAGAAAGTCTTAGAGGACTTCAAGAAAGATATTGACAGCAAAACAATTATAGTAGGAAATTTTAACACCCCACTGTCAAAAATGGACAGATCTTCCAAACAAAATATCAACAAAAATATTGTGGCATTAAACAACACCGGACATGAAATGGACTTAACTGATATATATAGAGACCTTCATCCCAAAGAAGCTAAATACACATTCTTTTCAAATGCACATGGAATATTTTCAAAGATAGACCACATGATAGGACACGAAATGAGCCGCAACAAATTCAAGAAAATTGAAATAATACCAAGCATTTTCTCTGACCACAAGGGACTGAAATTAGAAACCAACCCCAAAGGAAAAAAACCCAAACACACAAAATCATGGAGACTGAATGGTATGCTATTAACCAACGAATGGGTCAAGAATGAAATTGGAGAAGAAATCAAAAAGTTCCTGGAAACAAATGAAAATGAACTCACAACAACCCAAAAATTATGGGACACAGCAAAGGCAGTCCTGAGAGGGAAGTTCATAGCAATACAAGCCTACCTAAAAAAGATAAAAACATTTCAAACAAACAACCTAATCCTATGCCTACAAGAACTTGAGGAACAATAACAAAGATAGCCCAGAGCAAGTAGAAGGAAGGAAATAACCAAGATCAGAGTACAACTAAATGACACAGAGACTAAAAGCACAATTCTAAGGATCAATGATGCAGGAGTTGGTTTTTTGAAAAGATAAACAAAATAGACAAACCTTTAAGTAGGCTCATTAAGAAAAGATGAGAGAGGACCCAAATAAACACAATCAGAAATGAAAGAGGAGAAATTACAACTGATACCACAGGAATAGAAGGGATTGTAAGGAATTACTATGAAGAACTATATGCCAAGAAATTTGAAAACCTAGGTGAAATGAATAAATTTATAGAAAAACATAATCTTCCAAAACTCAATGAAGAAGAAGTAGAAAGCCTGAACAGACCAATAGCAGCAAATGAAATTGAGGCAGTAATCAAAAAACTCCCATCACACAAAAGCCCTGGACCAGATGGTTTCACAGGAGAATTCTACAAAGCATTTAAGGAAGAGCTAACTCCTATCCTTCATAGACTATTTTAAAAAATCCAAAATGATGGAAAACTCTCAAACTCTTTTTATGAAGCCAGCATCATCCTAATCCCAAAACCAGATAAAGACACAACAAAGAAAGAAAACTTCAGGCCAATATCACTGATGAACATAGATGCTAAAATCCTTAACAAAATATTGGCAAACTGCATCCAACAATACATTAAAAAGACGATATACCATGACCAAGTGGGATTCATCCCAGAGATGCAAGGATGATTCAATATTTGCAAATCAGTAAATGTAATACACCACATAAACAAAAGCAAAGACAAAAACCACATGATCATATCAATAGATGCAGAAAAAGCTTTTGATAAGGTACAACACCCATTTATGATAAAGGCTCTCAGCAAAGTGGGAATAGAGGGAGCATTCATCAATATAATAAAGGCCATATATGAAAGGCCTACAGCCAACATCATACTCAATGGGCAAAAACTAAATGCTTTTCCACTAAGATCAGGAACAAGACAAGGTTGCCCACTTTTACCACTTCTATTCAATATAGTATTAGAAGTTCTAGCCACAGCAATCAGACAAGAAAAGGAAATAAAAGGCATCCAAATCAGAAAGGAGGAACAAAACTGTCATTGTTTGCAGATAACATGATAGTGTACATGGAAAATCCTATAGCCTCTACACAAAAACTGCTCAAACTAATAAATGAATTTGGCAAAACAGCGGGTTACAAAGTCAATATTCAGAAATCAAAAGCATTTTGTATACTAACAATGAATTAGCAGAAGCAGAAATCAAGAAAAAAATCCCATTCAATATAGCAAAAAGAAAAATAAAATATCTGGGAATAAATCTAACCAAGGAGGTGAAAGACCTGTATGCATAAAACTACACAATACTGAAGAAAGAAATCAAGGAAGACACAAACAAATGGAAACATATACCGTGTTCATGGATTGGAAGAATTAACACCATCAAAATGTCCATACTTCCCAAAACAATTTACAGATTCAATGCAATACCTATTAAAGTACCAATGGCACATTTCACAGACACAGAACAAACACTTCAAAAATTTATATGGAACCATAAACAACCCCGAATAGCTGCTGCAATTTTGAGAAAGAAGAGCAAAGTAGGAGGGATCACAATACCTGATACCAAACTGTATTACAAGGCCACTGTAACCAAAACAGTCTGGTACTGGCATAAAAACAGGCACATAGACCAATGGAACAGAACAGAGAACCCAGAAATAAACCCAAGTCTCTATGGACAATTAATATTTGACAAAGGGAGTAGCAACATAAAATGGAGTAAAAATAGCCTCTTCAACAAATGGTGTTGGGCGAACTGGACAGCTACATGCAAAAAAAAATAAAACTTGAGCTCCAACTTATACCATACACAAAAATAAATTCAAGGTGGATAAAAGATTTAAATATAAGCTGCAATACCATTAAAGTCTTTGAGGAGAACATTAGCAGGAAAATCTCAGATATTTCACGCAGCAACATTTTTACTGATATGTCCTCTAGAGCAAGGGACGTAAAGGAAGGAATAAACAAATTGGATCTCATCAAAATAACAAGCTTCTGCATGGGTAAAGAAAACAGTATTAAAATAAAAAGAGAACCAATTGTATAATAAAACATATTTTCCAATGATACCTCAGACAAGGGTTTAATCCCCAAAATATACAAAGAACTTACACGAGTCTACTCTAAGAAGACCAGCAACCCAATTAAAAAGTGGGCAAAGGACTTGAACAGACACTTCTCCAAGGAGGACATACAGAAGATCCAGAGACACATGAAAAGATGCTCAATATGGCTAGCTATCAGACGGATGCAAATTAAAACCACAATGAGATATCACGTGACACCAGTCAGAATGGCCACCATAAACAAAGCAACAAACAAGTGTTGTAAAGGTTGTGGAGAAAAGGGGACCCTAGTTCACTCTTGGTGGGATTGCAGACTGGTACAACCATTATAAAAAACAGTATGGAATTTTCTAAGAAAACTAAAAATGGATCTGCTTTTTGACCCAGCAATTCCACTGCTGCAATTATATCCTAGGAACCCTGAAACGCTAATCCAAAAGAACCTATGCACCCCGGTGTTTATAGCAGCACAATTTATAATAGCCAAGTGTTGGAAGCAACTTAGGTGCTCATCAGTAAATGAATGGATCCAAAAGCTATAATACATATACACAATGGAATTCTATGCAACAGAATGAAAGCAGGAGCTCCTACCCTTTGTGACAGCATGGATGGAACTGGAAAGCATTATGCTGAGCAAAATAAGTCAGGAAGTGAAAGACAAATACCGTATGATCTCAGTTTTAACAGGAAGCTAAACAACAAAACAAACAAGCAAGCAAAATATAACCAAACACACTGAAATAGAGAAATATAACCAAAACACACTGTCAGAGAACAGGCTGACAGTGACCAGAGAGGAGAGGGGAGGGCATTTCAGGGGAAAAGGGGAAGGATTCACAGGAACAAGTGTAAAGGACACATGGACAAAAACTAAGGGGGGTGGAAATGGGAGGGAGCTAGGGAGTACTGCGGGGGTGGGCTGGGATGGGAGTAAAAGACAGAAAACTATACTTGAACAAAAGTTCAAATAAATTTAAAAAAAGGTAGCCAAGATAAAAAGTAAAAAATCTGAAAAAAACAATGACAACAGCGAAGCTTGTGGTGATTGCCCAAGTTATAATAGTCCAACAAGCTCATGCTTGTGTGATTTCTAAATCCAAATTCATATCTGAATAGTA
The DNA here is from genome assembly GCF_014824575.4 of Sturnira hondurensis. Classification (NCBI taxonomy): domain Eukaryota; kingdom Metazoa; phylum Chordata; class Mammalia; order Chiroptera; family Phyllostomidae; genus Sturnira; species Sturnira hondurensis. The sequence goes on from NW_028095005.1 coordinate 140,206, forward strand.
ATAGGGGTACTTTCTGGTAAATTGTATTTGCTGGGTGGACATGATTGGAATGATAAGCTATCTTGACATAAACAACTTCTTAGGGTACAGAAAATGTGAACATTGAAAATCCTGAGAGAAAGGCACACCTCCTCTGCAGAACATATTTATAAATTTTTCATAATGATTTGGGCAAGTGAAAATTTATGGGAAGTTCTTTATAGTCACAATATGTAATAGTAATAAATATGTTTCAACTTTTAAAATGACATTAAATAATGTCATTTAAAATAATCATAACTATGTTAACAGTGAGGAAAATTTGAATGTTGTGTCAATTTTAAAACTTTCTATTCATTGGATGTACCAAACCTAAATATTTTAATTTTATCTCAATGGAAATTATTTACTTATATTATTACTATTATTATTATTATTTGGTGCTTTCTTGGTCCTCTCTAGCCTCTTCATTGGGGTGCAAACTTAAGCATTGTAGTTCCTAGAACTTGGTAGCTTATTGCATTTACTCGGAAAAATACTAAGTGGCAGAATACATAATGATAAGTGTTATACATTTAAAATAATTATTTTTAAAGAACTTGTAATAATAAAATTAAGTAGCAAAACCAAAAATGGAATATTAAACCTTTGTTTTTATACAAATGGAATTGTTCTCCCCTGCCACTAAATTACAAACTACCTTGATTTGCAATGAAGCCCAGTCTGTACTGAAAGGCAAAGTGACCTCAGATTCAGGAATATTTCTTTGATTCACAGGTTATGCTGTTTCCTGGTTTGCAAATATCCAAACTCCCTTTGTTGGAATCTGATAGAGTTGCTAGGAATTTTGGAGCTGGTCCAATCCTATTTACATGAATGGAGCCCTTCCTGACTTCAGATTCTTTTTTGTTTTTTTTAAGTATTTTTACTTCTCTGGGTTATGTCCACAGGTAACAGTAAATCAGTGTTTCAAAGGAAAACTTGATCACATTGCCAGATAACACGAATATCCTAACCGAGAGTGCGAGCGCCCGAGGCTTGATGCTGCTGCCAAAAGTACATATTTTTTTGATTGGTAACTGCCAGATGACGCTTCATCAAATATAAATGCAAGAAAGACTCAGAGAGCTCCATAAAAACCTTCTACCCGTCAGTCTAGAAGGATAAGAGCCAGATACTGTTAAGAAGGGCAGGAGATGGCTTTCGGAGTTTCAGTATTAGTCTATCTCTTATTCAATGGTAGGTAATTTCTTTTTGTTCTGTTAATTTTGTATCAGTGTAGAATATGAATAAGATTTGTTTTCTCTGAATTAGTAAGAAGTTGTTTTTCATAGTTGTTCTTCATGACAAAGATTAGAGCAGGGAATCTGTGAATTAATTTAGCTTCTTAGGTAATGTATGTTCCTCTCCTAACACGCTGTGACACCTCTTATTTTAAAGATCTTTAAAATATTTACTCTATAAAACCAACAAGTAGTTAATACTTTTTAACTACTATGAGTATATCACAGCATCCTTGTGATTGAAACAGTAAATTAATATTTTCTCTTAGATATTACTGTGTTTCTATTTTGTATAATGGACTAAGTATAGATGAGAAACTCAGGAAACTGCTGTAGTCATTTTATGGATCTCAAATGTAAATGAATTGAAAACCAAACACAAATGGGAATATATAGAATAACTTTTAATCTGTTGCTTATACATAGAAGGAGGCTCACCTGCTAAAGATGCTTTCTTCCTCTTCATCCAGCAATGGTGGCATTAACAGAAGAACTGGCCTTGAATGGGACACCTGGAATCGCAACCCAGCAAAGTAATTGGACCATTGACAAAACAAAAGGTATTTTCTTTGCACTTTTGTATTTCAAGTGACTTGTTTTTTTAATTTCTGGTAAAAATTTGGATCGCGATAAGAGAAACATTGGGAAATTTTAATATATATGTTATGATTAGAGAGTCAACTCTTTTAGTTGGAAGTAACAAGTAAATGAGGTCTGCAACAAACTGGCTTTTTAAAGGGAGGAAGTGAAGCAGATGATAGAATTTTCTGCCCGATTCCTGCTTGCTTCTCTATACCCCATACACATCCAGAGGCAGTCGGTCACCAATCGGGCATTATGTTTTGATCTGGGACTATGAGCTTTGCAACCAAAGAAGTAATGGCTACAAAATGAAACCTTAATTAATGTCCTCTCGTCTTTAGAAATATCTTTTTCCTTGTTTCTTTTTGGGGGTTTGTATTGTTGTTTTAGTGTAGGATACATTTCCCGCCCACTCTACCCAATTTTTACTGGTGATAATAGGTTTTCTTTATTATATTATTATTTTCATTTGAGTAGCTTCCTCCTGCTGTTGAGCATCAGCATATTTTCAAACTTGTTAGAACTCTTAGAGATGAACTTGGAAAGCTTGTTGTTACCTGCCGAGACCTGTGTGCTGGGTGGTTGTAATTCTCAAGCAAATCGCACACTGCCCCCTGATGTGGAGACTGGCGATGTGACACAGGGTGCAGGAAATACCGTATCTTGCTCTCAGAGCCAGGCAAATAAAAAAAGATCAGATCAAATATTTTTCTTAATATGAAAGATAGTAATAATTAAGAATTATTCATTTCACCAAAAATTTTAAATTTTTAAAAAAGGGATTCAGACTATTTTTGCCCATTTGAGGTTTTTAATATCTATTGGTTTGCAAGCCAAAATCAGCGTGGGGTTTAGAATAACTTTGATATTCTAAATATCTTCATGTGTTCTGAGCCTTTGAACAAAAAGGAGAAGAAACACCTTCGTTAGAAGTTCATACTGCAGAAAATTAAAATACGTGTACTCTAGGTGACTGAGTTCACAACAGCACACCCAGACCGCCTCTGTTCTTCCTTGAGAGGGAGCTGCAAGTAACATTCTCCAAGTTACAGGCATTAATAATGGGAAAAAGCAATTGAATATACCATCTCCCTTGTTTCCTCTTGCTTTCTTGATGGAAAACTTAAGTTTTTCCTTGTTTTTTATATAACTTAAAATCTGAATCCAGTATTTTAGGAAATTTTAAAATGTTATATATAACTAATATTCTTCTTCTTGGGGGAAAGACGAATCTCTATAACATACCCTTTCTTCGGGAATGTCTTCTTTCAGTTCTCACACTTTCTAGCAAATCTTAATTTGCTCACATCTTGAAGTAGAAAGAACCTAGTCCAGTGTATAATGCAAAATTCTCACTGCTTCAGAATTAATTATTAAAATGGGAAATTAGATTCATGACACCACATTCAACAAAATGAATGTGAATTTTAAGGTACGGTGGGTTCTTAATCAAAAGGGAGTTCTACAACGCAGGATCTTGTCGGTGCCTTGGTACTTAGAGATTTAGTATTTTCAATGTAAAGAAAGTCTGCCTTTTTGGATGTGAACCAGTAAATGGGAGTTTTTAATCTCAGCAAGATGAATATGGTGTAACATAATAACTAAGGATGAGGAGATAGTCATATTTATTCACAACAATGACAACATAAAATGCCACAATCTATTTAAGAAAAATTTAAGTATCCGCAATTAAAGTGTACCAAAGAGGACTCAGTTATACAGTTTTATCGCTGTCATTCCCACTGCATAAACCCCAAGGATGTATAGGTATATGTCCATAGTGCATCAGGGGATGAAGAAGGCTCATCCTGAAATGTGTACGTTTTGCTACAACACAGCTTCCCAAAGGGAAGCTGCCCATAAAGAGGCTTCTGGACACTTGACCATAAAAGTTCTGTCAAGTGTGGTGACTTGAATAGTATAAGAGCTAGAAATCGAAACCCAGGTGTTCAAATTCCAATTCCAAGGCTTTTCCCACTATTTCATAATGTCTCTTAAACAAGTGAAATTTCTAAATGATATTTGAAAGTATTGACTTAACCATGTTAAGCCTGATCCATAAGTTGTTCCCGGCTTCTTGTATAGGTCACAACCATCCCTCTTCTGAAATCAGGCAGGGAGATGTTCCCTTTTCGATTAGCTGCTTGTGGCAGTCCACACAAGAGGGAATTCTCTTCTCTCTCCCCTCTGGGAGAAGGGAGGAGAAATCAGTTCATTATCTCCCAACTATAAACCCAAAGCTTCCCAAGTGCTGACTCCTTAGGTGTGAAGGGGAGAATGAAAAAATTGTGTGAGATCTTGTTAATACTTAATAGCATTCAGGCATACATTTGGGAAGCCTTGCTCAAGGCAGCTGGCTAAAACGCTCTGATGCTGTCACCTTTTGGCAAACTTGTCTCATATAGCTTATTATATGTAACTTCTAAAGAAGGGAACAATCAATTTACCTCCACCCCCTAATTAATTAATGATATGCCTAGGTACTCTTAACCTAACCTTTGTGAGTATAACCTGCCAAGGGAACAAATCAATACTTTTATGGACAGAGCACTCAAAGAATATTCTTACAATTAAAGGTCTCTTTAACATATTACAAGTCTGTTATAAAAAAATGTGAGCCACTTTGTCTGTTAATATTGTTTCTCCTTTTCCTATCTGACTGCCTAGAAGGACCTATAGCCTTGAAGTTCTCACATTCTTGCCTGGAAGACCACAACAGTTACTGCATCAATGGAGCATGTGCCTTCCATCATGAGTTGAAGGAAGCCATCTGCAGGTAATGGCAAAGAGCTTTCCAAGTCCTAGAGGTAGGAGCAGGTGAATGTGAGCCACTGGTGTTTCACGTAGGACATTTCTACACACCTCTATATTGTGAAGCAAAAAGGGTACATGATCTGGCCATGACTCACCAATCCTCTTTGTAGTTGAGTATCTGAGGAGTCTTTTCCTAAGCTACCTAATCCGCATTACTCAAAAATATGGTTCCCAGATTAGCAGCATCTGTGTTACCTGGGAGCTTGTTAGAAATGCAGAAGCTTATGCTCCACTTCAAAACTACTGAATTCATGTCAGCATTTTAACATCATGCAGATATGATTATAGGATGAAGCAAAACAAGTTATGGTAAAAACACTTCAAGAATATAAACCTCTAGAGCAACTAAGATACTATTTTCATGATCACTGATTTGCTCAGTATCCTCCTATGAAAGAGTGAATAACCTTCTAGATCAAGGCATTCAAGCACAGGTGCTACCTTCCCTTCCTACCAATGAGGAAAGTTGCATTAATATGGGGCCTTCATGAAATGATTATTATAAAACACATAGTTTCTTCAACACTGTAACAGATTGGCTTTCATTTGGTATTTGGCCCTTTAATTTAAATTGCATCCTTTCCATTGAAATTGTGTCATTCTTGGAAATTGGTCTTTTCTTTGTATTTCTATCATCATGAGTTTTAAAATTTTTAAATTTTCATTTTCTTTTTGTAAAGGTGTTTTACTGGTTATACTGGAGAAAGGTGTGAGCATTTGACATTAACTTCCTATGCTGTGGATTCTTATGAAAAATACATTGCAGTTGGGATTGGCGTTGGATTATTATTGAGTGGTTTTCTTGCTATTTTTTACTGCTACGTAAGAAAGAGGTATGGAAAAAACAAAATATAACATCACTGGCTACTTGCTCATTTGAAAAATATTACATACTGTATTGGGCATTGACATGTATAGTTTTTAAGTGAAAATGTGGCTGCATATCTAGCAAATAAGCTCCTGCATATTTGTTTTGATGCTTTTCCTCATAAACCTAGACAAGCACTAAAAATTTACCTGTAGCTGCAATAAGCTCCAATTTACAATTTTCCCCCATCTTCATCCCTGTCTGCCTACATGCAAATGAGGAGGACAGCAGGCCTCACAAGGGTGAAGATTAAGTGTCTCTCATTCACAATTATGGATTCAGTGCCAAATACTATGCCTAGAACACAATAGATACTCAGTAAATATTTGTTAAATAAAGAAATCAAGAAATGAGTATTAAATGAATGAAAATGTATGACAAACATGGAACATTTACTTCCCAACCATCAAGTGAGGATATATTCACCAGGTACTATCTACTGCTAGAAGTTTAAAAAGATAAGCTTAGTCCACTAAATATAAAGTACTTGTGTATTAATTCTTATTTCTGATGTATCCACACTGGCCATTCTTTTCCTTAAATCCATATGGCTAGGTAAAATAAAGAAATGATGTGAGATAAATTGAAGAAAAAGTATAAATATATTTCCCTTGGTATACTCTATTGACTAAGTTGTCATTTTTTAAAATGGCCAAGATTGTCAAAGTAAGAAAAATTTTTGTTACTGAACAATTACATCTTAGAGAGAATAAAATCTGTTATACCAAATGCAGATTAATTAATATAAAATCTGTTACATCAATTGATATTATTAGGTCAATTTCTCAAGAAAACAAAAAGGAAAGAAAAAATAGTAGACCTTTTAATGTTAAAAAGACAGTTTTCTGCTCTGACCAGTATAGCTTAGTTGGTTGGAGCATTATCAGTAAACCTGAAAGGTCACTGGTTCGACTCCCAATCAAGGCACATACCTAGGCTGCAGGTTCAATCCTTGGTTGGGGCGCATGCAAGAAGCAACCAATCAGTGTTTCTCTCTAACATCCTCACATCCATGTTTCTGTCCCCCCACCTTCCCCCACTCTTCCCCTCTCTCTAAAAATCTATAAGCACGCCCTCTGGTGAGGATTAAAAAAAGACAGCTATCTGAGGTCAGGTTTCCTAGAAACAGAACATAAAAGAAAGATTCTTGTGCAAGTGTTTGGTGAAGGGAGACCCTGGGACGAAACCTGTAATGCAGAAAGGAACGCTAGATCAGAGGAAGAAGGCGAGAAAAGGTATGGCACTAGCTGAAGAGGAGCTTAATCTGCCTGATTCCAAGAGCAGATCTTGAACATGAATGGCATTACAGACCTATTCCCCAAAACATGAGGGATCTTGGTTCAGTGCCCTGGGTCATCAAGCATGGGTGGCAGGATATTTCTGGCAGGGTAGTGGGCACGGGCCAAGAATCTCCCAGGAATCATCAGGCAAATTTTCTGTAGTCCCAGGGCAGTGCTCTGGGGAAGGGTGCTGCTGTGGGCCTGATAACACCCGTAGCCACTGGGGTTGGGTCTACCATTGAGTAAAAGGGATCTGGGCACCACCACCAACTGCTACACAAGAATGTTTATATAATCCTCGATATGCTATAAAAATAGCAAATTCATATGGAAATCAATACTCTGTTTCAGGTGTCCAAAATTGAAATCCCCCTACAACATCTGTTCCAGAGGAAGACCACTGTGAGGCCTTCGTAAGAAAATTTTCTGAGGCATATGTAAAGAATGAGTGGATCCAAAATTAAAATTTTCCAATGAAGCAACAAAACTTCCCAAGCTGACTAGACTTGAAAATAACAAAAGATAGGATCATGAAGAAATGAGAGAATAAATTTCAACATTGGTCTTTAGACTTTGTCATTACTATGGTACAATGGGAGCCAATGGAATAAGCTCACAGTGGCAGAAGTCAAGTGCATAGTACTGCTCTGGACTGTTGCTGTTGTGGTATGGCTGTTGTTCGTAGTGCAGAGAGACTTGAGTTTCATGCTTCTGACCATGTCAGATGTGAGTTTTCATGGAAATAACTGTTAACCCTGCAGCAAGCTAAAGCAATGCCAAGCTTGGGTTCTTCATGTGCTTGCTCCAGTAGTTTGGACCACACCTCTCAACGGACCCAATCCCAAACGTGCTGCTTTCATAGTATCTAAAAGAATGTGACGCCAACTCTTGGGATGAGATCAGTGTTACGGCACCTACAGTGAAGCAAATATGTGCCTGGAGTCTAAGTCAGAGACAAGAAAATGGAATTCCGAGGCAAACATACATCATACCAGCTTGTGACGACACCATGGAGCCTCTATCTGTGAAATATGGAATAAGCTAAAGAGTTGATGATGACTGAAAGCTCTCTGGATATGGAGCCCTGAGTAGGCAGAACATTTCCATTCCTTTCATGGGTTATAAAACATTGTGTTCGACTCATCGGTCCTCTAATGCTTATATGTTCATCACTTCCTCCTCTTGTTAGTGGAATTACCTGGCGACTATCCATTTAGACTGAAATTCTAAAATGCTACTAATAAATGAAATTCTGCAATTGACCCCCCCAAAAGAAACAAAAGTTGGACCCAGGAATTTTTTTCACCAGCCAATGGCATGTGGAAACTTCCGTTACCATTTTGGGTTTTTTAAATATTTTTTTAATTTAATTTATTTATCTTTAGAGGGGAAGGGAAGGAGAGAGGGAGAGAAATATCAATGTATGGTTGCCTCTCATGTGTCCCCTGCTGGGAACTGGCCTGCAACCCAGGCATGTGCCCTGACTGGAAATCAAACCACGATCCTCTGGTTCGAAGGCTCGCACTCTATCCACTGAGCTACACCAGCCAGGAACCGTTACCATTTCTGAATGCTGAATAGCAGATTTGCACATAGGGAGAGAAAATGGGACAATGATAGAAATAACTATATCAGAATTGGGGCCCTTTGTCCTCAATCATATTTCTTCCATGTAATTAGAATAATCTTGGGCTGGACGGTTGATATCTTTGGACTTTGGTTCCATTTTCTACAAGGCCCTTCTAGCTCTAAATTGGCAGTAGGAAAAGAAAGCATTTTTTTCCTTATCTGTGCTGAAAGTGGGATATTCTCAACCCCTACCTCTTAATCCAAACACACCACTGGCTACCACCCTGGGTGCATATTTTAGTATTTGTTTTGTAAAATAATGATTTAAAATTTGTTTTTGAAGGAAGCAAGACATAAAATTAACAAATAGTATCTACAATTCTTCTTTTACGTTCAATCTAAAACTCTGGGCTTTTTTCACGGTGATGTTGAGGAGCAAAACAATTTTGATTACAAGATGGGTGAAAACAGGATCAAAATGAACATTCGTAGGACGATTGCCTCATAACAGGCCTTTTGTTTGTATTGTTATGACTTTTCATTCACTCTTAAACAAAACTTTACATTCTGCTTTCCTTTGAGTAGAAGGTATTTCACTTGCTTTGTTTTGCCTTCAGAAGGAATTTAAGGCGGATGAGTTGCGTGTCAGCGCTTCCTGCCTGTCCTCACGAAGTATGTAAAGGTTACATCACACCAAGGAGTGGGGAGGCGAAGGTTCCTCCCAGTGACTCCAGCGACCACACCTAGAAAGCTACGCGCTCTCTGAGCGTTTCACAAAGGTGTTAAAAAGCTGGGGAGAGTCCAGGAAGAAACAATAAAGCTTAATGAAGAACTGCCTCCTGATGAAAGAGGAATTAATGTGGAGTCTGGAGAGGCAATAACCTAAAAAGTTATAAATATTTGCTGTCTATAAATATTTCTCAATTTTAAACACCATATAGTTGAAATTAATGACATTAGGCAAAAAATTAAAATTCCCATATTTCCAAACAGAAAAGTATGCCGAGACAAAAAACAACAGAGATGAAAATTTTTTCACCTGTGGCACAGCAAGCATTCACAGGATAAAATCCACCCTGGGAGACAACAGGAAGGTAGAGCGTGGCTCCTGAGAAGCCATCTGTGTGTGGCCTGTCACACAGTCCTGCCACCCCACAGCCCCTGCAGTTAAATTTGGAGGAAGGCATCTCTGGCTTTCCAATGGAGCTAGAGCCGCATCTGGCAATATTTATGTATGCAAGCTGGACTTCGGGGCGGGGGAAAGGAGCAAATACAAGATGTTCTCCTATTTTTTTTTCACTTTTTATTTTCTTCCTATGGACAATAAGACCCTGAAAGGAGTCTACCAGGGAAGCCCTTGCAGCAGAACTGTATTTCCAGCTATCACTCTATGGATCATTAGGTGGGTAGATCAGTTTGGAAAAAAACAAGAACAAGCTTCTGGCATTTTTGACAAAATCGAACTAGCCAAGGGGCTCATCAATGTCTTTCATTTCAATTTTGTCTTCGTCCCGAGTCTATCCTTCTTTCTTTGAGAACACATTCCAGGATATCCATATTCATGAGTTAGCATTTTGAAGCATGAATGGCATGGGGGCAAACGTTATAATTCCAGTCACACTTGAGCCAGGAAATTTATAAAAAGGGAATTATAGCTGTTTGTTATTGTATCTTCTTTCCCCAAATTAGTTTTTTTTTTGGTATAATTATGTTTTTATAACAATGGAAGTGAATGAAATGACAACACAATTTATCATTTAGTGTTTCCTGGAACAATACAAATATAATCCTTTAATTTTGAAATGTCCTTTTTGGTGACACCAAGATGATTTTTATTCATTGTATGTAACTGAAAGAAGTCTTAAGAAAACCACAAGGCAAATCCTAGCAATGTAAGCTTTTAATGTTGGACATAAAACAATCCCTCTCTGCAGAAGACCATGAGTGAGCCACCTAAATTTGTGAATTACACACAGTGACACACTGTGTGCGGTGTAATGCGAATATTGATGTCCCGCAGCTCACGCTCATGAAGAAGGTTACCAGAATGTCTGCCGCAGAATTCCTCTCTTTCTGGCCCATCATGGCTGCATGACATCAGGGTACTACCATCTGCCAAGATGAACCGGAAGTGTTGACATTTAATTTGTCAGTGTCTGGCACTGCTAATCTGGGTGAGTCCATGTTTCTGTCCAAATCTTTAGCAAAGTTCTCTTCAGTAGCACATTCAGAAGATTGTCTTCCAAATTGAGCTCTAAATTTCCGTTAATTATTCAATCAATGAACATACAGCTCAGAGTTAAAGAGCCTAAGCAAATAATTTCCTAAAGATTCAAAGGCTAGGCCCCTTGAGAATATCCACCTGAATAAACGTGTCCCCTCATTATATTTCACCTGTCAAAAATCAATATGATGGGTGTTCCAGATTGTGGACAATATCCCCAACTTCCAAAAAGATGTCTCATAAAGATTAGGAATGTTACTATGTAATTAGGAGGAGAGTTGAATTGTTTAGTTAGGGCTTACCTGTATACTCCATGTCCTGTCTTTGTAATTTGTATGTCTCAGATATTATTGGAACATAAATCATTTTGATTGAAATTAGGTGGAGACCACAGTCAAACAAGTACCACACTCATCAATCTTTAAAAGGATGTTAATTGGGCCTCACATCTTTCTGGAAAGAATGGTATCTCTAGATTTTTTGAATCTCACAAAAAATATTTATTATTCAGTCCCTTTACAGATCAAGATGAAGCAATTGTGTAATATAGCTACCATTTATGAGCACTCACAATGTTTGATTGTTAGCTTTAAGTAATCCACACCTGTGTATAATTGAGGTGTAGAGAAGGCAATTCATTTTTTCAAGGTGACATAGCCTTTAAGTGCAGAGCCTACACCTGAATCAGGTAAATCTGATGCCAAGGTCTCTCATCTAAACTCTATATGGTAAGACTTTGTAATATTTTATAGAAAATATCAGCATTGGAGTTACCATATTTTTCAGACTATAAGACGCACATTTTTTACCCCAAATTTGGGAAGAATAATGGTTGTTAATGCTGCTGTTGAGTTCTGTTTACATTTATATTAGTGAAATATTATGTTATTTATGTTATTAAATATTTTACCACATTTTTTGCTTCAGAATTTTTTCCCTGTTTTCCTCCTCTAAAACCTACTTGCATCTTATGGTCTGAAAAATATGGTAATTTCTTTTTTTTTTAAAGATTTTATTTATTTATTTATCTTTAGAGGGGAAGGAGAGAGGGAGAGAAACATCAATGTATGGTTGCCTTTCGTGCGTCCCCTGCTGGGAGTTAGCCTGCAAGGAACCAGCCTGCAACCCAGGCATGTGCCCTGACTGGGAATCGAACCGCGATCGCCTGGTTCGCAGGCCCGCGCTCAATCCACTGAGCTACGCCAGCCAGGGCAAAATATGGTAATTTCTTGATGACTTTAGAGCTATATATACCCAAGTGATCTGTATGCAATACATAAATATATAAAATAATGTAAAATTTATAAAATAATAAGTTTTGTCCTGGATCAACCACAAAAACTCCCTGCTGTCATCTGCAGATTATTGAGATATGCATCCAATCCTTAGGGTGGGGCCAGAGCAGGTCTCAAGTGCCTGCTGACATTTGAATGAGCAGACTGCAGAGACACTATAGACCGGTTGATCCCCAGGACTCTGAGTGTGAGAAGGTCAGTTGGGAATATTTGACCCCTGCCCAAGAACAGGGGTCCTCTGGCAGTGATGTTACCCTAACTGGGACATGCCTGGCTCAGCTTGGTGATGGGATGAGGATTGGTTGTCACATCTACAGTAAAGTCTCATCAATGGCCATTTTAGTACATCATCCCCAATCTTACCCCTAGCCCCACATCCATTAAAAAAATCTGTGCAATGGATAAACACCTCAATGACTTGTGATCTTGTCCGGCTGTGTGATCATTTATTTAACTTTGCTGGGACTCCTTAAACATGACATTGTTGTCTGTTAAGCGAAGTTAGACTCTAAAGATGAGCTCCACATTCCTTTCCAGGTTGGAAATTGTATGTTAAAAATGTGCAGTGGTGGTGGGAAAATGGAGACAACTGTATTCGAATATCAGTAAAACAAACAAACAGACAAAATGTGCATCCCAGAAGGCAGATTCAGCCCACAGACATATTTATTTTGGTTTCCATGGTATCTGTTTTAAATCAAGACTATATCTAAATATCAGGATGTTTTGCTATAAACATTTAGCTTTTCTAGCTTCTTTTGAAACCTAGAATTAAAGAGCCCCGGCCCTTTATCCTCACACAGCTTTGTTGGAAGGAGTGTGACCTGGACACCCAACCTGTTTCTGTCACCACAGTAAATGGTCAGGGTTCCTGTGGGCCTTTAAGTCTGCACCCTCCCTGTTCTTTGACGAGATTTCATTTAAGGCAGTGCCTCCTCTAAATTCCTGAGCCCGGTCATCAAGGCGCCTGTAGAGGGCCTTGTTGGACTACAAACTGCACGAGCCCCAGGGAAATCCCAGGATGAGTGGCGCAGGAATGTGCTCTTTAGGAGAACCCACATTCACCTGGAAGCTGGCAGGGCGGCCTCTGGTGACTCAGACACTGGCCCGCCCATGCCCTCAGTCATTCTGCTGCCATCCATGCCAGATTTATTTTCTCAGTGCTCATCCCTACTTACATTACCTCCCTGCCCAAAAGCTGATGCTGACTTCCCATTGTATGCCATGTGTAGGAGAGACTCCTCTCCAAGTTGGTGGGCTCCCCCCGCAGAGGTTCAGTGGGTCTACCCTCTCAGTACTCCTTAGGCAGACACCACTGTTTCTATCAGTGTGCTGAGATTTCTGCTTTTTCCTTTGTATTTAGTTCCCTCCTTCATCTCTGTGGGCCAAGATCCTACATAATTTTTTTAATGCTGCCTCTTCCTTGAAGAATTATCTTATTTACAAATGTCACCTCTCTCTCCTTTGAACCATTAAAAAAACAAAAACAAAAACTCAAATTGTGCTGACATTGTCGTGTATTATAATGATTTATGTTCTTGGCTAAGTTCCAGTGGTAATAATGTTAATAATGGACTTCTTTCATTAAGTTATACCATAGACTGGGCACAGTGTTAAGTGATTTATATACAGCATCTCATTCAATCCTTGGAGACAGCCAGGAGAAAGTTTTATTAGGTTGCTGTGGTGAAGAGTGGTTAAGGAGACAATTCTTTGGAATTTAACAGACTGAGGCTTCCAACCCAGCTCCACCCTTCCTGGCCATTCTACCTTGGTCAAGTTTCTTAACTTCTCTAAGATTGAATTGTGTTATTTGTAGAAAGGGAATAATATTTATCTCTGGAGTGTTCTGAGGGTAAAAGTAAGTTATTGATAAACACTATTTTATTATGACTGCCTTCTTTGTCATAGATTAGGAACTAAAATTTGTGAAGTTTAAGTAACTTGTTCAATGGCATGCGGCTAGTAAGAGGCAGAGCCTGGACTTGACCCCGAGGCTGTCCAGTTCCAAGGCATGCTTTGTTCAGCACAATGCTGTGGCGATGGCTGTTGCTTGGTCGATGTCGTTTGAAGCAAGATCCTCTGATTCTTTGAACTGCAATTGTTTATTAGTTCTGTGACGGAGAATAAATTCTTTAACTCCTTTAAATATCAGTAGCCTGTTATACAATGGAGATAATAATTACACTTAACCCACAGGATCATTTTAGGAATAAGTTAAATTAGATAACTAATATATACAAAATATCTAGTGTACATCAATAAATATCCTTATAATTAGTAAATAGTTGAAACTATCTTGAAGCTCTTATTGGGCTTTATTGGCACTAAATATAGTCAGTTTTATTACAACATGAGATGGGTTCCTAAAAATCCTCACTTTGCCAAATTGAGCAATAAAACCACAAGGCTCATGGGAAAACTAGGGCTAAGAATATAATACTCAAAGACCTTGTCAATGACATATGAAAACAAATTTTTATGTAGCACCATTTTATACATTTAAAACAGTTTATAAATAAGTAAACTATGCATAAGTGGACATGGCACTTTGTCTTGGAAAACACCTGAAGTTTGCTCGTGGATGTCAGTGTCAGAGGATTGCAGCTTGTGAATCATTGTCCAGTGATGGAGGAAGAGTTACAGAAATTGCTTGGGAAGTTGCAACAGCAGCTGTAGGTGAGTGTAGCTCATGCCACAAATTCGAACCAAGGTATCTGGCACACATTTTGGATTTGCGCATGTGTGTGTGTTTTGTGTAGTTTATGCTGCTCAGCTCATCAGCTTTCTGCATTTACCTAGCCAACCTATTAGATGAAATCCTGCATAAGCAAACACAAAATGCTCAAACTGTCCCTTCATGTTGGAATAAATTCATGTTTTCAAAACCAGCATTAAGATAGAACGGACTGTACCTTGAGACTATCACAACCACTGTCTCTCAACCTCAACCTCAACCTCAATTATAATCATTAAGCACTTAAATTATTCTGATTATATTAGGCATGCAAGAGCTTGGAGACCAGGATTTATGATTACTCTCATTTCTCCACCAAAATTTCAACAGAGTATTAAGGACTTAACTCCAAAGCCTTGGGTCGCTGCGCATTCAAATTCTCTCAGACAAACTCCTTGTAGTGTGTGCTATTTTCCTTTGTCACGCTGCAAATAGTCAGAAAACCTCTTGACTGTTTTTTCTTCCCAAATTAATTATCACTCTATAAAGAATTCTGGTTCTTCCTCCTTTCATCTTGACTTACCCCCTTTCCCTTTTTTATCACTCTCTGTGTAAACTATCACTTTTATTCAAAATTGTTTAAATTATTCAGAAGAAAGAAGAGTTTTGGCTTCCTTCAACAGTCTGACATCAGGCAATGAATTATGCCAAGTGGCAGACCTTCCAGAAGAAAGAAATTGCTTAAGAATTTCAAACATTGACTAGAAAGAAGGGATCATTAAGCAAAGGAAGTCTGTAAGAAAGAAGAGTCAAACTTGGTATCTGTTAGGGCCCCCTGCTTGAGCCTAACATTACTGTCTTGGTTCAGACTGATCTAGGTGGGCTGGGCAAGCAGGTGTGCCCACAAATTGGTGCTAAGGGTCATTTCATTTACATGAAAGACTAGAGAGCCTCCTGTGAATGAGCATACTTTCTGATACTTCTCAAACTTGACCCAAATTGGATTACTCTCCAGTGGTTTGTGGTTGCATGGCTAGGGAAATATATGTATGGCATGTAGTAAAATGTAGTAAATATTTATTTGTTTGTCTTTCCAGCATCCAATCCCCTTCTGTTGTAGAAATAGCACCCAGTTTTGCTCTGAGATACCATTCTCCTTCACCTTCATTACATCTCGTCTAGGTACGCTTCCCTCATGTCCAATCCCAGGGTCAATCAGAACATTCCCTCATGCTCAGTACTAGGGTTACCTAAGGCATACAACTTAATCCAGATCAATGAAAATTAGTCCTGAGATTTTTACTGGAATTCTTTGGGGGACAATGTTCTATTTCAGATTGCATTGCTCAGTTAATAAGATGAAATCTTAGATTTTTTTCCTAAAGGTCATTAGGGAATCAATGTTTTTCTACCCTGAAATCACCCTTTTGGGATATCCATTTTAATCTATTTAGTAAGGAGCAAGACTCAAAGAGAACCTTAGACTTCTTCCCTCTTCTGCTCAAGAGATTCAGACAGAAAAGCTTACCGCAGGAAGGAGATCTTAGGATGTTCACCTTAGCCTAATTTGAATTATGTACAGTAAATAAGAGGGCTTCAAGCAGGTATATATTAGCTAGCTAGCCCCTGTATTCCATTGTTTCTGAGTTGCCCAGCACAGATTTTCCTGACATATATGTTTTGCTCTTCCTCCACTACCTGTAAATCACCGGTTTCTCACTTCTCCTTTCTCGCTCCAGAAATGATTTCTCACTTCTGAAATCTAATAGGCCCTCCCTCTCCTCCCTCTGTTGTCCATAAATATCATAAATACCCAGTGTTGCCTCAGTGTCTTTGGAAGTTTCATGCTTGTGTGAACACTACGCACAGGTATTAAACTTTGAGTTTTCTCCTGTTGATTTGGCGAGCAGTCCAGCCAGGAGAACTTAGGAGGTGGGAGGAAAAGTGTGAAGTATATTAGTCCCCAGAGTTTGGGCCAGCCAAGCAGGAGAATTCACTGGCTGGGAACACTGCTAACCCCCTGGATTGCTGCAGATGGCAGGTCATGGACATCTGGCCACAGCCAGTGGAGGGGGTCAGGGTTTTACTCTCTGAGCCTTTCTGATCTCTTATCTGCCTGGTTCAATGGATATTAAAAGTGGTGAGAATCTTTTCTCTTTTCTATATTTAGATTGGCAGGAGAAAGTATTTCTAAACTAGTTTCTCGGGCAAACATGACTCTAGTAAAAACTCGTTTTGAGTCTCTTGTTTTCAATCAATCCCATTCCTTCCAGAGATACTCTGTTATTTCTGACAATTGGATGGTGCATGTGTATCTGCTGGGCAGCTGAGTAGGCTGTGAATTGGAGTGTAGGAAATCTCAGACCTTATTGTGGTTAAGGGTGGAGAAGTGTGTAGGTCCCTGGGTTTGGGCACAGCTGTTGACAGACAGGGTTCCGCATTTTGCTCAGGCCGTCTCTGGGAGGGAACTGTTGGGTCTGGGGGCTGCAGCCTAATGGTCCTTCTAGAAGTCTTTTGCTTCCTAGTTAGGTCATGAAGAACTTACTGAGTTGAGTCACTATTAAAATTCTACCACCACTGGCCACAGGATAGATATCTTGACTTGAGAAAATTTCCAAACTAAAAATGTTTTTAGGAAGTTTTCATATTGATATCATTACTAGACATTAAGACAACCTTAATAAGATGGAAGAACAGAAATTAGTACAAAAATCAAAGTCCTCTCAGACCCCTTCTATTTACCTTCAGTCAAGGATAAATGAAAAGTCTTGCATCTTCTCTACAATTATTAATAATCCTGTGTATGTGTATAATCTCTGTTTTGATATGTGTGATTGTGTTTACATATGTTATGGTGTTTTATACCTCTGGATGATATTACCAGTTTATAATATTTAATTGGCTTGAAAATTTAAATACTTCTGTAAGTTAAGAAATATAATAAAACTAACCAAAACACTTTTCAGGATCACATGATCTAGATAAATGTTTGATATTAAAGTTGGTTTTGTTGCCAGTTCAAGGTTTGTGTACCTGATGGTTTAAAAAAAGAGCCAATATTCAAAACATCAGAGTTTGAGGTAAGGAGAGCTTCATTGATCAAGAAGGGGCCAGCAGAAGAAGATGGGGGGCCTTGGAAGTTCCTCAAATCCATTTTAGGAGACCCCTGAATTCAGGTGCATTTTATGTCAAGGGAAGGGCACAGGAGCAGGGCAAGGAGTGGGGGAGCATCCTAGACAGCTAGGCACCCACGGAATTCAAGTAAGAGCATGACATTTCCAACTCCCTCTGTTCCTGGTGTGTCTACTGACCCCCACTGATCTCAGTCTGGTCTGAAAGCTCCCGTAAAGCATTGGTGGACAGTCCTCATTTTGTTCACATTTCCCCAGCCCTTCAGGAAAGGTGCTTTCTGACATGGGGTTGTGCTTGCAAAACCTCCAGCCTCCAACTGGAGTCCTCTAACCAATTAACGTGTCTCCAGCAGGAGCTATTAGCCTGAACGCCATGGGAGCAATGCAGGCTAGAATTGGATAGACAGCAAATATGTTACAGTTTAAGTTTGGTTTGATTAAATAGACATGGCTTTCAGCGTCAACTTTGAAAATGGTATTTAGTTTTACTTGGGTTTACAAGAATAAGTTCACATCATTTCTTCTACAAAATGTGTCAAGAAAATAGCTTAGGTAATCACTGATTTTGAAATCTCATGCAGTTTTTAAGAACTAATAAATAGATACAACTGAAATAAAAGATTTCAGACAAAACTTTCTGTAATAACATATGTTATATGATGCATACATGTATAAGCGTAGTTTCCCAAGTATTTTTAGTAATTTTCTTCTCATTCTTTCCAAGATTTCTTATTAAACCCAATTAAGGCTAATAACCTATAACTATATTTTCTAGCAAAGTCCAAGTTAAGAATATAGAGCTTATAATTTTCTATTTCTGTAAAAGACTAAGAATTTACTAACTTTAAGCCACCAGTGAAGGGACTGCCAATGGATACTCATACACTTCAATGAGACGAGAAAAGATGTCAGGAGGAAAATGCCACGAAGGTAACAATGATGAAGAGGGAAATCAGAAATACATGGTGGTAAATAGAAATAAATATTGAGTAGAAGTAAAAACTGACCCAGAGCAACATTTAGAAAAGATGTGAAACTTATAAAAATAAGGAGATTGGAGCAAGAATTTAGGGGGAAAAGCTACAACAAAAGCACAAAAAATTGTGCTTAGGTCCTCATCTTGTTCCAATAAAAGTTATGGATATTAAAGAGTGACCATGTTATAAAAATGAGAAGAATTAAGAATTAGTGTAAAGAACATGGTTAATCATTAATAATATTAAATATTTATAGCACAGAATAAATATTATATATTACCTTTAACATAGGAGAATAAGGGAAAATAACCAGAGAAAACTCTTTACACCCATAAAAAGCAATAGGGGAAAAATGGAAAGAAAAATCACGTTAAATAGAAACCAAAAACAAGATGGTAGTGATAAGTTGAAACATGTTATTATCTATAATAATTGTAAACAGTTGGAGATTTCCAAAGTAGGATAAAAATAACTCCTGGCATTCTGCCATAAATTTTAAGATTGTTTTCACTAACAATATACTAAACTACATAGTAAAAGAAGTATGTATAATGTAAATATGGTTTAATAGTATTGTATATAACATTCAGTAAAGGGAGCAAAATCTTGGAGGTCAAAGACAAATATCTGATTCTTTACTACTGGGTTCAAACCCTGGGCCCTTCTGCTTTGGCTTTTTTTTTATCTATAAAATAATAATAAATAAAAATAATAATAGTCATAGCTTTGTCATAAGGGTTTGTAAGAATAAAATCTATATTAGTTTTTCCTAGAGCTGCCAAAGCAAAATACCACAGATTGGACAGCTTACACAATAAGCCATCATGGTCCTACAGGCTGAGATGTTCAAGATTAGGATGTCTGGAGATCCACTTTCTTCTGAGGCCTTTCTCTGGCCTTACCTCCCTGCCATGTCCTCCTGTGTTCTTTTCTTGTTCACATGTATATGCAAGGTCTGTCCAGAAGCTTTCCACCCATGTAATATAAAAAATAGAGACATTTACTGAAGAAGATACAAGATACAAGAAACATTGCACATAGGACAATGACCCCTCAGTCCCCTTCAAAGTAGGCACCTTGGGACCTCACACAGTTCTCCCAATTGCCATCACCTATCCCATCGTATTTTCCCAAATCTAACTGACAGTCTGAAATCTCTTCACTTTCAAAGGTGGTTTTAGTTTTGGGAAAAGCCAGAAGTCACAGGGTGCCAAATCTGGGCTGCAGGGGGACTAAGTCACCTGGGTGACTTGATGTTTCTCCACAAAACTCTGTACAAGATAAAATGCATGAGTGGGTATGTTGTTGTGACGAAGTTGCCAATCACCAGGTCCCCATAGCTTTGGCCTCCTGAATCACTGGATACTTTCTGCAGGGGAATTTTTGCTTAGTGCAAAATTTGATGCAGATTTGTTGCTCTACTCACTCAGTCATGTTGAATGCAGCAGCCCCACAGTACACATGTTCAACCAATGGCATCTACTGTCCTCACTGACCAGTACAGTGAAGTTGTCATTGTTCACACATGCGCACTCCAGTCCACTCTCCTTGGCTGCAAGGTTACATCAATGTCACATGCACTGTTCTCTTTGTATAACACTGGCTGCACTTTTCCTGGACAGACCTCGTATTGACACCCCCATGTTTCCAAATTTCCTCTTCTTATCAGGACTCCAGTCAGGTTAAATTGAGTCCAATTTAATGGCCTCACTTTAACTGAATCACATATTTAAAGACACTATGTTCAAATTCAGTCACATTCTGAGGTCCTACGTGTTAGGACTGGACACATGAATTTTAGAGTCCTAACACTAATCATTGTCCATCCTGTTTTAAATGATACTGTTTTTATCTTCATAGTGCAAAATCATCCTCATTCAAACTAGTGAAATCAAAGCAATTAGTTTCACTGGTAGGGTTGGTAAAGTAGTAAAAGATTGAAAACACAGTAGGTCTATAAATATATATAACTGTTCATGAAATTTGTTATTTCTAATACCATTGTGATCTAAAATCATGTTATCTGTGACTAATGTTGAAATGAATAAATAATGGTAGGAGTATTTGCAGCAAATATTAGTTGACCTTAAGTTTCACAGATAACTTCAGAATCTGTAGTTAATCTGTAACTCTTTCAGATTGCCTCCAAGGTTATTATTGTTTATGATGATTGTTATAACTTTAATAAAATGTGTACTTTCAAGAGCCCTCTACTCTTGATTTTATTTCATCTTGTTTAATAACTTAGTTGTACTGCAAATATACCTGTAGTTATTTAAAAATCATTGTAATACTTTTTCCTGAAAAAAAATTTTGAAGGAAACATTAAGCTTGGGCTTATCAATCTTAAGGCATTTACAACATAAAATTGACACACATTCAGGAAACAAAACAAAGACAAATGTACACCTATAAATAAACAAAAACTACAGAAAGATATCACGTTTTGTAAAGCAGGGATAATAGCACTGTGAACAGATTTTTGTTCTTGTGTTATTTTCATTTCTTTAACTATGTAGTAATTGTAATGACAAGTATTTAAGTAGCTATTTTTGATGTCATACTCTGACTTTTCCTTTCCCTTTACTTTTGTTACCCAGATATTTTAAGAAAAAACTTGCCATTAAGTAAAAGATTCCTTTCTTTCCCACTGCACTTGATCTTTGGAGATTGTCCTGGTCGGCTAGGAGTGGTAGGACACCCCCTCTACTGTTTGGATGAACTGTCACCCAAAGTCTAGAGAGACAGCTGAATTTGGAGAGTCACTGCTCACATCTGCTCGTCTGGATCAGAACTGGCTCCGTGAACTGGTAGAAACACTTAAACACTAGTTTTGATGAATTGCTGAGTGTGGACTACTGTGGGGAGCGAGAAACTCTTCAAAGCTGTCATCTTACAAGAATACCAATGTTTGAATGGGTTCTACCTTCGGAAATTTATTAATTTCTAACAGAGGGTCAAGAAATTAATGGACAGGAACCATAACCTACAACATAGGCACAGAGCATTCTCCACAGCTGAGGCCTATTTTCCATTGGAAATACTTCACTAGAGCCTCATTCCACCTGGAGGAATGGCATTTACCCCATTCCAGCCCCCTCTATTTTTCTTGACTCATTTGAAGGAGGGAAAAAACAAGCCAAGGAGCAATTGTGAATTCCACACTCATTAAAAGGCATATTTAAATGTAATATAATAGCATACTTTCCTCTCACACTTTACCACCAGAACAATGGGTTCTAGGAAAATAAGAGCAGATTACGGCTAAAAGAGTGGCGAGATGGGCCAGCTGTCTGAGAATGAGCACTTAGGAAAGACCAAAGTGATGAGGGGAAGCAAACAACAAACAACATAGACGGAGGAATCTTAAGCCTCTCACACCTACAATTGCAACAAAAATTCCATATAGCCCAACTCGTAGCCAGATTAACATAATACCTCACATTAAAATCCTATAGATCTGTTTTTTTTACCTGATGCATCATGTCCAGCTTTCACACAAAAAAATGACAAGACACACTGAAAGACAAAGAAGACAAAGTAAGTTAACTGAGCTCAAATAGAACACAGAGGGTAGAATTATCAGACAAGGAATTAAAAATAACTATGATTAGTATATTAAGGACCCTAATCAAAAAGTAGACAACCTGCAACAACAGATGGGTAATGTATATATAGTGGTTAATATTCTAAGAAAAACCAATAGGAAATACTAGAGATCATATATAGGCAGCTAAGATAGCAGAAGACAAGGGAACTAGACTGACTGGGCCTGAGTAGATCTGGAAGTCACACTTAATCAGGCTTAAGTCTGGAAGCTACACCTTCAGACACCCCAGGGGACAGCTGAATACCCACCAGAAGGATTTACGTTCCTCCACCACCCCTCCCCCTGACCCTGTAGAAAGGAGGGACTGCTGCTTGCTTTCCAACCCCTGGAGAACATCTGGTCCACTCACCTGGACCATGAGGGGGAGCAAGGATCAGTGATGGGACAATTCCTTTGCTGGGTGCCAGTGCAGTAGCAACCATGATGGCCCAGCACAACCCCAGAAAGAGCCAGGAAAGAGATTAGTTTGTTTAAAAGAAAGTCTGCTCTTTCCCAAGCTCGAGATAATGTAATCAAAGCTTAACAAAGGCCTGAAGTTCATTTGTTCTTTTATTGTTCATGCCTTCGCTCATTCATTTGCTCATTGGCTCGCTGTAGCAGCTGTGAGGGCCTGGCAGCCATGCAGGCTCACGCATGGGCCCAAGTACAGTGCTGGTCATAGTCCAAGTGCAGCCTTGGCGGTGGACGTGCAGGTGGGGAAGTGAGACATGGAGAAGTTCTGCATTTCTGGACCCTGGTCCTCCTGGGCTTGGTGAGGACAAGTGTGAACTTGCGGCCCCAGAGACTGGACTTATTCCACAGTGAGATAGAGCTGAGCTATCTGGTCACAAATGAGACATCAGGCAACTGGGGAAAGTCTTTTGTTTTTGCTCCAATAAACCTTACCTTACTCGCTACACCTTATTGTCCTATGCATGGGTCCCTGAAATGCTTTTCTGGTGATTCTGTGTAAGAAACCTATTTACTGGCAACAAAGTGAAGAATGCTTAGGATGGCCTCAAAAGTAGAAGGAGCACAGCTGAAGAATGAATCAATGGACTTAAAGGTAAATGTATTGAAATGTTTCAAAACGGAAATACAAGGAGAAAGAATACCAATAATAAAGAATAGAACAAAAATGCAAAAAGTGTAATATGCATATAATCAGAACTTCAGAAGGGAAAGAAGAACAGGGCAGAAGAAACACGTGATGTAATAGTGGCTGAGAATTTTCTAAAATTAATGACACTAAAGCAAGGATCCAGGAAGCTCAGAGCATATCCAGTGGGATAAATAACAAAATGCCTACAACTAGCCAAATTATATACAAACTGGAAAAAAAACCCAAAACTTACAAGAAACCAAAGAAGCATGTTCTTACGGAGGAATAAGAGTATACATTACAGTGAACTTTAAACATCAATACAGTAGATTAATGTAATTAAAGCTGTAGAAGAAGAAACAACCACTTAGAATCTCTATCCAGCAATATTACTCTTCAAAACTAAAGGAGAAATAAAGAGTTCCTTAGAAAAACACAAACTGGCCCTGGCTGGCGTAGCTCAGTGGATTGAGCGCGGGCCTGCGAACCAGACGATCGAGGTTCGATTCCCAGTCAGGGCACATGCCTGGGTTGCAAACCGGTTCCTTGCAGGCTAACTACCAGCAGGTGATGCACAAAAGGCAACCATACATTGATGTTTCTCTCCCTCTCTCCTTCCCCTCTAAAAATAAATAAATAAATAAAATCTTAAAAAAAAAGAAAAACACAAACCGAGAGATGTCATTGCCAGAAGACCTCCCCTTTAAGAAGTATTAAAAGCAGTTCTTCAGGAAGAAGGAAACTAATAGAAGTGAAAAACTTGGATCTACATGAAGAAAGGAAAGGCACTGAAGATGGAATAAATTAAACCAAAATATTTTATTTTTGTTATTAATTGGTCTAAAAGATAACTTTAAAGTAATGATAATAACAGCCTTTTTTGAGTGATGATAACATGTGGGTATGTGACATCACTGGCAGTCATGTGAAAAGGGATGGGATGGAGAAGCTGGAAATACTCTCATAACGAACTTGACCTACCTGTGACATGTATCATGTTATTTGAAGATGGAGTTACCTTAGTTTAAAATGTGTAGTTCAATATCTAGAGCAACTGCTAAAATGGTTTATTAAATGCTATAGTTTATAGACTCACGATGGAAATGAAGTGAAATAATATAAAATGGTCAGTGAAAACCACAGAAGGCAGAAAGCTAGAAGCCCAAAAAATGGGAACAAGAAACAAATTCAGTGAAGGAAAATCAGTTACAAACATGTTAGATATTAATCTAACTATATAGAAATGAATATAAATTCAAATCATCTAGATTCGGCAACTAAAAGGGAGATTGTTAGAGTGTATAGAAGTCACCCACTTCAAATATAAAGGCTCAGAAATGTTAAAAGTAAAGGGGTGGTGAAAAACACAATATGCTAACACAAATGAAAAGAAAGCTGGAGAAGCTATATTGATTTTAGAGAAAGCAGACTTCAGAATAGGGAAAATTACCAGGAATAAAGAGATGCCTTACATAGCAATATAAGGGTCAATTCTCCAAGAAGACCTAACAATCCTAAAGGAGTATGTACCTTATAACAGAACATCAAAAATGTGAGGTAAAACTGATAGACATGAAAAGAAGAAATTGACAAGCCCACAATTATAGTTGGACACTTCAACATCTCTCTTTCAGTAGTTATCAAGTAGGCAGAAAATCAGAAAGCTACAATTGACCTAAAGAGCATTATCAACCAATATGACCTAACTGACATATTGACAATAAAGGCAGAAAACATTATTCTGAAGTTTGCATGGAACATTCACTAAGAGACCACATTCTGGGCCATATAATAGACCTCAATGCATTTAAAGAGTAGAAATCATACCAAGTATGATGTCAAGAAGTGATGGAATTAAACTTGAAATCAATAACAAAAATGTAGCTGGGAAATCTCCAAATGTTTTATAATGAAATAAAACACTTCTAAATAACACAAGAGTCAAAGAAATCTCAAGTGAATTAAAAAGTATTTAGAACTAAATGAAAATAAAAACACAGCTTGTCCAAGTGTGTAGGATACAGTGTCTGGCAGGAGTGGGGAGGCTGTGGATGTGGCTGGGCTTCCTCCTGAGTCTGGAATTTGGCTGGAGGTGACTGAGCTCGACTGGGTTTTGACTAGGTGCTGCCATTCCTGACAGGCTAATAGAGTCTAAAGAAAGAGTTGAATTTTCCCCGGGACTGAAACGAAATGATTGTTATCTAAAAGATCATAAAGAGTAAAGCAATAAATAAACTGTTTTAAAAGAAAATGGACTCATTTATCAGTTACAAAATCAACAACCAAAATTAAGCACTGAATTGTATGCCAAGGGGTTAAAATCCATGTAAATATCTAACCAGATTAACCCAATTCCATAATATAAATCTCTAAATCATAATGCCAGATTTAAGAGATACAAGGAAAACTGCACTATAAAAAATACTAAGGCCCCAGACAAATACTCCAGGGTTTGTTTGGTTTTTGCCACTTTGTGCCTAGAGTATTGCTTGAAATAGTACATGATGTAAGAAACTTTTTATTTTTAGATTTTAGTAGTGGTTTTTGTCATAATATTTGACCTATAAGGTAAGGAAATTATAATGTACAGAGGTAACTGTCAAGCTTTTAAAAACCAGTGACGAGTTTCTTTAAATGAAACTTTATATGGAAGACCTGTATACACAACCAAAAGTAGCCAGAGTGGAAGTGAGAACCTGGAACCCATCTGCCCCAGGAGCACACGTCCTCTCTCCCCTCTGGCCCTACAGACATGCCGAGGGCCCACCCCTCACGGAGCTCCTCAGGTCACCACGCCCTACAGTGTCATTGGTCTGTTTGGTGGTGGTGATTGTTTTTTCTAAACTGCACGTTGAATTTGTGGAGGCTGAAAATGTATATATGATAATACTTTTCTCCCTACAATCTAAGTTCTTGTTGGCCAGGCAAATAATTAAATTAACAGACACAGATTAACAAGAGAAAAATTAAAATTTAAGTGCGCAGGGGTAATTCACACGAGCATCAGAATTCCAAAGACAGTGAGGCAATGCTGACTGTGTAAGATATTTTTAGACAAAGAAGAAATGTGGAAGCAATGAGATATTATATTTCAGAAGTGAGAATGAGAGATTCACAGGTAGTTGGGGAAGAGCAGAATATACATGGCAGAGAAATTCGTGGGAGGCCACTCAGAAACAACGAGACACGGAGGGTATCTAGCTAACACACCTGCCTGAAGCCCTCTTGTTTACTGTATTTATTTCAAATTAGGCTAAAGTGAACATCCTAAAATTTCCTTCCTGGAGCACGTCTTTGTGTTTAAATCTCTTGGGAAGAAAAGAGAAGAGGGTCAAAGTTTCCTTCTGAATCTTTTGTTTATTAATAAAGAACTTAAAATCAATGTTATAAAAGGCAACTTCATGGTGGCAAAACTTTGATTCCCTTCATAATTAATTAATGTGTCAGTAAGTAAATTTTAATCGATCTCAGTTATTTTATCTTTCATATGAAATAAAATACATTGTCATGTATTATTTTTGAAACATGTATTAAATACATGTGAGTATATATGCCTGCATATGCTGCATCATAGTGTAAAATAATTTTAAGTTTCAGTCAAGAAAAATCTGAAAGACTCACTTCTACATGGAATTGAGAAAACCTTATGAAAATTATAACATTTTGGTAAAATAACTTGAAATGACAAACTTCCAACTCTAATAAAATAAAAGGGAACTCTGCTCAGAACAAAAGTTATGATTAAATATATGTATAGGCCAATCAATGAAGAAAGTGAAAACAAAAAATTTATTTGCAAAAAAGAAAGTAACTGGGTCTTTTAAAATTTGTTTATTTAGAATGTATTGATAATTTATCAATTATGAGTGTCATGTTATATTTTTCCAATCAAAAAAGGGTTTTTGCTTCAAACCTAAGATTGTTGAATAACTCGGGCTGCTTTAGGCTCTCTATCATAGTCGCTGACTGCTTCACAAGTTAGAGATGCTCAGGTAAAAGCATTTCAAATGCTTGAAATGTGCAAAGTGGTAATACCAATAACTTGATTAATTCACTGAGTTGAATAGTGGTGTTTTTTTTTTAATTTTTTTAAGATTTTATTTATTTATTTATCTTTAGATGGGAAGGAGAGAGGGAGGGAAACATCAATGTATGGTTGCCTTTTGTGCGTCCCCTGCTGGTAGTTAGCCTGCAAGGAACCAGCCTGCAACCCAGGCATGTGCCCTGACTGGGAATCGAACCTCGAGCGTCTGGTTCGCAGGCCCGCGCTCAATCCACTGAGCTACGCCAGCCAGGGCTGAATAGTGGTGTTTTTAATACTGGTACAGATGCATGTATCTTTTAGGTCCCAGTATCATTCTTGTATTAATTTTCATATTAATGACCATCCACCTGGGATCAGCTGTTTTTCATGTGGAGCGCAAGGGTCTCGTGTTGGCTGAGCTCCTACTTACTGGGTTCCCAACAGAATGAGTCCCTTGGCTCCTTACGCAGATTCCTTAATCATCTCCTCAGGATGATTCATCTCATTTCTGACCAGTTCTCAGGATGATGCAAGATATTACAGTCTTCAACATACAGCAGATCCTGAAGATTGCGTAAAGAATTTCTTCTGCTCAACAGGCTTGTGGTTTTCCACAACAGACCCATCACAGTCACATGACACTGCGACTTTTAAGTGTTACTGATCAGTGCAGGCAAGTATTGTTAAGTAGCCTGCTTAATGGGCAAGTCTTCTCTACCACTGGCCCTAAATTAGATTCGTGGGTGTCTAACAAAACTGGTCCAGAAACTATTTGAACATCATTAATGTATTAGGAATTACAGGTGCAATAATCATTAACATTGTAATGTCTGATCACTACCAGAGAGGTGACAACTGAGTCCTAATGTAATTTCCTTCTCTTCCTATAATTTATAACGTGGAAATCACCTTTGGTATCAACAAATTCATTCAACAACTATGTATTTAGTGATTTCTATATGCAAGACATTACGCTAGAGACAGCAGGACATTAAAATACAAGTAAACATTGCTTTGGCTTCAAGAATACTGCAATCTGGTATTGAGAATACTTTTTATCTATTTTTTGTTGTTCAGTTACAGTTGTCCCAGTTTTCCCCTGCTGCTCTCCCCTTCCCTGCCCGCCCCCACCTCCGGCTCCCGAGGCAGTCCCCACACTACTACTACCACAGATCCTTTATACATGTTCCTTGACTGCACTCTGCCCCTTCTTTACCACGTTATCCCCTCCCCACTCCCCGCTGGTCACTGTCAGTTTGTTCCTTATTTCCATGTCTTTGGTTCTATTTTGCTTGTTTGTTTATTTTGTTCATTAGGTTCCACTTATAGGTGAGATCATACAACTTTTAAATCACCATTAGCAATAAGTAGTCAATACTTATTGTATAATTTATTATGTGCTAGGGAAGGTTCTAAAACTTTTACCTTCATGTTTTAGAACATTTCCATGCACATAAGTTACTCAGTAAGCATAATTGTTTATCCCTTCCTCCTAGAGCTTATCTTTCAGTGAGAAAAGCAAAGAAGCAAATGCGTGAAGAACTGATAAGTTTCATGATAGAGAAAGTTCAGGATGTAATACAAGGATATTTCTCAACAGAGTGCATAACACAGTCTACGAAAATCAAGGAAGGCTTCCAGAGAAAGGAACATGAAAGCTGAGACTCATTTGAGTGTGAGCCAGAACGAAACATAAGCAGAAGATATATATAGCGTCTGATGTATACATCCGACCCTCCCTTCCCCCCACACACATACGCAGATAGTGGGATCGGGACAGGAGGGAAAGGCTAATGCATTCAAATAAGAAGTGAATGAAATAGGATAGAATCTTGGTATCTTAGAAAAGCATTTTGTCCCTAATCCTTCTATTAGAATGTATAAGGATAATTTCTTAGAGCTATGTAGTCTTGAAGAAAATTACTTTTTATATTTCCCTTCAAATTAAATGAGAGAACAGCAGGAAAAGCCACCACAAGCAGCTTCTCTCTTTCATTCGGATGCAGCACGGGTTAAACAAAGGCCTGCGAGGAAGAGTGATTCACTTCCATGACGTGAGTTTACATTTAGTTTTGACAATTTACGCCAGGCTTGTGTTATAAACATTCCCTTGCGGAGGCTCACAGCTGACACATCTTCTCTGATAAAAATATTTGCAAACTATAAACTATTAATGTCTGTAATTTGACTTCTGCCCTCCCCATTCTACAGAACTTTCTCCTGGAAGATCACCAGTGACCTCATTATTACTAAATCTCTTCCATCATTCCTATTGTCTTGACCTCATTGTTCTGCCTGCTCTTGGTGCCTTTGCCTCCTTTTTGGGACGTCCACCTGTTTTTGCTTTGGAAATCTAGTACTACCATGGTTGACCTTTTAACTTTTCTTTACTCTCTTCTACATATCCTGGTACTAAATAAATATCTGATATTCATTAATGTCAATTATGTCTTATAATTCTCTCACAATTTTATCAAACATTACCTAATTTGAGTTCCATGAAAATGCTGAGATGAATGAAAGGCAGGAACAATTATAATCACCAAGTTTTACAGCCGACGTGATTAAAGTTTAAGTAAGGTCATAAGGTCAAAAGACCGACTGAACCAATGATAGAAGCCAGGATTTAAACCTACAGCTTCTGACTACTGTTTTAATATCAGGTTTTTGTTTAATTGATTGCTTTATTTTCTGACTTTTAGGACATTTAATACCTATACATTTTTTTCATCAGAAAGAGTGACATGACACTTTCCTCATGAATGTGATTTGGATCATACAACAATGCAGCTTGTTTCATCTGCAACAGAATTTAGATTTTCTAGTTTCTAAAGCCCCACTTAAAAAACAAAACTTGGTGATGTTCATGATTCATATGTTTTCAACAATGGAAGAAAATTTTTAAAGGCCTAAGTGAAGATCGTTAGGGTGATGGAGGCCAGATTTTAGAACAGTGGAGAACCCTGCTTATAGATCAGCTGCTTTCTTGTATCCTGAGGACATCATCTGTGCTATCACTTCAGGACATTTTAGCCGATGACTTTGCACACTTGCCTACAACTGCTCAATGCTTAAAGATATGTGATCAAGAGGCAGTAAAGCTGTGGTTCCGTTTTACTACCATATTTCAGAGGTCATTAGAATCTCTGTCTTTGAATAGAAGAATAGAAGCTCGATTCCTTTAGAGATCGTGTAGTTCAACCTTGCATTTTAAGGAGGAGGAGAATGGCCCAGAGCACTTAAATGACCTATACAAGGTCACACAACAATTACAGTCAGGAACAGAACTGATCTGAAATGTGTCATTGAGTGTTCTTTCTCTCTGTTCGTGCTTCATTAAAACATAAGCTGTTTGCAAAAATACATTCATGTGAGGTTCTTCCCAAACCTTGTGAATTAGAATGTCTGGGAAGGTAAGGACACGGCATCAGGTTTTTTTCTGAAGCTGACGAAGTGATTTTAAAGAGTAGCCACGAGTTAGAATCAGTGTCGAGGCAGCCAAACAACAAAATGCTGACAATTTACACATGTGATTTCTTCTACGGTAAGATGCATTGCAATATTATCTATGTACATGTAATTTTGCTGAGAGATACTTTCTAAGTCAATTATTAGCAGTAATATCCAATATGAAAAATAAAGGCTTTAGTAGCTTTTTATTTTATGGCCTTTGCTAGCAATTTTTTTACTTGTCTATTATTAGTGATAGTGCTAAACAGAGAAAAAAAGTCCTAAATTTTTCCTAGAATGTTGGAGGCATTCCACTCTGGCTTCTATATATTTACCCCTAGGGTCTGCATAAATTAGGCAATCCTAGATAATGTTTATTATGATTTAGATTTAGAAAGTACTTCAGGTACTTTTGAGATTAGAAGGTAAAAATATCTAAATATCTAAAATGTATGTTTTGTCCATTTTCCACACCTGAAAATAACATTAACATTAACTACTTGAATAATTACATAAATCCATGTATAATCACACTATAATCAAGGAAATAATTTAGCAATAAAATGCAAAGTTCCTTGAAGGGCTGACTGGGGATTACGTGAGATATCAAATGTCTGTTGAGTGCCCAAACACAAAATGATTGTTGAACAATAATTTTAGAAAGGTTAACATTTTAACTGTAAAGTGTTACTGTTGCTAAGGAGCAGCTGCACAGATGCAGGCAATGTGCAATTACATGCAAATAGGCGTCAGCTACACATGAAATAGTAGTGCTTTAAATAGGGATTTAAATCTGCCTGCATTCCCAATTCATCATCACTGCTTGTGCAATCCATGCTCTGTGGGCCTACGTAAGTCACGGAACGGGAGGTGCTTCCAGGGCGTACCTGGTGGCAAGTACGAGAAGCAGCAGCTTCAGAATTGGTTAGATTCCTGATATAAATAGCATCTGCTCCTTTAACTTCTGTGGTTACTGAATGATTTATTCAGAGGACTCTGTGGATGAAATTCCTGGAAGGAATATTTGATATGGCATTTTTAGAGTGAAATGTTTTTCATAAGCACAAGGAACACGTACGTGGTTTAACA
Organism: Sturnira hondurensis; assembly: GCF_014824575.4. Taxonomy (NCBI): domain Eukaryota; kingdom Metazoa; phylum Chordata; class Mammalia; order Chiroptera; family Phyllostomidae; genus Sturnira; species Sturnira hondurensis. The sequence continues at coordinate 172,139 of NW_028095005.1, forward strand.
AATGCTCTGACAATGGAAGATGGAAGACAGGCACACACGTTTTTCTCCTTAATAGGAGAACAATAACAGAGGCCATTCTTCTAAAGGAAAGAGTGTAAAACTACCTGCAAAGGAATGGGAATGCTTTTAGCAAATAATCTGAAACTAGAGAACCAGAAATGGATTTTAATGAAACTATAGGGGTACACTGCACATACAGCAAACTTTCAGTGCACTAAATAGTACAAGTAAAAGCAGTCACACGGCGTGGTAGCGAAGGCAGCAGTGCTGGCTGGGGTCAGGCTGCCTGGTTTGAACCCCGTCTCTGTCACTCATTAGCTGAATGGCCTTGGACAGATTATAAAAGGGTTTTTTTGACTTAGTCTCACCTGTAAAACGGAAATAAAAAAGTATTTACCTCAAAGGAGGAACAAGTAAGCAAACATATTTTATTTAAACTCCCAGGTGAGTTTAAAATGTTAGGGATGAATATTATTTGCTATCATTATTATTATCAGGCACATCTTATTTAGGTTTAGATTTAAGGACAAATATTAAGTACTTTCATGTTCCTTTCCACCTATAGTTCTGAAGCTAAAAACAAAGCCACAAACAGAAGATACTGGTTTGGTTTTTTTTTTGATGAGTCCACTCATCCAATCAGTTAATCAGCTGTTCACACCATTCTCTTAATATTCGAATAGTATGTGAATTTTCAAAGCCATTACAATTTAAGAACAATCCTCAAATTCTGAAGTCAATCAGTGACAAAATATAGTTTACTACTTAGGAGACTTAAAAGCATTCTCTATTTTTATTTTCTTCTATGTCTTTAATAATACACTTATTTAAAGAAAAACAAGAGAATTTTGCCCTTTAAATTCTTAAACCAGTTCTCAGTTAAGAACAGATTAATCCAGAGAAAAAGACTCTTCTGAAAAAGTCTGTGACAGAGGTTATTTAAATAAGAGTACCATATATTCAATATATGTTTCTCCTCTGTAGTTTGTCTCTAACTGGATTAAATGTTCTTTGGCTTTAGGGATATACTCACATATCTCTACCTTATCTGTACCTATATAATAATTCCATTACAAAGATATTCAATAAATATGTGCTGGGCATATAACTAAATGAGAGATTTGCCTAAATAGCTTTGTGTTCTGTTGATTTTAGTCAAAGACAAAAGCAAAATGGTTATTGTCTTGTAAAGGGTACGGGTAAATATAGAGCCCAGAATTTCTCTTGGAAATGTGTGCTTTAAATGTATTTTATAAGATATTATTTAACTTAAACATGATTTTAAAAATTATTATGAAAGACATAAGTTCTTCATTTAAGTTAAACTTGTTTAAAAGGCCTCCATGTGATTAGCATCTAATTAAATTTAGAATAAAAATATATTTTTCAAAAGTCAATATCGAATAGAACAGAATGATTTTTAGAGTCTCATATTGTGAATATTAAACTTAACGATCTCATCTTGGACACTATCCTTATTTTGCAGTGCCTTCATTGTCAAAAAGTGACCCTGTACCATTCCATCTCAGTGATTCTTACTAAGGACTAGCTAACAAAGAGACTTTAAACATTAGCAGTACAAGAAAGCTAACTCACCAAAGTAGGTATCCTGTGTTTTCAGTTTAAAAAGTAGTGATTTCAAAATGAACAAGTGCCGGTTGCTGTCTCAAAGTGCACCAACTGGAGGGAGGGAGGACCAACCACCAAGAAATGGAAAAAGAGTTAGGAAGTTTATAGGTCCCTGCCTGAGGCTAGATACTACCTTTTTAGGTGTGGCCCGGACTTGATCTGGCAGAAGTCTGTAGGGCCGGTCCCCGTTTAGGGCCCCCGTGTGTGGATGCTGCAGCCCAGGATTTCCTCCCTTCTCCTCAGAGGATGCCCTTGTAATGTAAAAAGGCTCTTTGTGCAACATTTCCCTGCCTGATATGGTTATATGTTTCTTATGCATCAATTAAAAACACAGATGACCAAGCCACCTTGAATTTGGTGTAATGTAAAATGAATACATTTTAATAATCACAATGGAGACAATGCAGAAACATAATATAGATATTATTTAGATTTACTAAACCCTTGAAAATATTTTGGTACCTCTCAGACTGGGAATTGTTGATCTGGCTGATGTGTTTAAGTCATTTTCTGGTATGAAAATTCCATATGACTTGATTATTTTCTTCCCAAATTGTTCTATCTTCAAATATGTTTGTGCCTTTAAGAGAAATTATGATTATACTTTACACTATGTATTTATATTTAAATGAATAATTAATGAAAATTGTCCCCAGTTATTAAAAAAAAAAGACCATGACGACATGCGGGGGCAGCGGCAAATCTTCTCTGATGCGTCATGATAGAGTCATTCTCAAAAACTAATGCCCATAGAATTGAGTAAACATAGAACCAATAAAGACAAGATTTCTTCACACCATGTGAAGGCACATTGCTGTGGAAAATTTGGGGATAAGCACAGCATTTTTTTCACAGTGATGGTATCTCATGCTTTAAACATCAGCTACGGAGTAGAAAAGTCATCCCCACGTGTCCATACCTTAGATCAGACTATTGCAGAGCGGCTCCATTCTCCTGTGGCCCCGCCCCCTCCTTTTTTTTTTTTTAGCACAAAGCACAGTGCCATTTTGAGGAAATGAGACATTAATTAGGACTAAAAAATATTTCCTGTCAGTCCTTGCAAGTATCTAATCACTGTGCAGAGTAAGGATGTGCTCCCAGTTGACACCCCATTCTTTCAAATTCTGCCTTAATTTTTTAAACATTTGAGCTATTTCTTTCCCAAACCTACTTTGTAAAACAAAAGCCATTACATAGCCAGCAGGCCCTGTTCCTAATTCTAATTGACCAGATTGTGATCCTTATCGGTGCTCAGTAAAACTGTAAAGCCATTCTCAAAATTACCTTTCTGGGTTCCATTTTGTTGTTGTTTTGTTTTGACTTTGTGAAAGAGTAGTTAAGTAAGAAGTCGCTTTCGGCCTGATTTCTTGATGGACTGAGAAGCTAGATAGATACAGGAGCCCCTAAGCCTATCTCCTTCCTACCACACACTGATTCAGGAATATTAACCACCCACCAAGTACCACGATCCTACCAAGTACCAGCATTAGTGTTTATGCATAATAACAGATCATTTCAGTGAGCACTCATCCTGTGCTGGGCATTGTGGTAAGCACTTTCATTATTTTCCTTTATGTTAGGTGTTATTATTACCATCCTATGTTACATATGAGGAAACTGAGATGGATTACATTACTTGTCCAAGTTTTCACAAGCAGACAGACTAAACCCAGAGCCCATGATCTTAACCACTGACCGAAAGAAAGATTACATAAGCATTTGTTTCCAGCACAGAAGTTGTGGCTATTTTAAGGGCACCACTCGGGGTGAGAAAGAATGAGACCAAAAAAAAGGAATAATATGAAGAAAACAATAGTTATCAGCATTCATCAGATTTCATTTTCTATTCAAATGTGTTTTCAGGACTAACTCACTGTTCTTAGGCCCTACAGGGGAATATAATAAAAAGTAAGGTAATTTATGTATTCTACAGATTTGAATTTACAACTTACAAACAAGAACAGTTAAATGATACAAAGTAGTTTCGTCAGGTGTGAAGTACCGGATCTAGAACCGTGTGAGCCTAGGTGGAAGATAAAAAATTCAGGCTGTATGCACTAAGAATGCAAAGATGATCTGTAGGGACAAGAGATCCAGGCCCTTGAAGAGAACTGTGAACGTGAGCAGGATTTGACTAGCTCCGTTAGAGGTAGTCATTCCCCCAAACTGTGCCTCCATCAGCACCGGAAGGAAGTGGGAATAAGTAGAGGCCTAACGAGTGTTCCAGCCGGGCTGGGGTGAGGCGATTTGGGGAACTAGTGGGAGCTGAGGTTGAAAAGGCTGGGCTCAGGTTTGTGGAAGGTCTTGTCCAAAAGACAATGGGAAGTCACCGAAAGATTTTGTACAAGGAAGTGGCAGGATTAAGGCAGAATTTGGGGAAGTGAAATCAAATGCAGCAGTCTGACGAATGGCAAATAGGACAGAACAAAAAATAACTTAGGACTTTTTTCATGATTACTAGACTTGGAAGCCATAAATACAGTAGCACCACGCAGAAGCAGAGGTTCTGAGAAGGAAGGTGTAGACATGAAAGGCACTCGCGGGTTGTGGCCGGTATAAATTCAGGGAGAGCGTCTGAACCCCCAAAACTTCAAAAATGTCCCTAAATCTTACACACATGTACCTCCAAACGCTCCTATTGGGAACAACAGCCCTGGCACTAAGACTGACTTTCATTCAAATTAGGCCTGTCACCCGCAGGCAACCAAAACCACCCCCAGCAATTCTGGCAGATAACCCCACAAAGCATCCCAATCCATCTGGTCCACGCTCCCCACCTCCATCCGCAGGAGTCAGAGGGGAAGATGGAAAAGTTTGGGGAGTAGCCCCGGAGCGCCAGAAGGTCCTTTTTTCATTCCTCAACCACTCTCTCAGGTGTTCAGATGCGTAGGATGACGTCCGGACAGTGCTCGGGCCACTCCACCCCAGGGGAGGATTGTGAAACTCTGGACACTCCGCACCTCGCCCCGCTAGTAAGTCCTCAGGCGCGAGACTCCTCCCAAGACTTATAAAGGTCACACTTCGGAGCGTCTGAGCTCCACTGCCTGACCCGCCTGTGTCGGAGGGACGCGGCTGACCAGTGGCCCTCCAGTCTCTCCACCGCACCCCAGCCACTCCCTCGGGGCAGGTGCGCTCCCCTCTGCGCCGGGGGCTCCTCCAAGTCGCACCGCCGCCGCCGCGGGGAGCAGGATGGAGTTGCTCGGCGTCCCAGCGCTGCTGCAGCTCGGCCTGGGTAAGCCCGGGAGGGTCTCTGCGGCTGAGCTCCATTTGTTGTTTGACGACTGGGGGGTTTCCACCTGCCGAAGTGTCCTCGTTACCAACCACCATGATGTCTTGGTGTTCGAGTCCTTCTTTCCCACCTGCCAGGGTTGGAATGGGAGGGGAACTGGTGTTAAAACTGCTTTTCATCGATAAATTAACTATCTGTGGGTCTATTTGTCATGCATGAATATGCAGGGCTCCGAATTAAGCAAAATAAAAATAGTCATAAAGATTTTGGTTTTTGCTTTTGTAAATTTGCTGTTCCCAAATCCAAAGACCAGGACGCACTGTGGGCACTCCAGTCGTGTTGTCTCTGTTGGGGGGAAGGGCTGGGTGGGAGGCGTGAGCAGAGACTGGACTCGCGCCCAGCAGACCCTTGGAAAAGGAGGCGTTTCCTCTGCTCCTGCCCTCGGTGTTCCGGTCAAGCCTGGCTAAGCTGCCGGGGGCGCTGCTGTGCACCGGTGTCAGGTTTGTGGGAGCTCCAGACCCCACGGAATTAAAACGCAGTTCCTGCCGTGCCTGGAACGGGTACTTGCTGCCGGTCCACCCTAGTGCCTGCCGCTTTGCCCTTGTCCCTGAGTCCCCACGGCGGACGGCTGGTCAGCCGCTTTGCATGGGCGCACATTCCACAACCTGTGAACGCTGAGTGCGCTTTAATGCCTATCATCGTCCTATTTGAGAATATTTAGTGTTAGTAGACAGAAAAGAAAAAGGAAAGAAAGAAAAGAATCCTTATGTAACCTTCTGGATTTTAAATACATATATATCTTCTCCTTAATCCTTTAAACTTCAAAAGGAATTTGGAGCTGTATATGAAAATTTAGTGCAGAAATAAAACCTGCCAGTCTCACCTTCTTGCTGGACTTGCAATGAGGCGAATTCCCCAACTACCTCCCTACCTGTGCAGGATGTGACAGTTAAATTATTATTTTGACACGCCTTATCTCAGGGCTTGTGAGACCTAATAAAATGCATGGTATGCACAGTGGAACTCGTTCAAGTTCAGGAAGGTAAGTGGAAATTGGATCTCTAGTTTCTATCAAAACTGTGCTAAGGACTTGGTGGAAGATTCTCAGTAAATAATGTGGCTTTGTGATCTTTGTTTTGAAGTCTCTGTGAGAAGAACAAATTTGGAAAAGTGGCAGTCTCCTTGCAGTTAGAAATTAAGCTAGGGGTCAGAATGGCTTAGCACTCCAGGGACCACAGCCCCTGTATGGTTGCATCCCAACAATGTGAGTGTCTGTTTGGGGACGTTCTTTGAATATTCCAATTTCAGGCAGCAAGGGCCTATGGATATCCTGGTTACTACCCACCTAGTGTATGTCCTGCGTGTTTTGTTATTATGAAAGTGCTTAACTCCTTTATTGCATTACTTAATTACAGTTCGCCTATTTCATCAGCTGCCAAGCCCATTTCCAAATGAGCTAGGTCAGTTTCTGTTTTCCCAGTGTGTTTAGATATTTCTCTGCCACTAGGAAAGTTCCTGTTTGAAGTTCTATGGCATATCTCTATAGTCCAGGCAAGTTAGTTTTATTCCAAAGCACATGGAAAAAAGATGAAGCCATCACTTATTTCTGAAATTGTCTCTCCCTCCACCCTCAAAATGATTACCTAGAAATGCTTTTCCCAAATGACTATTCTCATTTATTTTAGATTTCAGCAAACAGTTTATTATTGCCTTTTTGTGGAATTTGTCTTTATGACTGTGAAAAAGACATCTTCAGTTCCATCTTCTGTCTCCAACACATACAGATTTAAATTGATACTCACTCATACAATCATTTGGTTATTTTTAAATTTTATTAAGTATTCGATATTGATGTTCTTACTATATATAGGGAAACCATGACCCAAGTTCCCATAGGAAAGCAGGGCGAAGCTAGGAAAATTCACACCTGAGTGTGCCAGCACTTTTCAGTTCACTGAACATAAGTAAAAGTTATAGTTCCCCAAACTAGATAACACATTTCTAAAAAGTCAACAATTTTAGAGTTGAATTGTCATTTCTAATCTTGTGTCTGTACCAGAGCAAAGAGGAGAATTTTTTACCCTGAGTTCAGCAGTTAGTGCTTGGGGACTCTTTACCTAAAATCAAACATTTTCACTGATACCCAAATGGTCTTGGGAGCATGTTCCTGAGTGCTATCTCCAAGACAATTTATCCTTATTTCATTGTACAGTGACAGACAATTGAGAAGAATATAAACAATTTTCCTCGAAAACATGAGAAGCACAGATCTCAGTGAGAGATTGACTTTCCTTAGATCTTTTCTGTCTACCTGAAAGTCTATGAGCTGCCTGAATCTTAGCTTACCTGAGATGACACACATCATAGGCAGCAAACATGACGACAGGCCTCTCCTTTGTGGTTTGGACCTGGGTGTCCGAGCTGCCTTCCGCATCATCTTGCCATATGAACAACTTTGGTAATTGAGGTGTGTGGTTCTCTGCACTGGGGGGCAAATCCAGGAGCTGGGAAGGGAAGTAACAGTTACCAAATGCCTGATGTGAGCCAATCCTGTTGTGTGTTAGGTGCTTCACACATAGCGTATCATTTGCTTCTTAAAATAGCCACATGAGATCAGTGGGATCAGCCCGGTTTGACAAATGCAGGAACTAAGGCTTAGTGAAGAAATTTGGGTAAATGGCGAGAGTAAATGTCTTCTGTACCAGAATTTCCCATTTCCTGGTTAATTATCACCCAAAAGATGCAAATGCCATGTAAGAAATTGTGTTCAAAGAGACTATAAATTAAGGTGTGGTTTCCTCGTCTATAGGTCTTTATTCTGAATTAGATGACCTATGCAAACCATCTAATTAATATGCTGGGAACATTCCTTCAGAAGACAATGGGAAGACTCTCCAAAGCTAAGATAGGAGAGATCCCTGACAGCCATCACCTTGGTATGGTGATTCTGGAAGCTTTGAAAAAATGAAGTAACGTGACAGACTCAGAGTCCTCTGGCAGAGCATTAGGGAAGATTGTGTGTCTAGTTACAGGGCAAATAAAGGTTCAGTGACATTCTAGGCTAAAGTAATGATTTAATTAACTATCTGTGATATACACAATGATTTGACAGTTGTCCAGAAAAAATGTTAACCCTTAATTTCTTAGGACAAAAATGCTAAGTTTTAAATTTGAGGCATGAAAGTGAGTTAAATACAAATCCTCTTGAAAATCTTCCATGTAAAGGAAAAGCCTCACTCTCTTATATATGCATATATGTGTGTGTATATGTACATATACACATATTTATATATGCCAAACTTTATAGTTTTGAATCAAGAGACATAGACAGTGTGTAGAATATAGGTTTCACAACCCAGTTCTTTTATCTGATATTTTCAGGAAAACTTTTTCCTTTGTGAACCTCAGTTTTCTCATCTGTAAATAGGTCATAATACCTGTGTTATCAGATTATTGTACATGGATTTAATAAGTGGGATGACATTAGAAAATAATAAAATCACTTTTAAAATTAGAGGCATCATCCTCATCATCAGGTGCTTTCTTCCAGAATACTTCGTTTGATCCTTACCATAATTCCCTTTTAACCCGGAAAGGTATTAGTATTCCCATGTTGCAAACGAAGAAACAGACTTAAAAAGAAGTGTCATCCCACGTGTAAGGCTTTATGTTTGAAGGCGCTGACCCTCTGCTGTGGGCGCCCCCAACTCACTCTTCACTTCTGGTGAAAGTTCTACTCATCCTTTAAGACTGTTCTCTGATAAGCCCCTCCACCTTTCTTCTCCCACCACTCGAAAATCAGTGTGCATACTTACCTGCCCCGGCGTTGCTACGGAAGTGGTTTCCCAGCGTGAGGCATACCCGCTGCCCTCTCCATGTGCTGACCCCTGCAATTTCTCCAAGCACGAGAAACTCAACTGCATAATTTGTGCTGGTGGGGGACTATGTTCTCGTTCTCCCCTGGCAAAAAATAAAATAAAACGGGAAAGGTGCAGCCTCCCCTCCCCACTGTTCTTGCACCTCTCCTGTTTCTGTGGTTCTCACTTCTCAGTTACACTGTGTGTGTGTCTGGCCCTGCCTCTTCTTGGGCGTGCAGCACTTTTTCTTCATTTACATTGTGGTAGGCTAATATGAAATACTTAGTGTCAGTTGGATGAATGATTAGATTGATAATTTTAGAATTCTCACCACTATGTTTTGACTTAATCCAGCTGTTCTTTGAAAATCTGCTTGAGGAGCTAAATATTTTGAGACTTAAAGCAATAGCTTTTGAGAATTCAATTTTGTTGTTTCTGATAAAAACCTAATGATTATTCCTCCCTCTTTTCCCCATTTCTATCTCTTAGTCTAGTCTGTATTCATTAATGGTCTGCTGAACAAAATTTAAGGATATTTTAAATTACATAAACTGTGGGTGAGAGAAAGAGAGAGAGAGAGATTGAGCAGTGATATGATGAAATGATGGATAATCAGTAAAAGAAGGAAAAGTATTGTTTTAGAAATGGAAGGAACCTTAGAATAATCTAATCTAAACTCCACTTTCCATTCCTAGATCTCTGTTTCCAGAGATAAGAAAACTCAGCTGCAGGAAAATAAAATTAGTATGAGCTACAACTGGACTCCTTAGCTCATGGGTGTCATGCAGGTTTTTCAGCCTTGGGTGTATCTGCGTTTTGAACTGGATAACCCTTTGTTGTGGGCCTTCCGACGGGAATTGCTGGATCTTCAGCAGCAAACCCTGACTTCTACCCACTAGATGTCACTATCACCCTGCCCCCTCTGGTTATGACAACCAAAAAAAAAAAATGTCCCCAGGCATTGCCAAACATCCCAGGTTGACAAGCTCTGGGTTGAGAACCTCTAGTCCAGTGGGTGTTCCATTGCTATAACACACTGGCACTCATAATTCACAGTTTAAATGATCAATGCTTAAGTTACCAAGACAATTAACGCTGATGGTAAGCTGGATGAAAGTAAAAAAACCGATTCTAGTGCTAAAAAATCAACTTAGCAATTTTTATGGCTGATTGTAGCACCATTTTCCCTGAATAGTGATGAATCTTGTTCGTGATGGAGTCACTCATACTTTCTTCTTTTATCATTGCCTTGCTGACTACCCCATGCCTCCTTTTATAGTTCTGATTTCTCTCCTTCCACGACACCGAACTTCTTTTTCCCCCCAGTTTTCCTGGCCATTGCTCACTCCTTACCACCTGTTTCCCAATGTTCTATTATTTCCCCATTCCATCCTATTTCCCTTGAAACATTTGAGTGGCTCCTATATCTTTAAAGGTTGTATTTTCTCATATGACTTTCAAATAAACTCCACCAACTCGATTCTTTAATATAGTGTAACATAATAATACAGTATAATAAATACAATGTAAATGGATGCTATAGGAACTACACTTCCATTCCTTCACTCGTTATGTTTTCCTTTCACGTCTGCCAGCAGCAGGCACCACCACAAACCTGCTGATCTGCCTGTTTCCTACTCTTTTAGGGCCACCGCCCTCCTTTGCGTTTTCTACCCAGAAACTTGGCATCGGCTATGAATTTTCTCTTTCCTTTCTATCCCTGGGTATCTAGTCCCATTAAATCCACTTAGGACAGGAGCTATATTGTTCATGTCAGTTTTCCTTTAGCATCTTGTTCAATATCTTGCATACAGAAAAACCTCAACAGATATCTATTGAGCAGACATAATTTGAGATGTGTAGTTATTAAAAATAAGTATAGTCTAAGCTGCTCTCCTCTTTTATTCATTGGGTGTAACTCAGTTCTTCTCGAGCATTATGCTACAGAGGCATAGTGCCTCTCACTGAAGCTGAGGTCACCAATTTAACCAAAAATATATTTCACAAAATACATTTTTAGCAGTTTCAAATGTGCTAGGTGCATTATGCGGATTTGCTGAATGAAGAGTAATTAGCTTTTAGACTTTTCAAATTACCTTTATGTACTCATTCCCCCCCTGCCCCTTTTTCTGTTGCTCACTGATTAAAACTCTGTTCTTTTGCAAATTCATTTTTAGCAACAGGCCTTTATAAACAATGCATGGGATGATAGTCAATATTTTTCTTAAAATATCATTACATATTCAAGGCTGCAGGCCATAATATGACCATAATGAAAAGAAGGCAAATGGCAAACACTCACCATTCAAACTGCTGCTCCTTTGGGAGATGTATCTTTGGAAATAGTAATGTAGGAGTCATTGAAGTTTCTGGATTGGTCTATAGGGATAGGTATGAGAAGCAAGAATGAAGGGAGTAAAGGGTTATAAAAGACCCTCCCATACAACATTATGTTGAAGAACAAAATATTTCCCCAGAAAGACATTTGAAATAATACTCTAGAAATGAATCTTTGGCTTTTAGGAAGTGCAAGTCCCATGTTAGGAGCTCTTTAGTTACCACATTCTAAATACTCAGATTAATAAAAGTGTAACCTCTACACGAGTTGATATGCACTCTCCCACATTATGAGAATATTTCCATTATGAACAAGCTATGTCTTGAAGTTCATTTTAGGATAAAATAAGTTTTACCCTCATATTTCAGCATATTGACTCTTAATATGAATGGCTTGAAGAATAGTCTCGTATGGTTACTAAAATACGAGCACTTTGAAGTATGATTTAAAAATTACTAGCAAAACTGAAGAGTATAATGCTATGAATTGAAAGCCATAGTCTATTAAATCTCTTCTTGTCCCTTGATAATGAGGATCCTATGGCTGTCTTTTAATGTCAAAATTAAAAGAAATACTTATTTGTAACCATTATGACATCACCCTCTGGTTGCATCCTGTTTTATCTCAAACAGTTATCATTGGTTTTTACATTTTGTTTTTTAATAGCTTAGTTAAAAGGTTAACATTGAAAAACTGTAAGAAGAGAATGATTGCTACTAACAAAGGCAGGATTATTTCCAAATATATGAAATGTAGGATGTTACCAGAAAGTGTTGAGAGTAGTTTTGTGCATTATGTAATGTAATACAGATTTTAGTTGTTTTAACCAAGGCGCAGTGAGACCAGGTCTACTAGTGGAATGTAATCTAAATGAAAGGCGTCTGGAAACCGTGAAGGCATGCTCACTCTTCAAAGCGTACAAGATCTAACCTGCCTACTTACTGTGTTAGAGGCAAATGCCAAAATGACAGACTGCTGTGAAAGAGGCAGGAAAACTAACAGTCCATGAGTAGATGCGTAGGTGACCACAGCGAAAGTGTGACCAAAGTGATTTTGCTGCCGATACTATGATTTATAATGAGTTTGCTGTTCAGTTCTACACATTATAAAAGGTAAAATTAGGAAAATCATTTTCATTCTTTTCATTCTGTAACCTACGTCATTTTACTTTGGGTCACTTTTACATGCTGGATTGTTTTTCAGGAGAACCATTTTTATCCCTGAAAATTGCCATTGATTTTGCTGACTTGACTTTGTGGGCCAGAGAGCAAGTCCCTGCCTCCTTGTAGATGAGCCCCTCCATGTGCCCCTCAAAAAGCAAGGTCCAAAGAAACCAGGTGCAATAGAAGGATATTTCTGACATGAGAAATTCCTCCTGCTGTTGCATAAGCCGTCTTGGTGCCCCCGGGGCTCACAGCATTGAGTGCACCCCCCCATTCAGGTGACAGCACTCAACCTGCCTCATGTGTGCGATCCCCAGTATTGTGTAAGGGTGTAGGCCTGGCCGTGACTCACAGGTTAGAGGTGGTTTGTATCCTGTGAGTCACTGGCACCACTTCCTGCTGGCACCTTGGAGATTTCACTATAGCACAATCTCTGAAAGATGACGGTAGAGAGAAGAGTAGGTGAGCTTCAGAATCCTAAAACCCACTTGGAAACTGGACAAAAAAAATGGCTTAAGGGGATTTTGATTTTCATAGAAGCATTGAAGTAGAAGTTTCAACTGCCAATTTTGAGTTTATAAATCATTTACCCTATATCACCATGTGCAGAATTCCTCATGTATTATTTACCAATATAAACTTTCCTGTAGATCTGTTTTCTGAAACACCAGCATTATCCAAAAATTTCAGTATCATAGTCAATTACTTTCTTAGCGGGACCCAGGGTCAAGGACCAAAACTCAAGTATAATACTTATAGTTGAGTCTCAGAGAGATCATCAATGTCATAAAAAACCAAAAGATTAAAAAATATGTATATGACTATGACTTTAGCATCTATTCCTTCCCTCTATGACTTTAAAATAACAAGTAGTGAGTGATTCTTAAAAGTGACAGGGTCGTAGATATCAGAATTTTCTCTGGTCGAGTTTTTCCATCTTTTGATCACTCCCACTTACTCCTCTACCCCAATTTGCAAGGGCCTGGGGCAGAGGTGAGGTGGAGGGAAGCTTGAGAATCACTGTTTTAAAGGAGAGCTATGTAGATGAACCCATGATTTAGAACCAACTTTGCTATCTTATTGGCTACATACATCCAGGATGGAACTGCAGTCTAAACACTTTCTTTTGAGGGTACCATTTAAAATTATTTACAATTTCATCTGTAAAATACCCGGATGTTGGATTAATGCAGTGAGTCTCACAGAAACCATCCTGAGCGATGGACTATGTCCAAGGGAGTGTCACAGGTGAGGAGAGCCCAGTTTTCGTGAAGGCACACCCTGCACTGAACATTCTTTAATTCACAAAGACAAATATTTCACCTGTGGCCTGACCAACTGGGACAAAGTTTCCAACAATGGAAAAACCAACAAACTACTAGAATCCTTAAAGCGAAACAAAACAACACACTGAGAAGCAACACCCCCAAACGATTAGCTGGATTCTAGAATAGTCCCAGATTGCAGATGGAAGCGATTCCAAACAGGAGAGGCTAGTTTCTGATTCCTGCCCAGGATAAAGAAATGTGCTCCGAATGTGCATTTGCACAATGGATGGGGCTGGCCCTTCTTGGTGAGACAACCGGTGGTGTTGCCTCCAAAGAAGTCCTCAGCTGCAGAAGCAGGGGCAATAGGAGGGTCAAGGATGTAGAAACACAAATCTAGAGCTCCAGTCTGTGTAAGTTAAAGGGTTTAATTCTCTAGCCGTTAAAGTGCATAGCAAAATTATACCCAGAAGTGGTACAAAATTGATTTGGATGAGATTACAGCGCATTCTCCGTGAAAAACTCTGTGGACAAAGTCATCTTTTTTCATCACTGTTTGGCTGACAATGAAATTCAAATTTTGGTCATGTTTCTTATTTAGCAAAGATGATGTTTTTTCCTATAAGAGTAATTGAAGCAGCATTTATATTGTAGAAACGCAGAAGGGGGAGGAGATAGTTTTAAACTTTTCAAAAAGTATTTTCAAATCATTGAGAGATTATGGGATAGTGTCAAAAGATACATTTCTAACTCTCATCTTCGATGGTCACTGGATGATTGGTCTTAGACGAGACATTTAAGTTAAGTGCACAGAGGTTGTTTGAGGATGGTAACTACTTCACAGGATTGTTATGAGTATCAAGCTTAAAACATAAAATTACAACTATGATGCTGATGAAAAGAATGCAATTTCTTTAACAGATGCATGCCTTCTCTGAGAAAAAAAATAAAATCCTTTATTACGTGGGTTAAATCATTGTTTAAAATACCCAATTACAGATATTACAATCTTGTTACAGACCAGTAGAGGGCACTACACATACTTGCTGCTGACACTAGAGGCGAGATGATGAGGACCAGGGAACACTTATGGGAATTTCTGGTATGGAACACATTTCAGAAAAACATCACTTCATTTAATTCTCTCAAAAACTCTAAGGGAGGGAAATAAATCACATAGCTCAAGTTTTCTCCCAGGATTGCCTTTTCACCGTACTTTGTTGCCTCCCTTTGGGGTTAACTGATCACTTCAATTACATTTCTACTTGTTCCTTCCATGTGTTGTCTATGATACTCTAGTATTGTTGTCTGCTTCCAAATTCTGTAACGTGATCCATTAAGAACAATACTGTGTACCTTCAGGAAAGTAACTTAAACTCTTTATGTTTCCCTTTTCTCATATGTCTAATAGCAGCACTAGTACCTTCATCAAAGAGTCAATAAAATGTTTAAATGAGAAAATATAAATAAGGAGGGTAGAATGATGTTTGCATATAGTGCATGTTAAAGAAATGTTAACTGCTGCCAATGTTACCACCATTTATATTTATATATAAGATTTGCTCATACAGACTAGAAAGAGTGGTTGAAGTACAAATAAATCATTCTTGAACAGATGAGACTAAACTCTCTAATAAATATCTGTGCAATTAAAATCATCCTTCTTATGCTTTCTACGCAATTCAGAAACTACTTGAGTCATTCTGGTGCCTATTTCCCAATATTTATCTTTTCACTGGAGACGCGTGATGTTCAACTGCTTCCCGGGCTGATGGGAACTGTATTCTAGGGCTTGGTGTGGTTCATCTAGCATGTGTGCTCATTCCCACATTAGATGTGCTCTGACTTTGCTTAGGTTACCTTTTACAATGCAAAGAGTAATTTAGACACTTAAATCAACAAGAAATATATCTTAGGTGGAGAGCTTGTACAGTTGGTACCATAAGTAGAACCTAATTCTTATTCGAAGCTTTTTTGTGTGATAGGTTCTACCTTAGAGGATTGCTTTGGGCTTGACCTGGAGTAAAACAATGGAGAGCATACAATTTTCCAACTTATATGCTTCTTAGGGTATCAGACTTCAAAACCAGGCCTTTGAAATGTTCCCATGAGACATTTAAAGCAGGTTAAATCTATAACTAACTGTAAATATAGTGTCAAGACTTTTACCCTTGGATATAAGACCTGGGGTGCATTTTCTATTATATGCCTGTTTCTATGAATTATTTTCTTTTATAGTTTTGATGGATCAATTCTTGAATTAATTTCAACAACTCTAAATACTGCAACTTTGTGGAAATCCAACCAAGTTTTCTTTCCTTGAAGCATTAATTACATATTCAATTCTTTCCTCAACAGGTTTTCATCTTCTACAAGTGCTGCTCAGTACAACTGTGGTCCCTTCATGTGCCCCAGGAGAATCTGGAGACAACTGCACAGCTTCAGGTAAGCCCAGCTTTGTCAACAGCACTTCAAAGGATTACACGTTTTGAACAGAAATGTAAACACTCAAAGACTATACATATATGACAGCTACTGGATTAACAAAAGAATGTTTAACCCCCTTATGAACTAGCAATCTGGAAAACTTATGTAAAGAACTAATTGGGGGTAGTTCCTCTAGTTATATGGAGAAATTTGATCTTAAGGAGATAGGGAACGAGAAAATCAGATTCCCAATGGTCATTCTCCAGAGCTTAGCTGTGAAACACTGTTAGAGGCTGGATCCCAGGCCAAATAGGGCAAGTTAAACTTTGTACACAGTAGATAATCAATATATTTTTGTTGTTTTTTGTAACAGGAACAAGTGATATCCTATCTTTTTAGTCACACCGTTTATACAGAAACATTTATGGAGTATGAGCTACGTGCCAAACATGGTGTTTAAGCATAGAGCTACAAAGGTGAATGGTGCACCATCTTTTTTCCTCAAGGACACTAGAGCACTCTGAATGTGGCTCTGCTTTATATTTAGGCAAGGGTCCTCGTGCATTTGAGTCAAGGGTTATCCTGAGTTGTGGAGACAAGGAGTACTTATACTGAGGAACCAAGATGTTTTGCGCAATAACTTCACCTTCTCCCTTGTCTGCCTTCATCGTTGGGCTCTCTGGAGGTTTAGTCTGCCGCCCTCTTCTCCTCCCCTCCTTTTTTTTTTTTGTTGTTGATCTTTTTTGAACAAAAGTGTTACAATCAAGATACTATTTTAAAATATTGTTTCATGAACATTCTTCACATTTTAGTAACTAAAATATTCCAAAGTGAATTTTACATGTAAGCAGCAACACTATTTCTAACAGTGCTCCTATTTTCTTGGTTGTAGTTGCCTAACCAAGGCATCTGTAACTCAGGTTTTATCTAGTTTCTGTTCAGGTCTCATTGATAGACAAGTTGGGAAGCTTTGACTTCTTCGATGGTACCCTCAAAAACTCTGGAAAGTACACAGAAACCAGCCTTACTAGCTTCAAAGCCAATAGAGAATTGAGCTCTTTTTTAATTGATTAATGTATTCAGTTTACAATTACTTTTAGAATAATGAATTTCTGAATTATTTTGAGATTAAAAAATTTAGACACACTTTGGCTAAGTGAATAACTGTGGAGGGTAATGATTTTTTGTGTGTGTGTATGTGTCCTAAATTTACCTTCTCTATCTTTAAATGTTGTCCTTTGAGAATTAAATCCCCACATTTCTCTGGGTTAGTCTCTTGGACACTTTCCTTTGGGCTCTGGTGTTTGTTTCTTGTTTAGGGAGTGTGATAACTAGAATAACTTTCTACTCTTAAAAACTCTCCTCTCCTTCAGTGACCTGACCCGCTTCATTATAGTAAATTAGTGGTTACTATTATAAGAGGATGTTTAATGTTTCAAAGAAGTCAACAGAATGTATTAAACTTTCCATTTGCTTCACAGATCAGACAAGAAACATCCCACGTGTGGCTCAGATGTCGAGAATGAAGTGTAGCTCCGACATGAATAGCTACTGTTTGCACGGAGAGTGCTTCTACCTGGTGGACATGAGTCAAGAACACTGCAGGTAACATCCCCCCCCACACACACAACAAACAAAAAAGTTTATTGAATGTATATTTCTTTATTTTTTAATTTTTGAAGTTACTCATATTTACATGGGGAGCAGAATATTGGTACTTTGAGTATGCAATTTGTATCTTCTATTAAAAACTTTATTGAGTTTATTTTTTAATTACAGGGCAAATAGTAGTTATCAAATTGCACAGATACTTCTGGGATATAGACTGGGGAGGGCATCAGATACCTGCCTCTCATGCATGCCTCAAGAGTAGCTCATTTTTTAATCTTCTCACTGGACTTATCAGCCAGTGTTTTAGGACTTGATTCCACTGATATAGACAAAAAGTGCTTTGAGCCCTAAAAAGTCATGAAACCCCATTCTAGACCGGCAGCGGAACCAGACCACCATTTCCACACCACAGTTCAGCATGAGAGCTGTGTGGAGCCCCTTTGAGTCATGTTGGCCTAGTGCTAGGTCAGTCTTCGAGTTCACTTTTTAACTTTTGGCAAACCTCGCTGATTTCTTGCATTATAGCGTGAGATCAGTTCGTACAAAAGTCATAACCACATTTTTAAACAAGTAATGGACCTTTCTCTGGCGTTTTCCTATAGGTGTGAACCGGGCTACACCGGCAGCCGATGCGAGCACTTCTTTTTAACCGTCCAACAGCCTTTGAGCAAAGAATACGTGGCTCTGACTGTGATTCTTAGCATCTTCGTTCTCCTCTTAATCGCCGGTTCGATATACTACTTCTGGAAGTGGTAAGTCAGTGTTGTTCTCATACTCTGTTTTTATAAATTATTTTCATACAGTATAGACTTTCAAAGTGGTTAAAAATATGGACAAAGTATCTTTTTAGAAGGATAAGGTGGACTCTGCACCAGTGATGTTTATATAGGGGTTTTAGTGGCGCGTTGGGCCTTGAATTCTACTCTTAGCTCTGCTCCTTAGGACTTATGTGACCTGATGCAAGCCAAACTTGGGAGTCTCGGGCCTTTATAAAATGCAGATAGAAACCCTTATCCTGCATTAATTACAGAACCTCCCTGAGTGTTAACTACGATAACACACGAGAAAGTAAGCCGTACACCATGATGCCAGTGTTATGCTTCACCACTTATCTTTAATTTATTGGCCCAAATTTTTGTATTTTATAAAACACAGCCTTGTAAATTAAATAACCCCAGACACTTAGGACCTTGAATTTTAAGGGAGACTAATAGAAACGAGTTTCCAGACAATTATAGAAGCTTATGTTTAAAAAATGATCCATGTCAGTCTCCCGAAACAATCGTACTCCATCCTCGCGTGCACACTGTTCATCCTTGCGGATGGTCAGGCACAATGCCACGGTGTCCAGGTCAGGACCAGAATGTGGGAACAGTGTGCATTAGTTAATAACAGCTGCTCTTAAAATGTCTCCAGGAAATCCTTCTTATTTCGGAGTTGTTACAAAGTGTTCAGTGTACGTTTGAATGAATTTTTTTCCCTGAAAGCAGTGTACTTCTTTCGAAGGTCGAAAGTGCACTACTTTTAAAAGATTACATTTATTTTTGCCCATTTGATTTTAAGTATCCATCATATAACAATGCCTTCCTCATTGGTTATGATCACAGAACTGAATGCGATTAAATCTGAAATCCACCTAAAAGTTGTCTGACTACAGTTCTCTCCTTTATGAAGAAGGGGAAGATGATATCTGGAGTGGTAAACTATCACGCCCCAGCTCGTGGAGTTGACCAGTGGCAGAAGCAAGTCAGAACAAAGGCTTTTTAACTGTATTATTCCACAAAGCACAGACTATGGGCCTCATTACAAAATGGGTAGAAAATTAACTCAAACTATTAGGAAGATAGCTTGAGTAAATGAAGGAATGCGTGATTCAGAATCATGATAGGTTTGTGAATCCTAGTTGGGAGATCTTGGCCAGGTTATATAACTTACTTGAACGCTACTTTCTTCATCTGTAAAACGAAGATGAAAGCAGTAAATGTGAAGATAAAATAAATACTGAATGTACAGTACTTAGCCATTATCAGTCATCTCACTAGTGGCTAATAAATAGTGGTTATTTTAATTTTTATTGGTGATAGCATTATGCCAATGTGATGGATGGAATATAATAATATAGTGCAATATTCAAAATACCAGTTCTTAGTAGGTACGTAGGAAAGAAGGAAACAAAGAAAGAAGGGAGAGAGTGGGAGGGAGGGGGAGATAGAGAGAGAAAGAGAGAGAGAGAGAAGGAAAGAAAGAAAGAAAAAGAACCAAAGTAGCTTAAATGTGGTCATGTGCTCCTGGAATTTTACAATTTTCATAATAAGGTTCAAGCCTCTGAGGGCTCCTTTAATTGCATTTCACCATCTCCTTCAAACATTCCTTGACCATGCACTGTTGCTCCTCCCTCCCTCCTTATTCCTCCTGGTCCCGCCCAAATTTCCTTTGTCATTCTGGAAACACTACGTGGGTGCACCTTTTGAGTCCATGTACTTGTTCCTTTTGTGAACATACTCTGCTGTTATTACTGTTAAATACAGTGCTAACGTTCTATTTCTCAATATTTATTTCTAGGTCCAGAAATCGAAAAAGTGAAACATCCAGGAAGGAATATGAAAGGGTGACCTCAGGGGACCTGGCGCTGCCACAAGTCTGAATGGTGCCACCACACGCATGAGCCGGGCTGTGTGGCACGCCTGTTGGTATTTATATTCCTATTTTATTAATAATATTTATGTTGGGACATGTGCTGTGGACAATGGCATATTTTTAGCATACTTAGAACCATTTTTACTTTTGTTTTATTTTTGACATACTACTTGTATACTGTGCACAAACAAATATAGGAAGAAAATAGATATATATTTTTTCCTGGGCTAAATGCTTTGTTGAAAGCTCCGAAGCTTCTTTGCCTGCTGCAAATAACTTGCTCAGGAAGTATCGGCAAGTGATGGATTTCTGTAAGCCCAAATACGTGGTCAAATTAATTTAATAAATATATTTTTCTACTCCTCAAAGTAATGATCATTGGTGTGACGATGCCATATCTGATGTATATGTTGGCACCACTGTGTCATGTGTTGAAACATTTGGGAATTAGGGGGAAGCAAATGTGAGTCATGTGCTATACGTTACCCGTTTGGAACAAACTAAACTGGGAAAGCTCTGCCCCCTCCTGGCCCATCCCCAGCTGTGCCTCTGTTTATGTGCCTGAAAGGGAAGTGGACAATTCTATATTGCAACCCACACCTCCTGTGAGTCCTAGTCACCCATCTAACAGATTCTCCTTAAGTGAAATGACTTGAGAGCTTAATTTTATATTATCTTTTATACAAACACTAGTTATTTTATACCTTCACAATACTCCTTTTTGTACAGCATTTGTGTAAGGTAACTTGCCCATGAGGTAATTAAAAAGAAGTCCATACTGAAAGCCAAAATTTGTGCTTCTTTTTCATTTATTTTTATTGGGACTTGGCTGAAGAATTCTGAGATAACTCACAGTCCAAAATTTGATGGACTAATCATTATTTTAAAGCATAAGACAATAGTCACACACACATATATATATATATATATATATATATATATATATGTGTGTGTGTGTGTATAAAATGTACTATGTAAGAACTCACTTTAAATCCTGTGCATACTTATTGACCCTGTAAACAAAATGTAAAAGCCCATTTGAAGTGATCTTGTTTGCTCAAAGAGTATGTGCTGACTAACCAAGAAATCAGTTTTTTTTAAAAATATTTTATTTATTTATCTTTAGAGGGGGAGGGAAGGAGAGAGGAAGAGAAACATTAATGTATGGTTGTTTCTTGTGCATGCCCTGCTGGGAACTGGCCCCTGCCGGAACTGGCTGGCAACCCAGGCATGTGCCCTGACTGGGAATCGAACCGCGATCGCCTGGTTCACAGGCCCGCGCTCAGTCCACTGAGCTACATCAGCCAGGGCCCAAGAAATCAGTTTTAATTGATTTATTTTACTGACAAAAAGGGACCTATATTGGCTTACCTTAAGCATCTTAACTCATGTCACATATCTAATTGTAAGTAGTTTGAGGTGTTTCTAATCTGTATTTAAGAATGCTTATAAGCCCTGACTGGTGTAGCTCAGTGGGGCTTCATCATCTCAAAGCAAAAAGTAGCCGTTTCGACTCCTGGTCAGGGCACATGCCCAGGTCGTAGGTTCAGTCCCTGGTTGGGGCATGTACAAGAAGCAATAGATCAATGTTTCTCTCTCACATCGATGACTCTCTCCCTCCCTTCCTCCCTCCCTTCCCCTCTCTCTAAAAATAAATATAAGATCTTTAAAGAAAATTTTTAAAAAGAATTCTTAAAAAACTAACCTCTAAAATCTAGGTGTTTATTTAGAAATACTCATTGAATTAAAAAGTATGAGCCAGATCACTGTTTTTGCATGAAAAAAAAGTAAAAACTAATTGCTTTAATGAGGAGAGTACTAAACAAAAGGAAAAAAAATATGATTGCTATCATCTCTGGTTTCTTACAGACAATGGAAAGATTTTGATCACATTTAGTCTGTCTTCCTCATTTTACAGATTTCTCACCAAATTTCTAGAAGAGACTATTTATAGCCAACATATTGAGAACAAATGTAAATCCAATGCATAAATGCATAATTTATGGTTTCCCACAAAGGCCACACAATAACTCACCTGACACATACTCTATAACCAAGGACATTAAGTTCTATTGATTTGTACAAAAGGTTTAACCTCAAAAATTGATGTTTATGCAATATATTGAACACTTGTAATACAATAGAACACTACTGTTCTAGATGCTGTGTTTGCTCTCATCTTTCTGCCTAATGTCAGTGTCAAAGCAATAGGAGAAATGGTGCACTGATGTGACTGTGTCTAACTCAGACTTTTATTTTTGCATCCTCGAAGAAAGCTAAACTCAGTTGTTTTCAGGTAACATATTTTCATGCAAGAAATGCATATTAGTTCCTAATTTCCATTGATATTAATAATGCAGTTTGCAAAAGCTTATGTCTGATCTACTTGGTCACTTGCTGTAATATCTATTTTGTAGACTCGTAAAAAAGGCATTTAATTTGCTGCCCAATATTTTCAGGTTTTTTCCTACTCTTATTCATATGGGAGAAGGAGGAGCAATAACACATATAAACAGTGTTCTGGAATACCTTTTTCCTCCTTTTTTTAAATTGTATTTTTTCCATTACCATTTATCCCCCTTCCACCATCTTCCTGCTCCATGCACACCCTCCCAGTTCACACATGTTGTCCGTGGCCAAGAGTCCTTTTTCCTCTTTTGCTTGATCCCTCCACCCTCCAATCCCCTACCAAGAGCTAGAGTACTTTTTAATATTTTAACTAAAGAATAATTTTATCTAAAACATATATGTTATTTGAATCAGAATGATGTTAAATATATTGTTCTCTTTACTTTTTTGTACTCTGTAATTGCACTTTTAAAGTTTGAAAAACCATTTTGGTATACAGTTTATATTGAAGATGCGATGGAACATAAAGTTGTATTGCCTGCAGATTAAAGTAATTTATGTGATAATGAATTTTATTAGAGTACTGAATTGTATCAATTTACTTGTGCTCAATATCAGCTTTGATAATTGTGTACCTTAAGATATTGAAGGAGAATATACTACAAGATATTGTTGATGTTTATTTATTTGTATTGAGAACTGGAATAAATTAAAAAATAAAAATGCATTCAGCCATGCATTAAAATCTTCACTGATAGTCTCTTTTTCTTTTTTCCCACAATGCACTAGAAGACTTATAAGCAGTAACAAGACCACAGTGTATTTAGATATAAAGATGATATGGTCTTAGTTTGCAAAAACATTATATAACTTTATCACATTTTATTGCCTACCATAGTCAGAATTTCTTTGAAATATAAAAAGCCACATTATTTATAAAATTCTAGGTGTTAATGTTTTTAAAGACTATTTTAAAAGAGTATTTATAAAAAGAATAGATACACTAATTTAATCAAATTAAATTGGAATTATTTTGAAGGATTTGTTTTTACATTTGATATTATTTTGTATTAGTTTCAGGTGTATTGCATAGTGGTTAGACAATCATATACTTTACAAAATATTCCTCTGATATTTCATTACCCACCTGGACCCATATATAGTTATTAAAATGTTATTACATAGTTATTACTATATTCTCTATGTTGTATTTTATGTTCCCATGACTATTTGGTAACTGCCAATTTGTACTTCTCAATTCCTTCACCTTTTTTACCCATCCCCCCAATCCTTTTCCCCTCCAGCAACCGTCAGCCTTTGCTCTGTACCTAGGAGTCTGTTTCTGTTTTGTCTATCAGTTTGCATTGTTCTTTAGATTCCACGTGTAAGTGAGGTCATATGATATTTGTCTTTGACATTTCTCAGAGCAACGTAGTAGCAACATGCTAAAGTCTAACATAAATCTTTTGTAATCAATACCACCCATCTTAAAAGAGAATTTTTGTCTTCATAAAAGAATTATTTTAAGTGAAAACTTATTTTTTCTTTTAAAAATCTGTATGTGAATAACTATGCATGGTGTCAGATGGGTACCAGACTTACTGGGATGATCACTTTCCATGTTATACATAATAAGAGTCTGATCATTATGTTGTATGCTAGAAACTAACATAATATTGTCTGCCAATTGTAATTGAATTTTTAAAATAATTTTTTAAAAGAGAATAAGAAATAAAAAGACTAGATACTCTACTAAGAAGTAAGTTTTGAAAGGACACATCAGCCGGAACGTATCTCATGATTTCTTCAGCTTCTTGCAACTAACGGGCTCGGCTTCCCGGGCCTTTAGAGCAGGGGTGTTGGTCTCTCAGAACCCACGTCATAGTAATGGCTTCTTCAGTTCGTGCTTCAAGAACCTATAGAGTGCCTTATGCATTTACTAGCTCCTTGGTGCATAGCCGGGGGAGTAGGGCAGGGAGACATAGCTATGAGTATTTTATAGGGAGGTAAAGTAATTTGTCTATGGTCTCAGTGATAGTCAAAGGAGAAGAACAAAGTCTCCTGATCCCCAGTTCGTATGTCATTCTGGCCCTGTCAGAAGCAGCAAAGCTTATCATGTGGAGTTAATCTGAATGTGGTTTAGAATTTCCTTGGAAGACACAGAAACTTTTTTAAAATAAAAATTTTACAGTTTCACACAACCATCAGACTGACTGTGCAAAGTCTGAGAACCCACGCCATAAGAAAAAGAACTTTTGAAACACTTTCCACTTGGTTTCCGAGATACCTCATGCACCTGGTTTTCCACCTGCTTCTCAGTCTCATGCTAGATCTTTCTTAATATCTCCCATCCCCCACCATCTACCTGTAAATGGAGTTTCCCCAGCTCTCAATCTTGAAATGTTTTCCCCATATAGCTACTCCCTGCTTTGTTTCATACAGTCTTGTACCTTCGGTTGCTGTGCGTGTACTGGTTACTCCCAGCCTAGATATTTCTGCTGAGGACTAGACTTCATTATCCAACCAGTTATCCCACATCGCCTGGATACCCACTAGACATTTTAAGGTAACATGTTCAACAACCGACAACCCCCAAAAGTTGTTCCTTCTACAATGTTCCCATCTCCATTAAATTTGACCTCATCCCTCTTATAACTCAGACCAAAACCCTGATATCTTCCTCTGGGTCATGCTGAGTGACCAACGTTCAAGTAATTTCAAAAAGGATGGCACAGCAATGACAGAATTGGGCATTTTGAAGAGATTATGCAGAATAAAGAGAATTCCAGGAAATCAGAGTGAGATGGAATATCACAATTTTCAAAAAGGAAAATAATACAGGCACTGATTTTGACTTTGGTCAATTCTAGAACATGTTTTACCACAAGTGGTCACAAACAATATAAAACATAAGCAATGTTCACTGGGTTCCAATATAGATTCATTAAGAAACAGATATATAACAACATGGATCTCTTTGAAATGTCCAGTTTGTTCACCAGCTAGTAGTGACTACCCATCATATGAAAACAAACACAGGTACTTCATTCAGTTTATCTAAATATTTGAAAAATGAGAAAAGTTTTCCAAAAATTTCATGTGAATCTAGACTTCGAAGAACTTATTTAAAAAATAAACACAGGCCAGGTTCATTTAATGCAGGCATCTCAAGTGGATCCATTACATGCTAGATAGGTGAATGCCATGTGACAGGCTATAGAGAACTTTAGGTAAGGGCTTTGATCATACTCATTGGAGGTATCGGAAACACATAAAAATACAGTCAGCAGAGTGGTGACTTTTCCAATCAATCTAGCAGAAGGGGGCAATGATTTCCCACTCTCTGTGGGTGGCGTGATTGACTCCAAGGAACTATGTCTCAGGTTCCTGGCTGTCAACATGCCAATAAGAGCAATTCACATTCTTTTAAAAAACATAAAAAATCAATGCTTTATGAATTAGTCAACCAATATTTATTGAAACCTTTTTTTGTATCTAGTATTCGTATATTTTATACTTCTTGAATATAAAAGTATATTTTTAATATAAAAGAAGTATAAAATATACTGCTGTTTCTAAGAAAAGGAGAAGAGAAGTTTGAAGTTGTGGAGGCAGTTAAAGAAAATTCCAAGGCTTTAGTAGTTAGGCTTCTTTGATTTGTATGGAACAGAAAACAACCGTGGCCTAAGAAGAAATTAGCAGGAAGGATATGTTGGGGGGGGGGATTAGAATTAAAGAAAGAGCGGAAGAACCAGGGAAGATCTAGTGATTTAGTTAGCAATGTGCTGCTTTTAGAAGGTTAACTTTTCAAACATCACAGCACACTTAGTTCTTGGCTGCCCATAGTCTAAGGAGACAGACTCCGATTGCCTGGCTGGGGTCATGGGTTCGCCTCTTGGCCAGGAGGGTAGCACATGTCACTAGACATGCCACCAGCTTGGGTCTAATGGGAGAAAACGTCCCCCCCAGAGAAAAGCCAGAGTGCCATTACCAGAAGAATAAATGAATTCTGAGCAGACAAATGGAAGTCCATCATATATTCCAAACTGTAGCATATCAAATGATTTAAAGAAAAGTGACATCAATAGGGAAGTTTTTATTGAAGAGATGGGACTTTAATTGAACCTTGGAAAACTGACAGGATTTTGACAAG
The DNA here is from genome assembly GCF_014824575.4 of Sturnira hondurensis. Taxonomy (NCBI): domain Eukaryota; kingdom Metazoa; phylum Chordata; class Mammalia; order Chiroptera; family Phyllostomidae; genus Sturnira; species Sturnira hondurensis. The sequence continues at coordinate 198,797 of NW_028095005.1, forward strand.
CAAAGGAAAGGCTGTCAGACATAGAAGAATAACCAGCAAAAACACCAGAAAAATCGTAGCATGTTTGAGGTATGTCAGGGTGACCATCTTGACAGTAGCCTAGGATCTCTACTTGGGAATGGTTAAGAATTCAGTGGGAAGGATCTTTAAGCCGTACCGAGAAGGTAAACTTCACATTGGTGAGTAATGGATACCACTTAAAGCTCTTGATCAGGGGAGCCACACCATTAAGTTAGCAGTCAGCAGGATAATGCCCCTCCCCACCACCCTCTCCAGATGCCCAAGTCCTAGGCTTTGGAATCCGTGACTATTTTATCTTACATGCCAAAAGAGACACACAGATGTCACTAGGGTCACTGATCTTGAGGTCAGGAGATCCTTATAACAACACTGTGAGGGATATAACTACTTTTTAAGACTAATTTCTCAGATGAGGATACAGGCACAGAGTAACTTGCACAAAGTCACATAGGTAGTGACAAAAGTAAGGCAGCAATTAAAAAATATGTATCTATGCCTAGGTTCTATTCCAGACAAAGTAATCAGCATCTCTTGAGGTGCATTTGGGTTTTAGTAGCTCCTCAGGGTGCTTATGAGCAGACAGGATTAGGAACAAGGGTCTTAACCAATGAGATCTTTTGGAGAGCTTTACAAAGTGGAAATGCTTGGGTCCACTCCCAGAGATTCAGATTTAACTAATCTAGGGTGTGGGCTGAACACTGGGAGCTTTGAGAACTCTGAAGGTGATTCTAACCAGCAGCCAGGCCAAGAAGATGATCTTATACATTGTCTTCGTCTTCTATCTAGACTTCTGTAAAAGTCTAGGAAAAGGAAGCTTCCTAAAACCGTGGCTCCAACTTTGGATCTCTTCAGAAAGAACAGCCATTCGGAACNGAAGGTAAACTTCACATTAGTGAGTAATGGATACCACTTAAAGCTCTTGATCAGGGGAGCCACACCATTAAGTTAGCAGTCAGCAGGATAATGCCCCTCCCCACCACCCTCTCCAGATGACCAAGTCCTAGGCTTTGGAATCCGTGACTATTTTATCTTATATGCCAAAAGGGACACACAGATGTCACTAGGGTCACTGATCTTGAGGTCAGGAGATCCTTATAACACTGTGAGGGATATAACTACTTTTTAAGACTAATTTCTCAGATGAGGATACAGGCACAGAGTAACTTGCACAAGGTCACATAGGTAGTGACAAAAGTAAGGCAGCAATTAAAAAATATGTATCTATGCCTAGGTTCTATTCCAGACAAAGTAATCAGCATCTCTTGAGGTACATTTGGGTTTTAGTAGCTCCTCAGGGTGCTTATGAGCAGACAGGATTAGGAACAAGGGTCTTAACCAATGAGATCTTTTGGAGAGCTTTACAAAGTGGAAATGCTTGGGTCCACTCCCAGAGATTCAGATTTAACTAATCTAGGGTGTGGGCTGAACACTGGGAGCTTTGAGAACTCTGAAGGTGATTCTAACCAGCAGCCAGGCCAAGAAGATGATCTTATACATTGTCTTCGTCTTCTATCTAGACTTCTGTAAAAGTCTAGGAAAAGGAAGCTTCCTAAAACCGTGGCTCCAACTTTGGATCTCTTCAGAAAGAGCAGCCATTCGGAACTATAATAATCCTTCACGTTTATTTAGTATGCAGTACATGGCAGAGTGTTTTGTGAGGCTTGAAGGTGGTATGGAAATGCTTTTAAAATGATTTTTAAAATACAAAACCAATACCTCTCTAATACTGCCTTTCATTTCTACTTTGTGTTATTATACTTAGCTCCTCTAATAAACTAAAAATACCTTAAGGTTAACTTCTGTATCTTATTTATCTTTGTATTTATACACACACACACACACACACACACACTCTCTCTCTCTCTCTGTGTTCAGGGCTGCCTTAGCTGGTGTGATTGAGGAGGCACGTCTGTGGAGGTAACATATGAGCAGAGACGTAAGAGAGGAGGTGAGCTCAGCCATATAAACGAGTGGAGACAAAGTATTTTGAACGTGAAATAGGAAGTACAGAAACATCAAAGTTCAAAGACACTGCGATCAGTGTGGCCGGAGCATGCTCCATGGTCAGTGACAAGTCAGAGGGGTAGGCAAGGGTAAGAAATTTAAGGGGCATAGGCTTTGGTAAGGTGTTTGTCTTTTACTAAAAATGCAGTAAGGCATCAGAGGGTTGGGGACAGTGTGTTGATATAATCTGTATTTTAAAAAGGCCAGTCTATCTAGTCTGTCTACTCTGTGGAAAGTAGACTAAAGAGGGGCCAGACAACCCTGGAAGAAAAAGGTAGGAGGTTATATTAATCACCCACTTAATAACAGGGCTAGGACAGAGATACAGTAGTGCAGGTGGTGAGAAGTGGCTGACCTCGAGCTGAAATTAGAAAATATACTTTACAGGACCAGGACTTGCTGATGGTAACAACCAGAAGAGCAACTACGGGAACTCGATGGCATGAAAGTCAAAAGAACCAAAAAATCTAAGGGAGTCAACACTCTCTCATAAAAAAGAGATGGAGAAAAACTGGGGAAGAGGAAAAAGGCCACTGGTTTTGACTTCTGAGTGTCATGAAGGTTGAAAAAGTGTGTCTCACGGATGATGGGATGGAGGGTTAGATTGCGCTGGGTTAAAGCAGTAGGTGGGGGCTGCGGTAGAAACGCTGATCTGCAATCTTGCCTGTGAAACAGAATGGAAGCAATAAGGACTCAACTGTTTAATAATTTCATATTTTTTATTTACCAGACCTCATGCTTTTCTCTTTGGACTGTTCTGTGTTTGTTAAAATCAATAGTAAAAGAAAGTTGACATCACGGAGGAAGTTAAGGTTATTCGTTAAAATGAAAGTTGGGAATAACCAAAGGATTTCAGTTCTTCTAGTCATCTCTGACATCTGTACCACAGGTGACTGAGAGTTGGCTCTCACCCCAAGTTTCAGGAAAGGGACCGATCAATGCGTGTGAGTCATGCGCTTACATAAGATGAAGTCGAGATTACATTGGGAGAACATTGCTGTGGGAATATAAATAAGCGCCTTATCACTGGGCAGGGCCTCTTTATAAAACATGGGTTGGGCTACGGAGCAGAAAGTTGAACTGAAGAACACACACAAGAGCTATCTTGAGAATTTGTTCCCCTTCCAATGCACATGGTGGCTCCTGATCTGTTGGTGGTGTCATGTAATTTAGAAGTCCCGAGTAGCAAGTTTCAGGTTAATGGAGACAAATCGCAGTTGCTTGTAGACAAAAGACAAATCTTTTGCTCCCCTTGATAAACAAGACAGGGAAACCTAGCATGGGCTTGTAGTTTAAATCAATTGCCTCACTACAACATTGTTTCTGCCTTTTTAATTGTGTATCAATTTGTGTGTCAGTCTCCAATAGTCATAGGCTCCATTGTGCTATGCGGTAGGTTGGGGCCCCAACTCCAGTAGTTCATATATATGCTTGATAATATTTGTTTTTTGGCCACTTCTCATCCTGTGGTACTTAGTCGACTTCAGTATTTATTACTATTATGAGAATGTAAGTAACAATTCCTCATCAGTACCAATCTAGTTTGTAAAAATGCCCCAAAACAAGACTATAGCAAACACAGCGCCTGCCTCTTAGTGCGCGTGCCTGAGCACACATATAACACAGTTTTCAGAACAACACGCAGATAAAACTACAATTACCTTCAGAGCTGAACAACAAACAAGATGTTTTTAAAAATCACAGAAACCATTTTTGAATCCAGGCCCATAATATCTGAAATTTAGGTCCTTAAAAATGTGGAAGGAACTAAACTACCCTTGGAAACCAAATCACAGAAGAAATCATAGAATTCCTTGGTAAGCTCCTGACGTTGAGAAAATGCAAATTTAGCATATAATAGAAAAGTGTGCCTTTTGCACAGGTTGTAATGCATCATACTGCATGTTCTTACCAGATTGTGCAGTGTTTGGTTCCAGGCTTGATACTTTCATCAGGAATCAAACCTAACAGCCCAAGTCCCTTTATAAGAGCCAGGGGTATCTGACCTGTGGCATCTCTGGGCTGCACTGGAAAAAGAAGAGTTGTCTTGGGCCGCACATGAAATATAAAAATGCGAATGAAAACTGATGAGCGGGAAAAAAAAGCTTTTAAGTGAATTTTCAGTTTTGTGTTACACCCAATTCAAAGTCATCCTGGGCTGCACGGGGCCTGCCAGCAGTGGGTGGGACACCCCAGAACAACAATGGCAAAAGGATTTCCTGCTGAAAGTTCGCAAACTGGTCCCCTTGATCAGTGGGCAAAGGGAGAACTGAGGAAGGTGCAGGCCACTCGAGATTGTAGGTGAAAGTTTTAATAAGCAAGGGACTTCCACAGAAGGCTGGTTTTGAGCAGCCAGAGGATGAGTAGACCTCTGTGCCAACCTGCCAGAATCTTTAGAGTTTATATAGTCTACACAAAGGTACACTGCCCAGGTGGTCTCAACAACACGTTACTTTCTTAAAACTACACCCTTGAAAATGGGTCCCACTGTGGGCACAGTGGGCAGAACAACATTCCAAGGACAGGGAAGAAGGATGTAAGGCTAAATCTGTCACCCGTAAAGAAGTAATAGCCACACATGCTAGGCAGGAGAGGAGGGTATTTGGTGTTTTGTGATTGAGTCGCACCTGTCTCTGTGTTGACACGTAACTGGGAAGTGGTTTATCTTTGTCACGTTTCATGGCTCTATCTAGTTCTTCTTGATATTCTGTGGCTATAGTTTATATTTAGTGAAGAACACCAAGTCCTAGCTGACAGTAGCCAGCTGCCAAGGCCTTTTTACATTATTTTATATTCTTCTTCTTTTTGCAACTAATTTATTGTTATATTCAACGAATGTGTTCGAGTTTCAGGATGCTCCTGGCACTGTGTGAAGTACAAGGTATGAATTAGAAAAGAAGACATGCAGGTGAGGCTCAGGGAACAACAGTGATCAAGAGTATGGCTTTGTAGTTGAAGTCCCAGGTTTGAATCTGGGCTTTATCATTTAGTGTCTCCTTGGGTAAATTATTCAATATCACTGATTCTCAGTTAACACATCTGTAAATAAGAATAATAACAGCCTCCTGAGGAAATTGTTACTGATACTAAACATGTTACTTATTTCATCTTCACTAAGGAAGACAATGTCAAGAAATCACAAAGCCACTGAGGAAGCCACTACAGAAGAGGAACCAGGGAGTGCTGTTATATGTACTAGAGGGACATAAAAAAATCTGAGGGAACCAGGAAAGTGTCCCACAGGAGCCAATGCTTAAAACAAGCCCTGAGCATATTCTACTAAATGGGAGGAATGAGAAGAATATTTTCCTGTCCAGGCAGAAAAAGAAATGTGAGCGAAGACTGACAATGAAGTAAACATGTCAAAGTAGAATTCCTGGGATCCCTGGCCAGTGTGGCTTGGTTGGTTGGGACATCATCCCATACACCAAAATGTTGTGGGTTCGATTCCCAGTCAGGACACATACCTAGGTAATGGGTTCAGTCTTCAGTCAGGGCATGGACAGCAGGCAGCCAATCAATACATCTCTCTCTCACATCAATGTCTCCCTCCCTCTCTCTCTAAAAGCAATGAAAAATGTCCTTGGGTGAGGATAAGAAGGAGAAGTAGAGCCATGGGAGAATTAGAAGACTCTGTGTCAGAAGCCAGACTGGGAGGAGGTAAGTGATGGGAGATTAGACTAGTAAGGTGGACAGATTATGTAGGATCTCAAGGTCATATTACAGATTTTGACCTGTACTGAGCGCAACAACACACTCCCCCAACCGAGTGCTCCCTAGCCAACATCTTTTACAGAAGCCATTGTTCAACAGCTATGATTAGGAACTTGACTTCTAATCTCTTTATTCCCCTCTTCTGCTCCCAGAAAGTTTCCAAATGAAGGGTGTTGAGTTGTCAGCTTGGACAACTAGCAAAAGCTTAATTTGTACCCCCAAAAATTCTTTTAAAGAAAGAGAGATATCAATGAGCCAGGCAGCTTTTCAAGTTTTCAGCTAGTGCAATACATGACACAGGCTTTTCAAAGTCCTCTTATCTATGTGTATTTGGCCTAACATTTTAGGTTTATATTTGAGAGTCCAGTATTTCATAGATTTTTTCTTTTGTATGCCTATAATTTTCTTTTTTTTAAAGATTTTATTTATTTATCTTTTAGAGAGGAAAGGAAGAAGAGAAGGAGAGAAATACCAATGTATGGTTGCCTCTCATGAGTCCCCTGCTGGGAACTGGCCTGCAACCCAGGCATGTGCCCTGACTGGGAATCGAACCGCGATCGTGTGGTTCGCAGGCCCGTGCACAATCCACTGAGCTACACCAGCCAGGGCTGTAATTTTCTTTTCAGTGCCTGTAGTTCATTTAGCTGCCAACTAGTTTAAGTGGTATGGGATCCACTGGGTACAAGTGAATTGTCTACAATATGGATGTAGAGTGTTTTCAAATTATATATTTGCATCTATAAACATTAATGGGATAAAATAATTTTAAAACACAAATATTAGGGTTTTTTCTAATAATTTTTGTTTTCTACTCTTTAAAAATAGTATAATATCTACCCTAACTTCTAGGATTGTGGTGAAAATCACATGGAATAACATAGCCAATGGTCATTCAGCCCACGTGTGTTACTTTCCCTTCTGCTAACAGGACTATTCCGAGAAGAAGCCAAGGCTAAACAGAAGGAGTGGACCCATCACATCTGTCTTTCATTTTCTTCAGTTCAATGGGAAAAGTGTCACAATGAAGTTGGTATTTGAGCTATGATCAGTTAGACAATGTGTAATAAAGTTGAACAAAAGTACCCGTAAATGCTACCTTGGATCCATTTCTCATCAAAATTGCATTCCCCAAAGACGACCTTTGTGGTTTTGATTCCCTAATAACTTGCCAAACTTTGTCCAGGTGGAGTGGAGCAGAACTAAAACCACACACATGAAAAAAACTTCTAGTAAAATAAGCTGCCCTAGGCTAACATTCATGTGATTCATTTGAACGGAAATTATTTGAAAGCTAAAGGAAAACTTTATAGTAAGTAATGTAACTAAAATCAAGTAAATGTCAAGAAATGAGTCAAATTCTGTTCTCCAAAAGCAACAGAATTCCTGCTGACTTCGCTGAGAATCACCAGTCTTCCTGTAACCACGCCCCATTTTCCTCCACCTGGCATTGTCACAGGAGCGTTTGCACTCCTGTCTTCTACCTTAAACCACACTCTCTCAAGATTGTTGTAAAACCAGCACACTGTTATTTAAATTTTGAAATTACACTTGGCAATTTTGCCTGTGACAGAAGATATATGATTTCATCAATAAGCTTTTAATTTTGCAGTCTTTTCTTTTTATAAACAGCTGATACAATGCATCCCAAGGATCCATTCATATCAATAGTTCTGAGAAACTGATAATCCATGAAACATCCAAACTTTATCATGGATTACACAATAGAAGTATTTATAAACAAATGACAGTGGAAACAACACAATGTTTTGTTTTATCTATGTAAGATGCGCAAGGGGTAAATAAGTTTCCTTCCCAGATGGTGGTTTGTATGGGTGGCAACATCTGTGTTGAAATGACCACACACACTCGCACGCTATTCATGCCTGGGCTTTCCCATCCAAAAAAAATGACTAAGAGTGACCACACCAGCTCAAGGGCCAAGAATTTCAGGACAGACTCCTTGCCTACCAACTTGCCATAGGTACAGGGCTGGAAACCCTTTGTGATCATCCCCATAACCACTTACAACTGGAAAAAATTAGTTAAATAAAGTAGTCTCTTATACTAGCTGATTACTTAGTTATTACAGATGACCTATGACAATATCCAGTGACAAAAACGTATTTTCCCCACAATTAGATATAATTTTTGTTATTTCCTAACTCTTTTCATATCAACCCTGGTTATATATTACTATTGAATTTAAAAGATTAAAAAATATGTATCTATGCCTAGGTTCTATTCCAGACAAAGTAATCAGCATCTCTTGAGGTGCATTTGGGTTTTAGTAGCTCCTCAGGGTGCTTATGAGCAGACAGGATTAGGAACAAGGGTCTTAACCAATGAGAGCTTTACAAAGTGGAAATGCTTGGGTCCACTCCCAGAGATTCAGATTTAACTAATCTAGGGTGTGGGCTGAACACTGGGAGCTTTGAGAACTCTGAAGGTGATTCTAACCAGCAGCCAGGCCAAGAAGATGATCTTATAAATTGTCTTCGTCTTCTATCTAGACTTCTGTAAAAGTCTAGGAAAAGGAAGCTTCCTAAAACCGTGGCTCCAACTTTGGATCTCTTCAGAAAGAACAGCCATTCGGAACTATAATAATCCTTCACGTTTATTTAGCATGCAATACATGGCAGAGTGTTTTGTGAGGCTTGAAGGTGGTATGGAAATGCTTTAAAAATGATTTTTAAAATACAAAACCAATACCTCTCTAATACTGCCTTTCATTTCTACTTTGTGTTATTATTTTTTTTATTTTTATTTTTTAATATAGGAACTTTAATGTCTACACAAATTTGGGAAAGTGGCAGGTATGTGTGGGCACTTACGTGTGTTGGTGAATAGTGGTCATACACAGATATGCCTTCTGGCTTCTCTCTTCTATTTCGTGTTTGCCTCCTTTTTCTTTTTCTTTTTTTTTAATATATTTTATTGATTATACCATTACAGTTGTTCTATTCCCCCCCCTTCAATCCCTTCCACCCGCACCCTCCCTCCCCCACCATTCTGCCCCCCTTAGTTTATAACCACGTGTCTCAAGTTCTTTGGATTCTATATTTCCCCCACTATTCTCGCCCTCCCCCCATCTATTTTCTACCTACCATCTATGCTATTTTCTTTGCCTTCTCCCCCTTCTCCCCCTCCCACCCCCCTGTTTCTAACCCTCCATGTGTTCTTCATTTCTATGGTTCCACTCCTGATCTAGCTGTCCTCTTGGTTTGCTTTTGTTTTAGGTGTGGTTGTTAATAGCTGTGTGTTTGCTGTCCTTTCACTGTTAATATTTTTCATCTTCTTTTTCTTATATAAGTCCCTTTAGCATTTCATATAATAAGGGCTTGGTGATGATGAACTCCTTGAACTTGACCTTATCTGAGAAGCACTTTATCTGTCCTTCCATTCTAAATGAAAGTTTTGCTGGATAAAGCAATCTTGGCTGTAGGTCTTTGGATTTCATGACTTGGAATACTTCTTTCCAGCCCCTTCTTGCCTGTAAGGTCTCTTTTGAGAAATCCGCTGACAGTCTGATGGGTACTCCTTTGTAGGTGACTGTCCCCTTATCCCTTGATGCTTCTAGGATTCTCTCCTTCATTTTGGTCTTGGCTAATGTAATTATGATGTGCCTTGGTGTGTTCCTTCTTGGGTCCAACTTCTTTGGCACTCTCTGAGCTTCCTGGATTTCCTGGAAGTCTATTTCCTTTGCCAGACTGGGGAAGTTCTCCTTTATTATTTGTTCAAATACGTTTTCCACTCGTGGCTGTTTCTTTCCCCCTTCTGGTACCCCTATAATTCGGATGTTGGAACGTTTAAAGATGTCCTGGAGGTTCCTAAGCCTCTCCTCATTTTTTTGAATTCTCATTTCTTCATTCCTTTCTGGTGGGATGTTTTGTTCTTCCTTCTGGTCCATTCCATTGATTTGAGTCCCCGTTTCCTTTCCATCACTATTGGTTTCCTGTGCATCTCCCTTCATTTCAATTAGTTTAGCCTTCATATGTTCCTCTAATTTGTGACTTTGTTCCTCTAATCTGTGACTATAATCTACCAATTCTGTGAGCATCCTGATAAATAGTGTCCTGAATTGTGCTTCTGAGAGGCTGGCAATTTCTCAGTTGCTTATAGTTATTGGGTCTGGGACTTTGAGTTCTTCTTGTGCCATCTTTCGGGTTGTTCGTGCCTGTTCCATAGCAGGATCAGAGCCCTAAAGTGTTCACTAGAACAGGGCAACTAAGTCCCTGGGTTGTGACGCTGTATGTGGGGGCGGGGTCAAAGAGGGACTATGGCGTCCTGTCCGCCGCCTGTCACCACGGCCCTCACCTGTGCCGCAGTTGCTGCCGTCACCGGGCCCACGCGTTTCATCCCACTGTACTCGAGTGTGCCACCGCCATCAGCCCTCGCCCCCTGGGGCCTGCGTGGTCTGTCTCACTGTGCGTGAATATGCGCCCGGGGTCTGCTCGCACCCCAACTGGTTCTCTTCTGCCTGCACGCCTGGGTCGGGGGCCCTGTCCTGTCCGACCCTGCTTGCTGCTGGCTCCGCCCCTCTTACTGTCCCCGTTGAACGGTTAGATGTAGTCGGACTTCCGTATAATTCAATTTTCTGTCCTTTAGTTGTGTCTTTGTTTCTCCAAACCTTTGTTTTATTCAAACTTGGTTGTGGGAGAAGGCACAGTGTTTCCACCTATGCCTCCATCTTGGCGGAAGTCTCTCTACTTTGTGTTATTATACTTAGCTCCTCTAATAAACTAAAAGTACCTTAAGGTTAACTTCTGTATCTTATTTATCTTTGTATTCTACACAAATATTTTTACTTGGCAAGAGTTCAGTAAATGTATCTTCAAGAAATGAATAGATAATTCCATCTGCTTCGATTAACACTATTGAGCACTTCTGTGCCTTCCTCTTTCTAGGCCTTTTGATACAGTGAACTTTATGCTCACAGCTCCTGCTGTCATAAAGCTTACATTCCAGGGAATAAATTAAATACTAAGATTTCAACTTCTGGGGTTACCGCATAGGCAATTCACTGCTGACATGCCGCAGCAGAGCTGAAGACAGGCACAAGCCCATAACTCCAGAGACACGTGCCTCCCTCCCCTTTACTAAGACAGTCAGGAATCAGCCTGTCACATTGCTGTAGTCCCTCTATCATTTTGTTTTATTTTATTTTTTAAAAACATTGTTTTATGTATTTTTAGACAGAGAAGAAGGGAGGGAGAGAGAGAGGGAGAAAAACATGAATGTGTGGTTGCCTCTCATAAGATTCCCACTGGGGTCCCAGCCCGCAACTCAGGCTTGTGCCCCAACTGGCAACCCCCTGGCTCAAAGGCCAGTGCTCAATCCACTGAGCCACACCAGCCAAGGGATTTTTAAAAGTATATTTTATTCATTATGTATTACAGTTGTCCCATTTTTTCTCCCCTTATCCTTCACCAACCTGAACCCCCTCCCTCCAGCACTCCCCCCTCCCCTCAGTTCATGTGCATGGGCTGTACATACAAGGTCTTTGGCTTCTCCATTTCCTGTGCTGTTCTCAACCTCCTCCTATTTTGTGCCCAGCAATTAAGCTTTTTATTCCCTATACTTTTTTCCCCATTCTCCCTCTCCCACTCTTCACTGATAACCTTCCATATGATCTCCATTTCTGTGATTCTATTCTTATTCTAGTTGTTTGCTTAGTTTTTGTTTTTTAGGTTCAGTTATTGATGGTTGTGAATTTGTTGTCATTGTACTGTTCATAGTTTTTGATCTTCTTCTTTTTCTCTATTATTTTAAATGAATGACTTTTTATTAAGTTCTGTAGTCTTAAAATAAGTGTAGCTTCATCAGAGCGGCAGATGGGAGCTATAGCATGATCTGAAGATAGGAGATTTGAGAGTCAGATTCTCAGGCCTTTTTTATCAAAACTCCCTTGGGAAGGGAGGAGAAAGGAAGGAAAATCGCAAGTGGCCCCACTTAACTCAGCGCGGCACCCTGACGTACTTGCACTTAGACTGCGGGGTGGGCTGGGTAATGTTTGGACAAACATTTATTTGCCAGCAGCTATTAAAATTCTGTTTTGGAATATAGAGTGCAGGCTTATTTAATGTTGTGACCAAATGTCTTTTCAGGAGTGATGACAAGCCTGATGGAGGAACAGCAGTGATTCTGTTCAAAAATCTTTTTGTGCTTCATGGGAAGCCAGGAGAACATTCAATGCAAACTACTCATTCAAGAATCACCATTACATGGAGAGCTGAGGTGTGGAGGAGGAGGGGAAAGAAGAGTTACTTTTAATTTTAAATTCAAATTTAAAAGTGATATACAGAAATGAAAAAATAGTCTACTTTCCACTAAAATTATATATAGTCATAATAATCATAATTATTTTAAAAGGCACATTGAAAAAATTTTATAAAAGAATGGTCCTCGTCTGAAGTTCAGAATCTCAGCGCTTGATATAACATCAGTGTTTTCTTCTGTGAATATCCATGGCTATGTTTCTACGAATGCTAATCTCAGGCTCATGTTTTCAAAAACAGACGTGTTCCAGTCCCACATGACCCTTTTGAAATGAGATAATCAATAGCCCTGAGTATTAGGGAAAAACAGAACTACTGCACACCCGAACAGCTGAGCCCTGCTGGGCGCCACTTTCCTTTTCAGGCAGAACAGGATGATGATCCAGTAGCTACTTTTAAAAATCGGAAACTGAGACGGTCATCTTCGCATCAAGGTTGTGTAGAGGAGACTTTGGCTGCTACCAAGTAATTAAGCAAGATGGAACTATCAACTAATGCTCAATATGAAAACAAGAAATATTTTATTGAAGGCACAACATTTCTATGTTACAAGTATTGATATTTGAATAACAATATAGTCACATCAGTTTTTCTATTACCTGGAAGTTTATTAACCAGCATTCTCTATTTATTGGGAATTCTTAAAATGAAGTACATAGATAGTTTTTGTTCATTATTAAAATAACAGAAAATGAGATATTGAAATATTGTAAAAATTATTTAAAGACCAAGCATATTTGTATACTCTAATACTTGAAAATAAATAATACTATGTAAATCATGTTTGGCAAATCTTAACTATAAAATTACTCTCTAGAAATGCCGGGTGCCAGACTTTTTGTAAGTAACATCTATTTGAAGAATTTCACCTTAAGTTACATCAGTAGGAAAAAAAATTGCCACTGAGGACAATTAGAAAATTATTAATAAGTGTCATCAGTCTCCTACTTCAAGTGACAATGAATTTGAACTCCTTGGTTTCTCCCTCAGTTTTCAGATACTAGACGATTTATCATTAAGGTTGATTTGTCTTGACTTGCCTATCACTTTTGCAATTTGGAGAAGAATATTTTTGGTCCCCGTTGTTAAGTTCAAGCACAGATGTTCAATGGTAAAAGTGATTTTTAAACTGTACAAGTTGTGAGATCTCAGTCACTAAAAGGTCATTAAAATGGCATTTTTCAAAGCACCGTCCTTGGACCACTTGTATCAAGACACCAACTGAAGTGTTTGCTGCACGTGTGGGGTCCTGGACTCCACTCTGGACCTGACAAATCAAAACCTTAATGCAGAAATGGACATCTTTGTTAAGTGTCTCCGTTGATTCTTACTCATGCTAAAAACTGAAAATATGTGCCTAAACAATGACTTCTTTTCCTAACTTTTAAAATCCAAGTGTTATAAAACTTGGGAGTACTTAAAAATTTAGACTTTTACTGAGCTCTAAACTCTGCCTGATGTAAGACTCTCTCTACTGGAGCTATATCAAGAGCATGTCCTATGAAGCCTCTAGAAAGTGTATCCCAAGTTACACGGTGATGATGGTAGTGATGGTGATGGTGGTAGTGGTGGTGATGGAGACAATGCTGAGGGTGGTGGTGGTGGTAGAGACGGAGGTAAGGATAATGATGGTGGTGGTAGTGGTGGGGATGGAACCATATTGTGATCAAAATTCTAGGCTGTTTCTTTAAAATATTAAGCATAACACTCATCTCAGGGCCTTTGTATTGACTTACGTTCTTAGTGCCTGAAATAATGGTTCTGTAGATTTTAAACTACCTACTCATCACTTGTGCTCAAAAATCACCTTCTCTGAGAGACCTTTTCTGACCACTCAGTTTAAACCTCCCTCCTTTGTGCTCCATCTTCTCACTTGGTTTTAGTTTTTCTCCTGGGTATTATCATATCACACACTATATATTTATTTGTTTACTTAAGTTCTTCCTCCACTACATTGCAGAACTGAGGAGAACAAGATCTTGCGTTTAGTTCACAGCAGTATTCCCAGGGCCCAAGACAGGAAGTGGCACATGACAAATCTCAGTAAGTATTTATTGGAAGTGGATGAGCCAACATAGACAGTTTTTAGTCAATCCCTCAACAAACACATAATTTATTTTTTAATTTACTCTTTATTGTATTTTTTTCTCACTACCATTTAGTCTCTTTATACCCTCCTCTTCCCAGCAATCACTTCCTCCTCCCCACAAACACATATTTTAAAATGGCCTGAAAGGGAACTAGAATACGAGCTTGCCCCACGCTTCTCATGCTTCAGCAACGTTGCCTCACACACACACACACACACACACACACACACACACACACACAAATGTACTAAAGATAAATTCATGTTCCAATGTCTTAAGACATTTCCTTAATAAAACAGTCTCCCAGCTTGATCACATTCTAATTCGTCCACCATGCTCAAGCCAGGGTGATCAGACCACATCTGCTTAGAGCCATTCCACGGCAGCCCATATGTCCAGGGTAGACAACCCGCAGGGTTTTACACCGTTTCCCACCGCTCTGTGACAGATCAGGTCTCCCCATAGTGCAAACTGTGTCAAACTCAAAACTACATCTGCGCCGACCTTTGTACTAGAATCAATCCCGTACCTCCTTGCCTTACTTAGATCCTACTCATTCTTCCCATCTCTAGTGAAATGCCACTTTTTCTTAGAAGCTTTTCCTGACCTGGCAAATTAATTCTTCTGATGTATTTTCTGATAGCACCCTATGATTTTCTGCCATAATATTTATCACAATTTATATAGTCTTTGATAGTATAACAATTATTTAAAAAACTTTATGTCCATTAAACTCCAAGTTCTATTTTACAACATCTTTGTGGGTTTTTTTGTGTCCTAGTGATGGTCACAATGCAATGTGGATTCTCAATCAACATTGAATGATGAATGAACTGGCCAGAGCTAACCACTAGTTAAGACTGGTATTAAGATGCAGCCGTTTTACTCCAATGCTTTTGAAGTCCCCAGAAAGCTTAAAGATTTTTCACACAGTTTTGTTTTAATTCTATTGTCCTGTTTTAACTGTTAATAGTAACTCTCAGGTATTATCTCGTGATTTGACTTAATCCTTTAAAACCTTTTTGATATAACTATTGTCAATTATTCATAGATGAGGCTTAGTGCAGATAATAGGCATCAGGATTTGAGTCCAGCCCTACTGACCCCAAAGCCTATGCCTTAGCCTCTACACTGTACTGCCTCAGCAGTATTGGAGCCCCTTTCAGGTCACTTGTACACTTCTGAAAAGCCTTGGACACCTGCATACTTAGTGCCCTAAATTCACATTCATTGGAACTTAGTTCTTCATCTCTGTTCATTTGGTACAGAAGTTAATGGAAGTAAGCTGAAGCATCCTATTTCACCAATAGACACTGCAGTGAAGTACTGGTAATTCACTAATAGTAATGTAGGGTCTTGCGTTTTTAGGTTCTGGGTTTGGGGTCATATAGGGCAGATTAGCACCTTACCTTGCTTTCTTTCAATACCCTCAGTGAAACATTTTTTAATGAGTCCAATCATAATTATAGATTAAGATTTGCTTAATATGCAAGATTTGTATTTGGCAGCCACCTAGCATGCTAAATGTGAAGCTTCAACATGGTGTGGCATGTGAAATGAGTTTTCTCTCTCTGCCCTTCGATGACGAAGCCTCCTGAGCCCAGAAGAATGCCAAAACAGTTATGGAATTTGTGACGTTGTTTGCTCTGAATCAAAGTTCATTTGATCAACCCCAGCACCCCGGATATTGGCACGGATCCTCCTAAATTGTCCTAGTTTATTCTAAAATAAACCTCAGTGACATTTTCAAATCTTGATTAACAGGAAATCAATGGCCTCTGTTGAAATAAGTAAAAGGCAAAAATTCTTTTTATGTGAAAGTCCACAAAGACTTTGAAGACACGCATACATGACATGTGAGTCACCAACCTGGATGAGTTCACTATGTATCACTATGATTTTACCTTTAATCGCTAATATTTTTAAATGAAATAATTATGCCTTTATATTTATTTCAAATTAGACCCAAAATATGACTAATTTTGCTTGCATAAAGGCAACATGCCAAGGAAGGAAATTAGAAAATTTCTAATAGGATTATTTATTTCATTATATCATTAGAAAGACCAGTGATGGGA
This sequence comes from Sturnira hondurensis, assembly GCF_014824575.4. Taxonomy (NCBI): domain Eukaryota; kingdom Metazoa; phylum Chordata; class Mammalia; order Chiroptera; family Phyllostomidae; genus Sturnira; species Sturnira hondurensis. Next base: position 214,979 of record NW_028095005.1, read on the forward strand.
TTTAGGAAGTTTAGAATAACTGGCAAAATTTTTATCCACATTTATTTTTTTTATAATTTTTTTATTTAATTCTTCTTCAAGTACAGCTTTCTGTCATATTCCCAACCCTGCCCGCCCCCCGCCCCATGCTCCCCGTCTCCCTCCCATTTCCGCCCCCCACCCTTAGTTATTGTCCATGTGTCCTTTATACTTGTTCATGGAAGTCCATCCCCTTTTCCCCTATGATTCTCTCCCCTCTCCCCTCTGGACCCTGTCAGCCTGTTCCATATTTGACTGTCATTGGTCATATTTTGCTTGCTTGTTTGTTTTGTTTAGATTAAAGGTGAGATCATATGGTATTTGTCTTTCACCGCCTGGCTTATTTCGCTCAGCATAATGCTTTCCAGTTCCATCCATGATGTTGCAAAGGGTAGTAGTTCCTTCTTCCTTTCTGCAGCATAGAATTCCATTGTGTAAATGTACCATAGTTTTTTGATCCAGTCATTTACCTATGGGCACCTAGGTTGCTTCCAACTCTTGGCTATCGTGAATTGTGCTGTGATGAACATTGGGGTACATAGGTTCTTTTGGACTGGTGTTTCAGGGTTCTTAGGATATACTCCTAAGAGTGGAATTTACCCACACTTAAAATAGGGATTGGTCCACTTAGTAGGCCATGAAGGTTGCCTAGTAATAAAGAGTATTAGTAGTCAGCTTATTTTTTCCATGCTTATTACATAAGTGTGCACTGTCATTGAAGTCAGACTTTAATGTGCTACTGGAAGCACCTGAGTGTCTTATTAAATAGCAGACTGTGACTCAGCAGGTTTGGACCCGAGATTCAGCCTTTTTATCTAGCACAAGCCACTGCTGATGGTTCTTGAACTACTCTGTTCAAGTCTGACAAAGAGTAAAAGTTCAACAGAAGTTGGTTTAATAGCACTCAGAAAATTGATTTCATGAGGGCATGCTCTGGCTTTGTCATTTTTCAATTTACTAAACAAATGTATTGAATACCAGCTATGTTTTCGACCCTGTGCTAGGCACTTGGGATCCATGGAGGGAAACGTAGAAAGAAACACAGTGCCCCGTACAAGCTGTAGGGAACCATCTGAGTGTCAGTCCTGTGCTTGTGTCAGAGTCCTCTGGAGAAGACAATATTAAAAATAAATGAACATACGGCAAATATATCGCCACAGATTGTGACAGGTGTAATCATACACACTGGGATACACAGAAGTGAGTTCAGCAATCTCCAAAGAGGCCTAATCGTTCACATGAAGAGGAGGAGAAATGTGTCCCAGGCAGGAGTGATACCCTGAGCAGGAACAAAGAAATGAGGTTGAAGTTGAGTGACCACCTAATTGTATATGAAATAATATTTTTGAGAGTAACTGAATGCATTCTTAACTGCATTAAGACAATTCAATATAAACTAAAGTGTATTGTGACCACCCTAATGTGAACAGCTGGCAGAGGACAGATCATATAGGCTTTTGGTCATAAGAAAATTGTTAAGTTTTTTTCCTCTTATGGAAAAAATTCCTAGCTAATAGAGGTCACATAATCTCACGTATGATTTCATAGATCACTCTGGAAGCTGTAGGGATGGTGGAATGAAAGGCTTTTCATTTTATTTTCTAGCATACTTGGCTTACTTCAGAAGCAGTGTCAAAAAGTTAGAACATTACTGTAATTTGAGAAAGACTAAGGCCACACTCTTTTGTTCATTTGTTTCATGTGGGTACCTAAGATTCCATAAGGCCATATGACATTATGGGGGAGAACTTAGTGTTTCCATTTGTTTAATTAATAGCACATAAGCACAAAGTAAGAGATTCCTGTAAACATTAAGATCCTTGGACTATCAATGTTACATAAATTCATAGAATTTTTAATGTTAAGAAAAATATAATGAACAAGATTTGATAAAAAACCTGGCCAAATGTCAGGCAGTCAGGTGTGTGTGCTAGAGGACTGAGGTGCTGACATACACAGATATTCACGGAGACAATGGTCCTTCTCCTAATCATGTTCCCTGGGAGATGAAAACATCTCATGCGGATGATACAGAGGGATCTCTGGGGTACCTTCACAACTAATTTTGCTACAACTAAATGCCACCAATTTTCTTTGCATTGCTTCGCTTCAGGAAGTGACTTTTCATTTCCTTCCCAACCTTTCTGGACAAAAGACTGAAATGCTGACAATTTGTAATGCTCCTTCTTCTACTGCAATGATTCTTCTATTTTCCTCACCTCCATAACTTTGCTGTGTCAGATCCTGCCCCAGAGCCAAGCCAGTTTCTGTCAGGGATTTGGTTGCTTGGGGTACACAGTCTCTCTTTGAGGATACCAAGAACCTGGTGTGGATATATGGGTGTAGGTGTGGAGGCATTCAAAGGCCCCACTGCTTCCTTTCTTCCCTCCTTCCAATCCCTACTCCACGCCCTCTGATGCCTGGTGACTCATTCATTCCCCATGACCCATCATCTCCTCTGGAACTGGTCCATGTCCTCTCCCTGCCTTCCCATTTCTTCTGCCTGGAGCTTTAACTCTAAGACAGAGAGATGCTTTCCTGAAGAGAAGAGTGATATCACATCCTTTCCAAACTGTTTATCTTATCCCAAGCCCATGCTCCATCCAGCAAGTTTAATTCCCTTTATACTAAAGATGACCTTAACTTTTGTGTCTGAACCAAATTTATTTTAAATGCAATACAACACCTTTGCTACTGAAAAGTGTTCTCTGAAGAATGCTTTAAAATAAAGAGCATGAAGTAAAGATTTAAATCTATCTACTCATCATTTTCTGATATTACCCAATTCTATGAGATGATGTATCTTTTAAAAAATAAGAAAACTATAACTTGTTGTATTTATTGAAAAAAAACAGTAGAATACAATGAAAAAAAAGATCATCCTTGATATAATCACCCAAGAATAAGCAAGATTAAGTTTGGGGACCACCTAGGCCACGTTTTCCAAAGTAAGTTTCTATGTTCTCACACTGGATAGGCAGGGCTACAGATGGGGGTGGGAGTGAGAGACAAACAATTATGGCCAATGACAACAAAGTATTTCTAAGTGGGTGGCAGAAGATATATGTCATTTCCTTATCCATGCAGGATGTCGCAGCTGCCTCTGTAGAAAGGAAGAAAGCAAGTGAGGGTGAAAGCAGAGGTGGGTATGTGAAAACATTCTTTCATCTCTACATTCCTCTGGATGCTTCCTCAAATGGTAGAAAAGGTCAAAGAATAAAACTTAATAGAACTCACTACATTAAGTGATTCACCAAGTCTCTGCTGGGGACACACAAACCTGGTTCTCCTTGTGAATGTGAGGTGATCATAGATTATTAAATTGGATACTGAAAAAAATCAGTACAAGCCCTGGCTGGTGCAGCTCAGTGGATTGAGCATGGGCCTGTGAACCAGAGGATCGCAGTTCGATTCCCAGTCAGGGCACATGCCTGGGTTGCAGGCCAGTTCCTGGCAGGGAACACACGATACATCGTGTGTCCGCGGCAGAGGCAACCATACACTGATATTTCTCTCCCTCTCTCCTTCCCTTCCCCTCTAAAGATAAATAAATAATTTAAAAAAAAAAATCAGTCCATTCCATTCATTTGGGACCAGATGGCTAGAAATGTTTGTAACTCTACCTTCTCACACATCACATAATTCCATATGATTACCTGTCCCACTATATGCTTGTTCTTATTTATTCTCATATAAGGATTATGCTTGTTCTCAAGGGCTTCCAGGGAAGTATATTATGCCTGAAAACAGTTCCAACCTCAGGGCCTTGTTTTCTCTGTTCCCTCTGTCTTCAATATGTCCTCCTAAATCTTTTCATGGTCCACAGTCAAATACATAGTCAAAGAAAACTTCCCTCACCCTTTCAACATTTAGTAGCCACAATCTGCCAGGATTCTCTTAATCATTTTATTTTCTTCATAGTCTTTTCTAGATTTAAAATTATTGTCTTTGTCTACTTAACTATTTATTGCCTGTGTCCCCACATTACAGTGACAGCGGAGACCCCATATGTGTAGTTCACCACTCATATCCAATGTCTAGATAAGCACCTGGTATGTGATGCTTTAAAATATATTTCTTTATATTAAATAAATAGTTATTAAATAATGAATGGATGAAGCAAAAAACTGATGCAAAACTGATAAAATAATTTTATGGAAAGCAATAAAGAAAGCTTAGATGTTGCAACTAATTAGTCATTTGAAAACCGAATCAAATAAAAGTAAAAAATTCTGGATTGTTCCTTCTATGAGCTGAAACTCAGAAAATGAATATAGGTCCTCAGGTTTCCCCTTTTCATTTCATCTTTCCAGATGCTCTTAATGTACACGTGTGAAAACTCTTTGCACATTGTGAAGTACTCTGTAAACATATAATGTCTTAATTTGTACCACCAAGAGAATCCCTACTAGGGTGTATTACATTCACCCTACTTTTTTGTTGAAGATGAGGAAAACAATCCCATGTTACATGGGGGCAAACGTGCCCCCACGTGTGAAGGTGCAGCACAAGGCAGGGAACCAACTTTCCCTAGGAGTCAGTCTGCCATGAATCAGGCACAATCACAGCTCTCAGAATAATTATATAAAATACTCCTTCTAGTTCCCATTCATCAAATGAAGAAACTGAAACTGGGAGAGCTTCTAATAGACTGTTCAAGACCACATAACATATCGAGTTGGCCAAAAGGTTCATTTGTTTTTTTCCCTACAAGATGGTTCTAGAAGTACTTCGTTGTCTTTAGCTTCATTCAAAACAATTTTGTTAGATTGTATTGTGACAGCTAAAAACTGTGGTACATTCACAGAAAGGAATATCATGCGGAAAAAAGGAAGAAGGAACTCCTACCTTTCACAACAGCATGGATGGTACTGGAGAGTTTTATGCTAAGCGAAATAAGCCAGGCAGTGAAAGACAAATACCATATGATCTCACCTATAAGTGGAACCTAATCAACAAAAGTACATCTTATAGTCCAAAAAATACAGGAATCTAAGTTTTAAGTCCCCATATATCTGGTCAGCACTTTGCTCTCCCAGCCACACTAACAACCTCACCCCTGCACCATACACTAGAAGCAATTCTGTCTATAGTGAGGTAGAGGGTATTTTAAAGTGTATGTGACCACCAGTATAGTGGTTGAATATCAAATGACTATATAGTGGTTTGCTGCTGGTCCTTCTACGACTGGTGCCTCCTCTCATCCTCACTTATTGTGGCAACTGTAGGTTGACATAGTTCAATAATTAGAGCTTTATTTTGTTCTCCCTACTAAGACCCTGAATTTGTGCCCTTCCTGAATTCCCATCTGGAGTCTTACTTTGGACCCCTGACCTAAGTTTTGACATGGACAATGCATTCATGTTACCATCACCCAAAACCATATTTCAATATTTTATCACCCTGAAAAGTTCCTTAGGCCCCTTTCCAATTTATTATTCCCTGATCTGGATTATTCACTTTCTGAATGATGCCACTATAGATTTATTTGAACTATGACACAATGGGAGAGCTCTATAGATGCCATAGATGCCCAGGGAGACAGACAAGTGAGCCCTAGAACAAATTAAGCCTGAAACATCGCTGGAAGCAAAAATGACAAAACTGAAGCTGTCCTGCTTATGCCACATGATGAGAAGGCAGGGTTTGTTGGAAAAGACAATAAAGCTGGGAAAAACAGAAGGAAGGGAGGAAGACCAAATGTGAGAAGCTGTAGACTTATTCCATAGGAGCTGAGCATGGCTACTGAGCAGAGAACGTTGTGGTGTCACTTATTCATCGGGTCGCTAGCAGTCGGAGCACACTCAACGGCACAGAATACACACGCAGATTCATTTTGCCTATTCTTGGACCTGCTATAATTAAAACAATATAGTATTTAATCTTTTGTGTGTGACTGCTTTCACTTAATATAGTGATTTTGAGGTTCAGCCATGTTATTGTCTGTGTCATTCTTCTTTGTTGCTGAGTAGCGTTCCACTATCCAAATATACCAGAGTTTGTTTCTTCTTATGTTGGTGGACATCGCATTGTTTCCATCTGGGACAATTATCAAGGTTGTTGTGAATAGCTTTCTACATTGCCTTCAATAAATGCATAGATTTGGAATTTCTGGGTCATAAGTTAGATGTAATGTTAGCTTTATTAAAACCTGCCAACAATTCTCCAAAGTAGTTGCACGATTTCACGCTCCCACCAGCAGTGCAGGCAAGACTAGCTGTCCTGCATCATCACCATTTTATGTGGTCAGTCTTTTCCAGTTTAACCTTCTTGTGGTTGTGAAATAGTGTCTCACTGTGGCTTTAATATTCATTTCCTTCATGACTAATGATATTGAGTAACTTTTCATTCATGTGTTGCTCATTCATGTATTCTCTGGCACAATGTCTTTTCATGTCTTTGCCCTTTGCTTTACGGGATGATTCATTTTTGTACTATCACTTTGACTGACTTTTTTGTATAATCTAAATACAAACTCTTTGTCCAATGTGTGTTCTATATGTGTTTTTCTAATCTGTGGCTTTATTTATTTTCTTAAAGATGACTTTTAAGACTCAGAAATTTTGGAGAAATACAAAATATCATTTTTTTCTTTTACAGTTTAGTGTTTTTCTTTCCTGTCCAGAAAATCTTAGCCTGTGGCAAAATCATAAAGAATTTTCTGCATTTTTTTAGATGACTACACTATTCCCTGTAGTACAATACCCTGTAGGTATATCTAGCTATTAGGCACTTTAAATGAGCCTAGTATGACTGAGAAACTAATTTGTAAATTTTAAGTAGACACATGTGGCCAGTGAATATTATATAAGACAGAACAATTCAAGAAGTTTTAAAGTTCCAGGATTTATATTTAGGATGAGTATGAAATTAATTTTCATAAGTGAAGAGAATAGCATTATTCATTTATTTCCTTATGGATATCCAGTTGTGGCAAAAAGATCTGTTAAAAAGCAAACAAACAAACCAAAAAACCTGCCCTTTCCCCCTCGAGCTGCTTTGTCACCTTGGTGGAAAAATGGAGTGACTATATTAGTGTGGACGAAGAAAATATTCTCAATGAACTATATAAATATGAAATAATTATTTATTTAGCACTTTTATGTGCTAGGTTGTGTGCTAAGACTTGGGTAGATAAAGGGCCCTCCACAATCAAGATACTATTGCCCGGTCTCGTTAGGGTCTTGGTGCCGTTAGGAACACCCAGCGGCCACAAGGGAGAGCAATATGTAGGGGAAATGCAGGATGCCTTGGAAGTACATAGAAAGGGCACGGAATCTGGATTTGGGGGCAGAAGTCAAAGAAGTCTTCATTAGAGGTATTAGTTCCTAACTGAAGGCTAAATGAAAAATAGTGAGTGCGAAAATGTGTTTCAGGCAAAGAGAGAGAGAGAAGCATGTAAGAAAAAAATAGTCTTTGCATGTTTCAATTAGCCAAATACAGTGTTTTACGTGGATTATTTTAGTTAACCTTCTCAACAGTCTACTGAGATATAATCACACCACTATTTTGCAGACTAGCAAATTGAGGCAATCAAAGATTAAGTAACTTTTCAAGTCATATATGAACTTAGTAGAAATACCAAGATTTAAAGACAGGCCCCAAAATCTAAACTTTTATATACTAATCAATAATGTTCATTTTATTTGATATTTATCTTATTATTCTATATTATTTTATTTTAATTGTTTCTTTAAAGAATTTATTTATTTATTCTTTAGAGAGAGGAGAAGGGAGGGAGAAAGAGGGAGAGAAACATCAATGTGTGGTTGTCTCTCGTGTGTCCCTAACGAAGGACCTGGCCCGCAACCCAGGCATGTGCCCTGACTGGAAATAGAACCAGTGATCCTTTGGTGTGCAGGCCGAAACTCAATCCACTGATCTATACCAGCCAGGGCTATTTTAATTGTTATATCAGTAAGCATGCCATGAATTAGGTCTCCAAAACTTATCCAGCTTATAACTGAAACAGAGAACAGGGGGACAGTGGCCAGAGGGGAGAGGGGAGGGAATTTCAGGGGAAAAGGGGGAAGGGTTTACAGTAACTAATATAAAGGACACACAGACAACAACTAGGGGGGATGGAAATGGAAGGGAGGTGGAGAGCACTGTGGGGGGTGGGGGGTGGGCTGGGATGGGAATAAAAGAAAGAAAACTGTACTTGAACAATAATTAAATAAAAAGAAATTAAAAATATATATAACTGAAAGTTTAAACCCTTTGAGCAAAATCTTTCCATTTTCCCCACCCTCCCAGCCCCTGGCAACTACCATTTTACTCTCTGTTTCTGCGAGTTCAGCCTTTTTTCATTCTACACATAACTGTGATCACACAGTATGTATCTTTCTCTGTCTGACACACTTCATTTAGCACAATGCCCTCAAGGTCCATCCATGTTGTTTCAAATGGCAGGATTTCCTTCTTGTTTATGTATGAATAATATTGTATTGTCTGTACGTACATTTTTTCACATTTTTTTCACCCATTTATCAATGGGCACTTTCCCTTTGTGGACAGTTTCCACATCTTGGCTATTGTGAATAATGAGGCAGTGACCACAGGGGTGCAGATCGCTCTTCAAGATAATGATTTGATTTCAGGTCCTTTGGATACATGCCTAGAAGTGGAATTGCTGGATCATGTGGTAGTTCTATTTTTAATTTTTTGAGGAAACTTTATAATGTTTTCTATAGTGACTGCACCGATTTACACACTCTCACCAATAGTGCACTAGGGTTCTCTTTTCTCTACATCCTTGACAACACTTATTGTCTATTGTCTTTTAAATAATAACCATTCTAATAGGTATAAGGTGATATGTCATTGAGGTTGTGATTTGCATTTCCCTAATGTAGCGATATTCTGTGTTATATAGATAAATGTATATATTAAATAAAAATACAGAGTATAAGCCCTTCAAATTACTTGATCCTCTCCATCAAAAATCAAGGTATCTTTTCTTTTCTTGGCTAATAATTATCTCCATCATTTTAACCAAAAACTTAAGCTTCCTCTCTAATATACATAAGAATTTTAAGAGTTAGAAAGTACCACAGAGGTAACAGATTTCTATGCCCACCAAAGATTGGTCAAATCTCTTAACCTGAGAGAAGTCAGTAAAATACTTGCAGTTTGAATTTAGTCTTTGGTCATTACCCCTATTTGGCCTTTTACACTGATAAAAGTTCTGGTTTTAAGGGGTCTAATGCTCAGCATAAGACGGTATTCCAGGTCACAGGAGGGAAGAGAAACCAATTCACAGGATTTCCTTCTTTTTGGTTTCTTTCCTTCTTTTCCTCACAAGATGAGTCCCCAAGTTATCAAGAGCTGGTCGTAATAACCTAAGAATAGCATGTAACTCACTTCCAGGCCCTTGGTGGTCGCCCTACAGTGCCGACAGCGGGGCAAGTAAACAGTCAACAAAGTGGCTCTGACTCAGACCCAGTGCACAATATGTTTATAGAAAGTCGAGTCTGGCTCCCTCTTTGTATCCCACACAGTTCCTCTCTATGTCAAGGTCCTATTGAAGTCTATTAGAACTCTGGGATGGAAATGCATTAAAAACACACATAGAAGAAAACAGTAAGTGCAAAAGCCAGTGGTTTAAATAATAATCATTTGGGAAAAAATTACTACCTCTGATGAGGAATCTATCTCAAATAATTTCCTAACATCATGCGGGTAACAATTACACTGAAGTTAGAGAATAAATAATACCCAAGTGTTCTTTCTTTTTTAACACTGTTAAATTACATATACATTATAAATATGATTTTGTTTGCACAGAATATTTGATAATAAAATGGAAAAATGCATCGTAATACATTTCCCACTTAAAGGTATATTAAGAAAGTTTAATTCTGCCCTTCTGCATTTCATTGTCAGAGTTATTAAGCTTTTTTATTTATTGCACTAAAATTTCACTTAAAACTATAGCTGGAAACTTAAATTTACTTTAACACTCAAAAGCTTTAATAATTCGTGAGGATGGAATACTAATCTTTTACTTAATTTAAAAAACATCCAAAATTCATTACCATATGCTTTAAAATAAAAAAAATATTCACAATGATAAATAAAAGATGTGATAACCTGTCAAACTGATAATATTGAACAGCAACACTGAACATTAGAAGGTAATGAAGCAGTGTAGAATAATGTTCTGAGTAGAATAATTTAAAACTAGAATGTGATACACTCTCAATCTAAATGCAAAAGAAAACACATTTTAAGATATATAAGAACGTGGAACATTAACTGTTCACACACCCAATGTAAAAAAGTGTATTTGAGGAGACATTCTAAGAGAAAATAAATTAATGGAAGAACATGAAAAAGAATGCCATGTGGTACAAAAAAAAAAGGGTAGCAGAGAATACATTCCCAAGAAGCAAAGGAAACAAAATAGCCACAGTGACCGAGGCTGGCAGCGATTCCTGGTAGCCTCTCTTTGGAGCAGTAGGACTTAAATGACATTTTCCTTCACAGACTCATTGTATCACTTGATTCTACATAAAAAAGCAAAGTGGTCCTAATTGTAGTAATAAAATAGGATATTAGAGTTAAAAAACAAGGTAATCTTAACATAATAAAGTAAGCACTGGAAAGAGATTAGGAAGTGAAGAACAAAAAAGAGTAAGATGAATTTATTTCCCTCTTTTTATTTAGAGGGAGTCAGAATTTCCTATGTAAAGTCAATAAATCCAAAACAGTGTTTTATGTATATTGTTTAAAGTCCTTTATAATGGCAACTTAATAAAGAAAAATGCAACTATGCTGTATGTTACCAAAAAGGGGAAACGAGTGGCACTGGGAGACAGTGTTACATTTCTTTTCCTTCATTGGTGGAACTTAATCATGTCTAAAACTGAATTCAAGAACAGAGCTACCACTATATTACTATGTAAAGTTATAAAAACCACCAGAAGAACCCCAAACAAATGGATACGTGATTACATCTGAAAAATGGCACTGGGGGGAGTGGCAGTAGAGACAGAAGGCTGTTCTGAATTAATTTTGCACACATTTAGCATTGATTTTAATTAATCATGCCCAATGAGTACTTCGCAAATTTGACAATGAGATGAATACAACTTCTTTTAATTTCTGTGATCTAGTCAGTTATTTTTATTCATTGACCTTCCAAAAATAATTTTAGAAGGCTCAGTTCTATGAACTATTTTTATAGTTATTATAAGCTTTTTATCTCATAAACAAAACATTTGACTTTTTTTCCAAGATACGCTTTGTACATCTTGAGTCTATGAGAAGTCAAAGGGAAGATGTCCTTCAAGCAAATACATGGTTGCTACAAGGCCACAGGGCGATGATACAGGAGATGTCAGAGAATCACATCCTCACCCTCCTACTCCACCACCGTGTTGAGCAGGACGCAGATCAACGTTAAATGACACACACCTGTGCTTTCATAGGCAGGCTATGTCAGCATTTCCTGTACTTCTACACTGTTCCCAATATCATTCTGCACTAAAATTTACCTTTCTCATGTGGAAACCCTTAAAAATGTTATCTTCAGCTTTTACTGTGAAAGTCATTCTCTGATTCTTTCTACAAAATTTTACAAAGTAATGTTAGAGGCTTCTAGCGGCGGACTCCAAATCCCTGAACCAGGTGTCATTTGCAAACAGTACACATACTGAGAACTCTTGAATGCGTGAAGGGTGCTACATACACTAAGGTCTCCGGAATGACTCATGTTTAACAGAACTGCCACAGCAACCGTTCTTGCTAGGTAACAGTCTTTCTCAAAACAGGAGGAAACAAAGCATGATGACGTCACAAATGATTAAGTAAGAGGAGCTGCACTGACTGCCTGGACTTTGGTTTCCTGTCTAAGTGGCTCTTGACAAAGAAAAGAGGTCAAAGAGAAAGACTATTTGTTGTTACAAGGATGAGACATCAAGTACGTCTCAAAAGTTACATCTATTTTATTGTAACTTGATAAGGCTGCTAACAGTGGCCCAGCTAGCTGGTAGACAGAGTTGTATCAGCAGCCGTCCCCCAACTCCTGATGAAATATAGGCCTTTACAAATGAGGTGTTTTTTTCCGTGAATCACTAGCATTCTCATCCTCATCCCCACTCTCACAATAAACATATATATACTCTTCTAACTAGTCCACTTATCCTTCTCAGATGTCATGTCTCCTAAAAAGTCTTGCTGAATGGAATCTATGCTACATGCCCACACTGTGTAGATCCCAGGTTACCGTGTCATTTCCATAGTATCAGGCCATGTATCACAATGCATTATAACTGTCATCTGTAGCTAATTCTGAACTCTAAATGCTTTGAAAGAATTATCTTGTTTATTTTTGTGTCCCTAGGGACTATCACAGTACCTGGGATATAATAAGTAATACCTAATAATACATAATAATCCATAAGAGGTAGGAGGTCTTGAATGAAAAATGAACTTGCAAGTTCAGAATTGAACTACCATGGCCATTCTTGAAGGATAAAGCTGATTTTCAAAGGTGGTCTAACCAAACTTGCACAAAATACAGGTGGAAGTCCAGATATCAAATTAATCATTTATAATGAGAATTTTGACTCCTGATGTGTCTAGTTATAGGAATTTTTCTAGCTTTCACTGACATTAAACAACTAGAAGAAAGACAAATTCTAATCAGAAAGTTGCAATGGCATTAAACTTAGTGAAATGCAGTAATATATTTACATATATATGGTGTATATATGTGGTATATATATGTTATATATATAGTGGGTATATGTGTGTATTATATATGTGATTATATATTTAATATATAACATGTATTTATACATAAATTTATATTTATATGTATATAAATAAATATACATATATATTTATATAAATATATATTTAAATAGTGATGTGCCAGCTGCCAAAATAAAAAAGATTGACTATTTGGGCCAGAGAAGACCCTTCCTGGAAATATATTTGTATGGACAGACTCAACTTTAGCATTCTTAAGTCTCCCTTATGATTGGCACATTATTAAAACAATTAATGCCTTGTGGGCCTATGAGCATTTTGATCTTTAAGAGTTATCTCATGTGAATGCACTGCTATACTAGTTATAAAGACAGAGGTCAGTTTATTTCTAGATTCTTTTACACTATGGTATCATTAATATTTCTGTTTATCAAGCAATTTCCATTTTAAACAATTTGAGCACCTAATATACACCTAGTGCTATTCTGGACCTTATATGCAATAGTGACTAAATGTATGTGCTTTGGGTCCAAGAAACCTGGGTTTGGATCCCACTTTGATCAAATAAATGTGTGACTTCCAGCAAGGGATTTGAATGCCTAATTTCCTCCTTTGTTACGTAGGAGTGGTAGCATTACTTTGTAGGGTTTTATCTGATCAAGTGAGGTGGTAGCTATAAAGTGTTTAGAACAGAAACTCTCAACAAACATTATCTAAATTACATGATAATATTTACAACTTAAAGATTCTCTTTCCAGTCAGAGGCTCAACTTGTAAATGAAATGGAAACCCAAATGAGCAGTTTCAGAAATAACAATAAATTAGGTGTGGAAAACACTCAGTGGATTTCTCAGGACCTGTATACAATGATAAATAATATTATGTACTAAGATCATCCAATGTATATAAAATTGTGCTAGGAATTAAGGGTAATGAACAGATTAAGAGAATATATCCTTGTCCCTCACTCTCAGTAGCTTTTTAATATATTACTTAACTTTGGAAATCATTTTAACCAAATCACTATGTAGTTTTCTCATGTAAAAAATTATTTTTAAAAGTCATATAAGCCCTGTGGCTTGGCTGAGTGGAGCATTGTACTATACATCAAAAGGTTGCTGGTTCAATTCCCCATCACAGCACATACTGAGGTTGTGCGTTCTATCCCTGGTGGGGTGGGGAGGGGACGTGCTCTTCACTAGACCTCACTGGCAGAACTTCATCACATGGCCATCATTACCTTTGAGGAAACCTGGGAATTACATACTTTAGCTGGACATATTGCCAGTCTGAATGCTATCAGGGCTCCATTATTAAAGAAAGAGAAAAGAATGCACATTGAGCAAAATCTGAAAATGTTATTGATATGGTAGTTAGTATGAAAAAATAGCTCCCCCTTTTACTTTCATGTCAATTGGGTTAGTTTTTGGTGAAAAGAAATCTCACTTTCACAGCAGAAATGGCCTGATTCTATAGAGGTAATTTTGGTATGGTGACCTCACATGATGAGAAAATAATGCACAGCTAAAGAAAAGTTGGCAAAGGAAACTTTCTTATAGAGTTGAAATGTTTAAAAACAAGTAATGCCTGGCAAAGGTTGTATCTCTTGAGTCACCAGTGCAAGCTATTTAAAACAAGACCCATCTAACACGACTCATTCTGTAGTCTTTATCATTCTAAAAAAATTTTTAATTCTTACAGGCTGTGTGTCACAGTAAACAGAAGTTCTCAAGTTAGGAAATCAGTTAAAATGATATTTAGTCATTCCTATCTACAAATATTCATTGGAAAATTTTTCATTGAAATGTCTAGTACTTCCTTTATTGCCCTTAATATTAATAATAATAAAAATAATAAAATATTTTGAATAATTATTAAGGGTCAAATACTGGTCCAAGTATACATGACATATCACATTTACACTTTATAGGAACCCTATGACTCAAGTAGTTATTATCAACTCTTTTTTTAGAGATGAGAAAACTAGAGCCACAAAGCCTATAATAATTGACCCTGGTAGGTAAGGGAAAGAGCTGCGCTAAAATCTCGTAGTCTCAACCTCAGATGCTGCAGCCTTAATGGCCTCACTGTACTCCTTGCCACACCACATGGCAAAGGACAACGAGCCGTGGGAGCAAGTTTACAAGGCTACAAATAGGTGGGGAAAAGCAGACAGCTCAAGTGATCATTTTCTTTTAAAATTGACATCCTTATTGGAAAAACAGATGATTTGATTATGAAAATCATAAAAGAGAACACTTGTGCAATGTTGGTGGGTTTTCTAATTGGTACAGCTACTATGAAAAACAGTATGGAGGGTCCTCAAAAAAATTTAAAATAGAACTATCATAAGCTATATAACCCAGCAATTCCACAGTTCAGTATATAAAAAACCAATAACACTAATTTGAAAGATAGATGCACCCCTATGTTCATTGCAGTATTATTTACAACAGCTGTGACATTAAAGTAACCTAAATGTTCATGAATAGATGAATTGATAAAGAAGATGCGAATACGTGTACAGGGAAATATTACTTGGTCTTAAAAAAAGAATGAAACCTTGCCATTTGTGACAACATGGATGGATCTAGAGGGTTTTATGTTAAGTGATTAAGTCAGACAGGTAAAGACAAATACTTTACGATTTCACTCATACATGGAACCTAAAAAACAAAAGAAATGAAAAACAAAACAGAACAGACTCATTGACATGAAGTCAAAGCTGATGGTTGCCAGAGGGTAAGGGGACAGGGACAAGGGTAAAAATGTGAAAGGAAATAAAAGGTACAAGTTTTCAGTTACCAAATCAGTAATTAATGAAGATACAATGTATAGTTTGGGGATTATGGTCAATAATATCATAGTAACCTTGCATAGTGTCGGATGATGACTACAAATCACAGCGATCATTTTTAGGTATATTAATGTCAAATAATTATGTTTTATACCTAAAACTAATATAATACTTTATATTAAATCTATTTCAAGAAAAATGAAAAATTCAAACATTAAAAATTAATGTCAAATTGGTTTGCTTAGGAAATCACCTTTTATTCCTAGACTGGATTTTTAACTTAAGAAAATAGAAATAATACATGGTTTTTGCACATATTAGGATAAACAGGTAAGCAATTATTTCCTCATCCAAAGGTAACCATTATTAACACTTTTATATATGTTTTCAAATATTTCTACTCATGTAAACATGCATATTTATATATGTATATAAATATTTATAAATTATTACTAAAATGTCCATACTGTATAGATTGTTTTGTTCATTTTTGACATAATGATTATCACATATTTATAAATTGTCAATATACATCTATATAATTTTCCCTTCCTTCCTTGTTTTAATGTTAAAAATAATGGGTTCTTTAAAAATGTACACTTGTTCTTACAGTATTATTTTCTTTCTTCTGTGGGTGTGTGTGAGGTAAACCCCAAAATCTGTGAATGTAAAAATAGAGATGTAATGTTAGTTTTTTTCCAGGAAAATCCTATTGAAAGTAGTCATTTTGTGCAGATTGCAATATTACTGTAAGGAAAATAAAAATAAAGCATATTTTATAAATTACTATAGACATACAAACCTTCAAATCTCTGAATTAAGCAGATTTAGAAACACAAAATTGAACACCGAAGTTGTACAAGTTATAGCCTCCTCCATCTGGCGGTTAACTTGTAAAAAAGTCAAGCTTCTTGACTTTTTCCAAAGATGTAATTTTGCTTATTGGGGTGATCACCTCATAAGGTATACAAATGTCTAATTACTATGTTGCACACCTGAAACTAATATAATATTGAAAGCCAACTGTAATTTAAAATAAATTTTAAAAAATCTTTGAGATTATTTTTAAGATGTCTTGAGAAATGACCAAAGTTAATGACTTTTGGGATTCCTAAGGAAGGAAAGTTATCTAAGAGTGAAATTATGCTCTCTGTAAATGACAAATTCATTTGGGAGTACATAAATCTAGAATTAAGTCAAACCTATGAATTTTAGGAAAAACACTGAGGAACAAACTTGATGTTTATAAAGTTTATAACATATTTCAAATTGCCTTTTCTCTGTGAGTTCTATCTGTGTCTTTCTTCATTGTAACCAATACTTTCCCTCAACCTGGTCATGGAATTTTAGCTCACACAGTCAGAAAGGTATGTGACATCCAAAGTCCACTTTCTTTGTGACTTAGGTCATCCCTACATATGACAGAATGTACAGGCCTGGTCTCTACAAAAAATTAGTAATGACACCTAAAAAACTCTTACTGTCTTTGAAGTTAAAAACAAAAGCCTGTTGTGCTTATGGGAAAATATAACAAGTGCTACATATAAGGTGGCCTAGCTGGGCTAGAAACAAATGAATGCTTGAAGAGATTATCTAAACTCAGAAACATATCACATTACATGTGATATCACATATCACATGTCTACCATTAATAATAGGATCATAGAGGTAATGCATATCTTATCCATTTTTAAGTAACAAGAGTTACTTTAAAGCTCAGTGAGTATGAACAAGTGGTCATCACACAATATTTGAAAATGTAATAGAGTAACAAAATGCAAAAAATAAGGGAAGTAGAAATACATTAAAGGAAGTTTAAAAGCCTATAAAGAGTTCCTTGGAAAGTATTTAAAAATCAAAGATATAATTATTTAATGACTACAACTAGTAAAATTCTTTCATAGGACTACTTCAATCACTTGACTTCAATATGTTATTTTTCTGAAATAATAAAAGGCCACATCTTATCCAGAAGTCCTAAATTTATGAAGACTTAATAGCATACTAAAATTTGACATGTTTCCTATTTCAATTTCTTATGGTTGCACACATCCTGTTTCCTGGTCTTGCATTCAGAACAGTTAGGGAGCCTCCATAATAATTCAGTGAAGTTCTGATTCCATTTATGTGACACATTGATTCCTGAAGAACTTAGTACAAAGTGGCTTTTTAAAAGACATATGTTTAGTACACTAAAGCAATTCCCTATGTAAAGGAATAGTATTTGAATCAGTTGGTAACCTGAGTTTCTTCCAAGTAAAATAAGTGTTTTCCGTTCACTAACGCACGCTTCCTACTGAAACTCATTTCTCCATCTTTCACCTTTTCATGACACTCCTGTTTACAGGCATGTGCAGTTCAGCAGTTTACTATCTCTCCAGACATACCTGAACTTTTTAATGTTTATATCTCTTACTGGAGTAGATTTTAATCAGAGGTACACATCAGAATTTTCTTGAAAGTTCTTTAAAAAAATACAGACCCTGACCCCACACCAAACCTACTGAGGAAATCAAGTGAGGAGAACAGAATGCACATTTGAAAAGGTGATGCAGAAGAGCTAGCTTTGGTCAGGTAAAGAGAGCTCTCCTCTAGCAGTGCTGAGAGGGGTACTCAAAAAGCAATTAGTGAAATGAAATTTTCTACAATCTCCTAAAACCCTCCACATTTTTGAGGCCCAATTCAAGAACCCTGTCTGTTCAACATCCCTCATTCTTCTTGTCTGCGTCCATTTCTATCTCTCGTTCCTGTCTATGCATATCTCTGTTCTTCCAGGTGGTTATTATTGTTCCATAGGATAAGCCTCTGCTTTATTTTACCATCTGTTTATCCGGTGAATTACTTCAGTATAGGGGCTCTCTTGTATTCTTTTGTTGTTGTTGTTAATCCTCACCCCAGGATGGGTTTATTGATTTTAGAGAGAGATGAAAGGGAAAGGAAGGGAGGGAGGAGGGGCAAAGAGAAAGGAGGGGTGGGGGGAGAGAGAGAGAGAGAGAGAAACACTGATGTGAGAGAGAAACAATGATTGGTTGCCTCCCATATGCTCCCGCTGGGGATGGGACCCTCCATGTTTTAGATGTATAGGATGACACTCAAATCAACGTGCCAACTGGCCAGGGCTATTTTGTATTTTACAGATTACCTTTCTTCACTGTTGCAAGTTCTCTATATCACATATTTTCTTTTCTAGCACCTCTTACTACTGAAAATTATTTTATGTGTTGTTCCTTGCTTATTATGTGATTTCTCTTAATAGAATGCAAGGTCCTTAAAAACAAGGACATTATGACTTTTCCAAAGTTCTATCCCCAGTTTCTAGAAGAGTATCTAGTTCTCCAAATATACTTGATGAATAAATGAACTAGGGGATTCATGTTTTGTGTGTGTAAATGTACTTAATTGTATACTACATTTTTTTTTAGTTTCCATCCTATCAAATCATCCACTACCTTCAGCCCTATCAGTCTTTACAAATGCCATTCTGTCAAGGTTATAAAGGACTAATAACTTCATGTTATCAAGGTCCCCAAAAATCAAGTTTATGAAGGCCTCTTTTTGAAGGAACTATAGATCATACATTCTTTAGCATGGGGAAATTCCAAGGTGAAAAGTAGAAATATAGACATCTGAATGGAGCTAAAGCATTTACTAATAATATAGAAAATGTTACTTACACATTAGAAAATACCTTAATTTTAGGTTGTTGGCTGTGTATTGACTAATAAAAGTGGCTATGGTGTAATTAATACTTAATCAGATGCTGACACGATCCATAAAAACTCATGATCAATTGTACGATCAATTGTATGAATAAACACATCCTTACCCTTTGGTTCTACAGCACACCTTTCAGCATAGTCAAAAAGAGTTTATTTCCACTATAGGTATTAAATATTATCTGGATCCAGACACGAGGCACCAAAATGAATGGTTCGGTAGGAGCATTTGCCTTCAGGGCTGCCCTTAACCTCACACCAGGTGAGGGAACCATCAATTTACCAGGATAAAGAATGGTTTTCCTACTTGACTTTATTGGAATTGCTCCTCTTTGTCTCAGCTTAATATGCAGAATGTAAAGAACCCCACACTTACATGGGATTGGTTTTCTTCTCATGCATATATTACAGAATCCTCTGAGTCATCAAGTGGTAATGCCATTGCGATTCAATTATGATGTTCCAGGTTACTCTATGATGCACCATAAAATGATCAAAATGGTTAGCCTTAATGTGAAGTAGGCATAAATGGCTTGAAAATACTGGAGAGGATTATTTTACTTGCTCTGTGAGTGAAGTAACATAGTAAAGTAACTTTATGAGTTGCTTTAATTTTTTAATGTGATCAATATGATATAACTATCATAATGTCATAGTTAGTAATTTCTAATGGTTAGAAATGGTAACCATTTCTAAATGGACACTCACCAAATGCTAGGATCTATGCTACTTGTTTAGGTATCTTTTTTCCTTAGATCTGTTTAGAGGCAGATAGGTATCTTTATTTCTGTTTTCAGATGAGGAATCCAAGTCTTTCGAGTATTAAGTAACTTAGCATGTGGTGGAATTTATGTATGAAAATCCAATTGGTTTGAGTCTAAAGTTCATACCAAGCACTAGGCATTGCATGACCCTGTGATGCTATGCTACATTCCACACCAAGGCAAATTATTGCCCTGTAAACTCCTAATAGGAAAAAGACAAAGCAATTTGCAATCAAAAGAACTCACTTTCACTTCAAAGAAAAACATTTCTATGACAGATACGCACAACTTGCTTTCACCTCCATAAGAAGAAAACATGAGAAAGGGCAAGAACAGGATTAAAGCAAAATGAAAATCTATGAAACCAGAAAGTGCAAAATTTTCTGACCTCTAAACAAAATCTCCACCACCTTTTGAAATCTGTAGGCCAGCTCTGAATCTCTGAATCATAATTGCCTCATCAGCCCCAAAAGATGACAATGCAGGCGTGCTGTACTCTCGAGTGGGCAGTGCCATCTTTCTAGTCTTATTGGCCATTCTTGGTCACACCTTGCCATCAGTTATACTCCCCACTTAAATTTTCAGCTGGGAGACCACTGACTGGCCTCTCCATTTTTCTGCAGAGCTTTTCATGATACGTATGGGCACAATGGAACCGCATCCTTGTTTTCCATTGCACTCTGAATCCTTATCTGATGTAACGGGATGAGTTTTCTATCTGCCCCACACCACACTGGACTCCTGGACAGCAGGGAGCAGGAGTCTCTCTCCCTACTGACCTTAATCTCTCCTTACTGACCCCACCCCCCACATTTAAAAAAAAGTGAATTTCACGAAATATGCTCTCAAAACAAATGTTAAATAGGAGAGTAGGCATGAGTTATGACTGTTTGTCTCATCCTACTAATGTATGGTATTATTTAGCCTACTTGGTATGATATTATGATATGCCATTAAAAAGTAGCTTTTAAAAGGTTTCTCAGAATTAGGACTCATGCACTGTGACCCACACTGCTATAAAGGCTGCTTTACTGGAATCATCAGGGAAGACATGTATCTGCAGGACAAGAAAACTTGTAGAACCTTTTTTTACCCTCCCTCAAGGCAAGAAAATCCAGTTCTGGGGTTGTTTCTACATCAAGGTTAGTCAAATTAAGCAGCTCTCTCCTTTTCATTTTATCTACTTCTCTGATTTAATGCCCTACTGTGTTCTAAGGAGCCTTTCGAGCTGGCTCTTTTATCTTGGAGTTTGAAAGGCACAGTCTTGCCCTGGACCATGCATGCTGTTCAGTGGCTGGAGGGTCACCCCATAATCGAAAGGTTGAGGGTTCAATTCCTAGTCAGGGTGCACACCTAGGCTGGGTGCACACCATTCATCCTTGGTTGGGCGGTGCAATGCGACCCCCATCTTGGTCTGAGTGCATCAATCAATCGATGTTTCTCGCTTCCTTCTCTCTCTCTCTAAGAAACAAGGAAAACATGTCCTTGGGTGAAGATAGAACAAAAAATGAGGGGCACGGTCTGGGGTACCACCCTTCATCCAAATGCCAGTATGCTACCAGGAAAGATTATTTCTTTACACTAAGTATTGTTCTTTTCAGAAACTCTCTTTTCAAAGATCAGTTTAGTGTAAATTATTTTATCAGAGTAGAAAGAGGTTTTAGAGGCAGATGACCTTGTATCTAAATCTATCTGGCTTTGGCCGTGACCAACTATGTAAAGTCCTTGTTCTGTAAAGTTGCCATTTGGCCTCCCTGCAAAATAGGGAAGATTTTGCTTATCCAGCAAGGTTATTGAGGAGATGGTTTAGTATTTTAAATGTATAGTTTGGAGAAAATAAAAGGTTAATAGGTGCTGATTTTGATGAGCGCCCTGGGCCACCTAAAGCAATGGGAAGGGCAGTGGTTTGAATCTCTGTCTACTTCATCATAGTGAGTGGGCAAGGGCCCTTGGTTGAAATACAAGCTCAAAAATCATATGTGAAACAGCTCCTGAGGAGATGTGCGCTCTCTGGTCACTTAATGATTTTCATTTAACCTTGTTATTAAATACGTTGGTCTATGAAATCACTCTTGGTCTTAAAGTACTTTTATATCTTACTATGGAACTGTTCCAATTAATTGCCATTTGTTGTATTATTAAAAGCAACCATAGGAGGTTTTTCAGAGAATTTGAAAAATTGGAACTATTTTTCAGATACTAGGTGCCCCCCAAATTCCACTCCCGCTCTCAAATATACATCTGGTGTTTTTTCAGATGCAGCTAGGGGTTTAATTTTCTTCCCAAAGACTCTAGCTCTCTACACTGGAGGTAGGCGGGGTATGCGACATCCGTGTGTGGTTTTGGGGTAGTAACCTCCTCTAGGGCGGCGGCTGCCTCCACCCACGGCGGCCGTGACGTCACAGTGATGCCTGGGTCCCCACCCGCGCTATAAAACCGCAGGTGAGCGCCGCGCCTCCAGTTTGTTCGCACGCCTAGTGCCTGCGCCGGAGCCGGAACCCAGAGAACTCCAGGCGAGTTCCAGGCGCTGCCCGCAGCGCCCGAGCCCGGCCGGGCGGCGCGCGCGGCGCTCACTCGCTCGCGTCCACCTGTGTTCCACCTGCCCCCCATCCCCCGCAGCTCCCGTCCGGTTGCCCCAGAGACCGCGACGCCGCCGCGCGGAGGGACCAATGGGAGCCCCGGTGTTGCTGCCGCCGGCGCCGCTGGTGCTGTCTCTTCTGATCCTCAGTTCAGGTGAGAACATCCCGGCTGGGACCTGCCGGCGCTTCCCCCACCGCCGGCGAGAGCGGTCGCCCTAAGTTTTGCGGCAGCTTCTCAAAACAAAAGAAAAGAAAAGGAAA
The DNA here is from genome assembly GCF_014824575.4 of Sturnira hondurensis. Classification (NCBI taxonomy): domain Eukaryota; kingdom Metazoa; phylum Chordata; class Mammalia; order Chiroptera; family Phyllostomidae; genus Sturnira; species Sturnira hondurensis. The sequence continues at coordinate 237,831 of NW_028095005.1, forward strand.
AAAAAACCACCTGTCCCTTTGGGTTCCTCGACTCTGTCCTGCGGGTGGTGCTCACGGTAACTATCTCCCTAAAGTTCTAAGGTAAGTTGGTGCCTGGGAGGAGGAGAAAGGTGGGCAGGTGTCCCAGAGGTTCCAGGCCAAGAAGAGGGTGCCACGAGAGAACCTCGCACTTCAGTTCGTCTGGAGGAGACCTTAGAGATCCTGTGATCGAAACCCTTCGCTTTACAGATAGAGAAACCAAGGTCCAGAGAGGGGAAGGGATTTCTTGAGAGTCTGAGGAAGTGCAAACCTGAGAGTCTTTTAAGTCCTGCACCCGAGAGTGCTGCCGCCTGCCTAAATTCTCCTCTGCCTAGTGATTTTGCGGTTACCTTCCTAGAGGACCTCGCCTCGTCCCAGGCTGAAGTTTTATTGAGATCTAAAGGATAAAGCAGGGGCTTGATACTCTGGACCCCGAACCTTACCTAGTTCCCAGTTCTTTCTCAATTAAGAGCAATAATAGTGAAAAATGATAGTAAGAAACATTATCAACTACCTTTTATATTACTTTTTACATTTTATGTACCTAGTCCTTGTAAAATGGGAGCACGTGTTGATACCTGGAGTTTATGTCTGGAACCCACTGCCTATGGTTCTAGACGTAATGGGCCTGGTGGCCTTCTGGCGACACAAATGCATTTGTTATGTGAAGAGATGGGAATATTTACACAATGCCTATTAAGTAATTATGTATATTAGATTAATTTGCCTACTTGGCAGTATTTTTTGATATGGAAATTAATGTAGACTGTCTGGGGAGAAGAAAACTTGATGAAAGAAGCTCAGTAATTGGAACAGCTGACTTTGCTTGTTGGCACACTGTGAAGTTGCTTTCACAAGTGAGTCAGTCACAATGGCACATGTGCAATAACTGCTTTGATATCAGAAGATAAACATCTCTCCTGAACACAGCTGACGGCTGAGAAAGAAACTCTGCTTTACCTTTTTTTCCCCTTGTTCTTTCTCCCATAGTGCGTCATGTTGCTGGATCAGAGGGTCACGACCCCTACTCTGGGAAAGGGGAACCATTTTCTGGGGACCACAATGCTGATGGATTTGAGGTGACCTCAAGAAGTGAGATGTCCTCGGGAAGTGAGATAGCCCCTGTGAGTGAGATGCCTTTGGATAGTGAACTGTCTTCAGGGATCAACTATGACTATGCAGACGAGTATGATTTCGAGTCGCAAATATCTGGCTATATCATAGACGATTTAGTCAGAGGTGAGTAGAGGATAAGGCAAAAATGTCTTCTTCATGATATGTATTTGTATGAGCAAATGAATTCAAAAGAAGAGCCACTTCTGCATCTCCCAGTGGCTTTGTGGTGTGTATGCCTGTTTTATCTACTGCTAAGTAAGCTACAAACTGAGATGGAAGAGCAGCATGTGGGTACATCCTGTATGTCTGGACCTCTGTTTTATGTCTGCTAAGTCTAATTTCCACAACTCATGAAGTAGGAGATATCATTTTAGAGATGTGCTCATTGAAGTTCAGTGTCCTGTCCAAAGTTCCACAGCCAGCAGGCAGACAAGCCGGAACGAGAACTCCAGTCTGTCTGATTCCATAGACTGTGCTCTTTCCCAGTGTGCTGCATGACTCCCATTAGGAGAGAAAGTGATTGCCAGCCAGTCCTATCTACTCTATATCTCAGCTTCTGCATCCACTCCCACCACCACTCTCCCCTGAACCACTGCATCCTAATACAAGTAAGGGAGCAGAGGAAGGGATGAAACAGGAGCAACTGGGCTTTAGCCTCAGTAGCAGGTGTTGAGAAACTGGCAATTGTAATAACATCTTCTGGAAATATTACAGATGTGCGTGAATTTTATATTGCTAAAATCACAATTTAACTCCAAACCCCAGTTGTCAGCTCAATAATAACATCTTCTGGAAATCCACAGATGTGTGTTTTGTAATAGAGTGAAAGTGTTGGTTGAACTCCTTTGAAAGGCTATTAAACCCAAGAGTTTAATGTTTATTTTAGCACTTCACATAGTGACTATTTATTTCTCTGTCTAAAATTTTTAATATGTTTGATAAAATGCAATAATAGCTATTTAAAATGTATTTATTACAGGACTTATTCTAACTTGTGATACTTTTTATCATCAGAAGGCAGTTTCGGTATAAAAATTGCATAGCTACCTACTAAAGATTGCTCCTAATTTGACTATTGTTAATGTTGATATAATCACCTACTGTATTTATAGTATTTATTTATTGTTTTCTCAATTTTGGTTACCCTGCCCTTTGTTTCTCGTGTCTTCTATTTAATGGGTACTGTAGGACCACTATGATTAATGAGATTATGACATTTGCCTCTTTTCATTGAGCTCTGTTTGCTAAATACTTGCTCAGATAAACCTCTTCACGGATTAATATATCAAAATGCACAGTTCTAACATGGAAGCTCCTTGCTATATTTAGCATGTGGCTGAACTATACTATGCACCACTATAACATTGAACAAACATTTCTGTGGATGTGAAAAGTTGATGAATCTCTGAAGCATTAAGTACGGATACATCTGGACTCAAAATTTTTCAAATACATTAACCACAAAAATGAATCCCTGGAAGGTATTGATTAATTATAATTCATTGTAATCTGAGAGTTGGAGAAAGTTGATTAACCCTAATATTTAAGTTTCAGCTTTTTCCTCCCGTGGATAATGCACACTCACTTCTAGTGAGCATGAGCTACTGGACTGATATCCACAAATATACCCACAAATATACCCATCTGCCACTTTAGTCAAAGGCATTGACCTTTTCCCAGAGAAAACAGTGTAGTGAGGAAATAACAGGCTTCAATGTCCCAGCACTGATTTCTTTAGCAGCATGTTCTAGGGAAAATTACCTGTCTTCACTCGACTGCAGTGTCCTCATCTATACCCTCTGGGTAATGATACAGTCCTCTGTGACTCGGCCTTAATTTAATTAATACTCATTACTAAGAATTTGGTGTGTACTAGAAATGTGAGAACTGTTTTAAGTATGTCATGGATCTTCTTAGGTAACTCATATTAACAGTAATAATTATACTGATATGAATAAATTCAAAGCGTGTTTCTAAGCTAATAAGATAACAAAGAAGTTCAGATTTATAAGGGTTACACAATACAGATATTCTTTTTTGTCTAATTATTGTGTATGAATTGTGTTAAACAATGAGACAAATATAGTTGTCTTCCTATGAAGACAACTATAGGATTTCCCAACTGCTAGGATTTCTTTCTCCTATGTCTCCAAAATGATATTAAAGATAAAGAGATTTTTTGTTAATAAATCTTTTTTTTTAGTTGAACAGGTAATTAAGCCCAAGGAAAACAAAACAGAAGGTGAAAACACTACTGATAAACCCAAAAGAAAGAAAAATGGAGGGAAAAAAAGAAACAGAAAGAAAAATCCATGTCGTTCACAATTTAAAAATTTCTGCATTCATGGAGAATGCGTCTATAGAGAGGACATGAAAAGAGTAATGTGCAAGTAAGTTTTTCTAACTTATTTAGAATTCTGTATTTCTAACACCATATCTAAAACTCCTAGTGGCAGAAAGCCATTTATTTTTGCATGTATAAACCAAGGGTCTGCAAACATTTTCTTCAAGCACCAATCAGATAGTAAATATTTTAGACTTCCCGGGTCAAGATTAGGTGTGTACTTATATAACATAATTAAAATTTTTGCTTGTACACTGTAAAAAACCTGACAAGTGGCCATATTTGACATGTGGACTGTAGTTGGCTGACCACTGACATAAACCATCATTTTACAACATAGGTTTTTACATAATACTGTTCCATCGTCCTCCCCCCAAAAGCTGCTAGCACATGAAATGTTAGTGGATGTGTTAGCTGCCTAACGAGTCAGTCAACTTCTCAGCTGGTTATAAAGAAGCACAGAGAATGTAAAGGTTTGTCTTCCTAGAGTCACACCTAAACTAATCTCAACTTCATCTTATACGAATAGATCCTTAGCTTGAATACATTCTATCTCATGATTTTGAGGTACAAATATGAGAGGGACCCCCCAAAAATCAGAATTATTTTCTAGAAGGCAGGCCCCTTTGTCCCTCAACCCCTAGCTTCTGTTGCTAGGTGAGTGTTCTAGGAATCCATCTATATCAGTGTACCAACTGGTGTTATTGTGAGAGGCTGCATTTGTCATCAGTATTTTTTTGAAGACTCTGTTAGTGTTTTTGCCCATTTCATGATGGGTGATTTTCAAGTGCACCTGCCACACTGCACTGAATGTTCAGCAGTGTTTGACCAAAAACAGCCTGACCCCTGCACTCCACCCTCCTTATTCACACCATTGCACCCTAAGCTACTTTTCCTGGTTTCTCCAGATGAAAAAAGTCCTCAAAGGGAAATGTTTTGCCAGTGTTTCCCTTTGGAAAAGGTGATACAAAAAACACCAGAAACGCTAAAGAGCATCAAAATCAATGAATTTAAAAACCGTTTAGCGCAATGGAAAAAAAACATCTCGATAGGTATATTGCATCAAATGGAGAGTACTTTAAGGGTGACCGGAGTTTAAACATGTAAGAATAAATACACAATTGTTTACAAATAAATTCCTTTTCTTAGGCAGAGGTCCCCTCTCATATAAGGCATTACTTAATTTTTTAATATTAAAATTAAATGACGATGGCTTGGAAAGTAAGCCTAAAATATATACAGAGTTTTTAATTGCTATAATTTGGAATGTGGGTTTTTCACAGATGTCATTCAGAGTACTCTGGTGAACGGTGTGGGGAAAAGTCCATGAAGACGCATAGCATGGTCGACGGTGATTTATCAAAAATTACATTGGTGGCCATAGCTACCTTTGTCTCAGTCGTGTGCTTCACAGTTATTGCTGTTGCTGTTACAGTCCAGTAAGTATGGCATAATTTAACAATTTCTCATAGAAAGAGTACCAGGTTCATTTCAGTATTTTTTATCATATTGCACTACGATACCTTTAAAATATGATATCTTTGGTCATATCTTTCACTTCATTGACAAAGATCACAGAACATGGTCCACATTTATATTTGACCTCCATTGAAACCTAATATGTAAAGCCCTTTTCCACAAAATCTAGAAATATTTTAACTTAAAAATGGATGTTTTTATGTCATATTTCTACACACGGCTACTTTCAAATCTCAGAGTGTTGAAACTCTGCTATGAATATCTTAAGCTTAAGTGAGCCTCCCAGAATCTAATTATGGCCTAGTTCGTAGTAGATTGTCAAAGATGCTGCTTTGGTACTAAAAATAACAAAGTTTCAAAACAGGAGCCAAGAAAAGGTATGTCTTCTGCTTTTATCAGAATGCAAAATTCTGAATTGGGAATTTCATAGCATGGTACTAATTTACTTAAAGCGTATGCCTATTTTGTTATCGTCCAATGCAGTATGGAAACTCAATTATTAAAAAGCAAAAACAACAACGTTTCCTCCATAGGGTATCATGGTATGGTGTAGGAAGCAAGGACAATTCTGTTACTGTTTCACTTCTACAATATCTTCCCTGTGCTCACAGTAACAGATCACATACTTCACTTCATGACCAATGAATGTTAGAACAAGATTGTTTCAGCTTGTAGACACTGGTGGATATGTCAAAATGGCATTGTCTATCAAAAAGAAGTCAGTGAATTAAGGAAGCTGGGGTAGGGTGTGAATGGCTGCATAATGACTCATGTGCTAGTAGAGCTTGGGAAAAGCAATAAACTCATTATTCTAATTTTAGGTCTTGGTAAACCACTTTAACAACTGGACTGTGTACATGACCAACCACTCTTGCCATTCAGGAAATAAGGGGATATCTTCTGCCTTTGTTTACTATTATTCTAAATGCAGATCAGATAACAATAAAATGGTACATAAAATTGTTTTATGATGCACATAAAGTTTGATCTGTGGTTTAAATTTGTTTTGCACACCCTAGAAATGATTTTGATCTTTTAGTACCTCATGTTAGATATGCAGATGTGTTTAGAAAAGATATCTTCAGACAAACCATTGTTATTTATTTAGAAGGATAGAAGAAAAAAGTTGCCATTTAAAGAAGACTTTTTTTAAGCATCCTTTTAAGAAATATGTATTTTATTTATTTATTTTCAGAGGGCAGGGAAGGGAAGGAGAGAGGGAGAGAAATATCAATGTGTGGTTGCCTCTCATGTGTTCCTTGCTGGGACCTGGCCTGCAACCCAGGCACGTGCCCTGACTGGGAATCGAACTGTGATTCTTTGCTTCACAGGCCCGCGCTCAATGCACTGAGCTACACCAGCCAGGGCTAAAGAAGACGTTTTGAAGTAATTATTTATGCCTGCACTTATTCAAGTTGAAATATTTAATAATCTTTTGGCAAAACATGGAAAAACTTTAAAACTGGCACTCTTAAAACTGAACAGGGACTTTTCTCCCATGTTCTCCTCATATTTGAAATACATAACAAACACTGGCCTAAGCCCAATTGCTGGGGATTTCTTATATAATTGAAGTGAATTTTTCTCAGATACCACAACAAAAGATCTTATGATTTCAATAGTAACATTTAGTCATTGAATTAAAGGTCTACTAAAAATAGAGTTGTTTCTACACCAACACATTTTTAAACCACTGAGTTTTTTAATATAAAGTATCAATAAATAGAATGAGGGATTTATTATATTTAGAAATAAATAAAAGCCAACTTGTTTCGTAAGCCTGTATAAATAAATATTAATCATTTAAATTAGCTTATTCGAACATAAAGTCTTTCTGTGGCAAAACTATACTATCTTCTCCCTCCATCTGTGCAGGGCAATTGTGCTAAAGTTTGAAACTAACTCATACTGATGTGTTTTATGCTTTCTGAAGATTTGTATCTCAAGGCACATTTATCTAAATATCAGTTATCTGGAAATATGTTTACATAAAGTCATCATAAACATCCCATTATAAATAACATTGGTAGTATTTTATAGTTTGGTTTAGGTTTTGGTTTGATATAGAGTGTATTATGTAATGGTTTATAAGGAATCACAGAAAGGAAATTCTCTGTACTCATGAAAATCCCAGTGAATGTATGGATAATTAAGACTCTGATGACCGTAGAACATTTTGTTTTCTCAAGCCTTCGAAAACGGAACTTTAGGAAATACGAAGGGGAAGCTGAAGAACAAAAGAAACTTCGGCAGGAAAATGGGACTGCACATGCCATAGCGTAAATGAAGATAATATTACAGGTTTGTGTTTTAAAAGATGTGTGTAGATCGTATCTTATACTTTTGGAAAATATAGCATTTATTATGAAAAATAAGGAAAGGAAACATTGTTAATTTGGGGTATACTGTGAACATTGGCTACATTGCAGTGTTATTATTTGAGCATGAGATAACGTTCAGTGTTGAAAAAGGGCTCCGTCCTTAGTATAGTCTGGGATGTAGAGATTTGGGAGACACAGATCCCCTTCTCAAAGAACGTAGTGTTTAGGAGATAGACGATAGGGTAAGGAAGCAGAATACCAGGTGAAAGTGCCATAAGGAAGGAACCAGTGGTTATCACAAGGACAGTATTTCATCTTTAGTTAGGGCTGAGTAGTATCCCATTGTACCTGTACCACATCTTCTTTGCATCTCGAAAGTATCATGCTAAGCAAACTAAGAAAAAGTTGAGAACTATGTGATTTCACTCATATGTGAGATATAAAACTGAAAGCCATAAATGACAAACAAGAAAGCAATAAATAAAAACTTACAGATGCAGATGACAGTATGGTGGTTACCAGAGGAAAGGGAGGTAGAGGGATAGTTAAGGGGGCCAGAAGACTTGATTTTGGGTGGTGGGCACATATGCAGTGTATGGATGATGTGTAATTGAAGCCTATAGAATTTTATTAACCAATGTCACCTCAATTAATAAAAAGCTATGATATATTTACACAATTAAATATTACTTGGCTATAAAAAGATGAAAGAAAATTTTACTCTTTGCAACAGCATAGATGGACCTGAAGAACATTATTCTAAGTGAGATAAGCCAGTGACAGACAAATACCGTATGAGTTCACTCATGTGTTATTTAAGGAACAAACTGATCTAACAAGCAAAATAGAGACAGACTCATAGATAGAGAGCAGACTGACAGCCCTAGAGGGTTGGGGGTGGGGGAACCAAACAAAAAAGAAAAAGAGTTAATGGACACAGACAATAATGTGGAGACTGGGGGGAAGGGTAGGTAGTGGTAGAAGAGAGTGTAAGGGGGATAAATGGTAATAGAAAAAATTACAATAAAAATAAACTTAAAATTTTAAGGAAAAAAAGAAAAAAAAGGAATCAATGGTATATAAGGAATTTCTAATGACAGGTAAAAGGAATCCAGTAGGAAGCATTTAGAGAGCAGGAAAGAATGAAAATGTAGGGTGGCATTGGAACTGAGCCTGGAGAGAGTGATGAGATTGGGAAGGACAATTAGAAATGAGAGGAAGATTAATACTATGAAAAGCACTAGATTAATTTAGGAACTTGAGACAAATAGCCAGCTCAAATGGGTGATAGGGGAGATTAGGTTGAAAGGGTAGGTTCAGTTCTCAGGATGAGGCCCCAAAGTCAGTATTTGCGTTACAAATGAAGTGGAGATATCAGGTTGAATAGCCTTTTAAAGAAAGAGAGTAGGAAGGGAGAAGGCGGTGCAAAATTGTAAAAGCTTGGTTAGAGTATATATTGTAGTTTATATTTTAAATTCTTGTAAAGAGGGAGAGATGAACATGTTGGTAAGGAGAAAGAAGGTATGAACAGGGATATTTGGTTGATTAATCAGTCAAAACGAATAGCTAATGAAGCAAACTTCTAGAGGAAGACCGGCTCAAGGACATACTTAAAGTCAGTCAGAGGAGGGAACTCTCATTTCCTCATTCAGGAAAAGGTATCACATCCTTGAGCATTGACTTTATTTCTTCAATGGGTTTAAGAATTCCTTGAGATGCGGATTAAAAATGCATCTTCCTAAGCCAAATCCTAAATTGACTGAATCGGTATTTCCATTTTTAACTCACATTCTAGATGCTTAGGGAACCTCTTTAGCGTTGGTTGAGTGCAGGTATTATATTGTGAGCCTATTAGAGAAGTAGCTCAATAATTCACAAAATGGGTAGTTACCCATGCCAATACTATACTTGGTACTTATTGCACGAACTCTTACCAACGTATGGTTTAATGTGCTGAAGCTAAGGCAACCGAATGAATAAGGGTGGAGGTTTGGTTACTTAGTACAATTGAGATTTTTTTACTTTTATAAAATTTATTGGGATGACATTGGTTAATTAAATTATACAGATTTCAGGTACACAATTCTATAATACATAATATGAATGTTGTATTGTGTATTCACCACCACAAGTCACGTCTCCTTCCATCACCGTTTATCCCCTACTTTACCCTCTTCTACCTCCTCCCAGGCAGGTTGCAGATGAGTTTAGGGAAAGGAATATGCTGTGCTGGCACGTAGTGGCTGCCTATTAACTGGCAGCTACTATTATTATGCCCTTGGTACTAATTATCTTAAATTAACTGTATAACATAAATGCACTGAGCTACTTAATCTTTGTTTTTAATTATGTCCACTGCATAGATTTGGTGAGGGAAACCATTTATCACAGCTGTTGTTGCTTTTCTTTTCCTTTTTTATGAGACAGGTTTAAGTGTGTGCAGTCTCCTACCCAAGTAAGGCAGGAGTGCTACCAAAGGAGGTGAAAGGGATTCACGTCAAAGGGATAGTTTGTCCCTGAAAGCCTTGTAGTACTTTTTGTAAGACAGCTTAGAAAAAGAAATTGGACAGAAATTCTGATCCTTTGATATTGTCTTAAAGCTATGTTGGAACTGAGCTTCTTTCTAACACTTGACTTTGTGTTTGAACAGGAATCAGATCAACGTCACTCTCAAGTCCCAACCATGAGTGATGAGCTGGCTCTGCCTTTCAGTGGGTCGGAAGGAAACAGAACTTTCTTGTGCTGGTGGTTTTAAACTTTCAATTGTCAGTTTTTATGCTAAGTCTTATTTCTGTACATAAAGATGCATGGAGAGAAAAAAGTATTTTTTCACGTTGTAAATAATTTATTTATTATTTAATGGAAGTGTATTTATTTTACAGCTCATTAAACTTTTTTTAATCAAACAGACTGAGAGTTTGAATATTAGTTTTGAGAATGGGAGACTTTAGGTTTTTTTCTCTCAACACTTAGCCGATCATTTTAAAAGGAGTTCCTTCCCCACCCCCATTTTTAACTGTTTTATGTTAATTTTCAAAATGTATCTCTTTTCCTAGAAAGCACTCTTAATGGGAAAATTGTAAATTGGATTCACTTAGTTCTCCCACAAATACTAATATCTCAAATCGACCTTTCTTAATTCCATGTAAAATTTATTCCAAGTCCTGGTAATTATAACATGCAGTGCTGTCTCTCTGTTACAGTAGACATACACATTGTAAAAGAAATAAATTCCTCTGTTCACCTTGATCACCATAAAAAAGAATAGATTTGAATATTACAAATGTGGCAATTCAAGAGAACTGGGAAGTATTTAGATTTGAGACTTCTTTCCCTAATATCATGACGTAAATATATAAAGCATCTAAAAGCCACACCTCCCTTCCCTCCCCTTGCTATTGTTTTCTTACATTTTAAGTAAATACATGGAATTATTTGTGGTGGGTCTTCCAAGAACATTAATGTTATCTAATGACTCACAGCCTGGTTCCTGGCTGGGCATCTACATGCAAAACAACGTTTAAAATATGCAAAGAGTTATTTTGAGAAAATTAATCAATAGTAAACATAATTCCAGCAGTTATCGCACGGAATTTCATGGATTAAAGGTGCCTGTCACATCAGCACTTTCACCAGTCTGTAGCCTATTATTCACCAAATTCTTGCCCATTAGTAAGATGAGCAATCTAACCAATTGCTCCCCAGAATCACCTGTGCATTGTCACTTGCATTTTAAATGACTACGTGCCCAGGCACCCACCTTCTGGAGCTTCTGATTTAAATAGACGGGGTGTTTTTGTTTAGCCCTTTACCTTTTCAAACCAGCCCTCCAACACCCCATTCCCTTACGTTTGTCAGTCTGTTTTTTGTATCTATGAGTTTGTTTCTATTTTTTGTTTATTTATTTTGTTCATTAGATTCCACGTGTAAGTGAAATTGTATGGTATTTGTATTTCTCTGACTGGCTTAATTCACTTAGCATAATACTCTCCAGGCCTATTCATGCTATTGCAAAAGGTAAGATTTCCTTTTTTGGTGACCATGTAGTGTCTCATTGTGTAAATGTACCACCACTTTCGTATCCACTCACTCACTGATGAGCACTTGGGCTGCTTCCAAATTTTGGCTGTTGTAAATAATGCTGCGATGAACTTAGCAGTGTATGTATTCTTTAAAATCAGCATTTCAACCCTGCCTGGCATAACTCAGTGGATTGAGTACAAGCCTGTGAATCAGGGTCGCTGGTTGGATTCCCAGTCTAGGGCACATGCCTGGGTTGCATACCAGGTCCCCACTGGGGGTCACATGAGACGCAACCACACATTGATATTTCTATGCCTCTCTATCTCCTTCCCTGCCCCTCTCTTTAAAAATAGAATCTTTAAAAAAGCTCAACTTTAAATTAATTAATTAATTAATTAAAATCACTGTTTCAGGTTTCTTCGGATACATTTCCAGAAGTAGAAGTGCTGTGTCATAGGCAGTTCCATTTTCAATTTTTAAGGAAACACTATACTGTTTTCAACTGTGGCTGCACCAATCTGTAATCCCACCAAGAGTACACAAGAGTTCCCCTTTTTAAATATTTTATTTTTAGACAGAGGGAAAGGGAGGAAGAAAGGGAGAGAAACATTGATGTGTGAGAGAAACATTGATCGTTTGCTTCTAGCATGGGCCCCAACTGGCTACTGGGTCTGCAACTCTGGCAGGTGTCCTGACCCTGGGTGACCTTTCACTTTGTGGACTGATGCCCAACCACTCGAGCCACACCAGTCAGAGTGAGGGGTTTCCTTTTCTCCACATCCCTGCCAATATTTGTTGTTTTCTCATTTAGTGATAGTAGCCATCCTGGCAGCTGTGAGGTAATAACTCATTGTGGTTTTCATTTGTATTTCCCTGATGGTTAGTGATGTTGAACATGTTTTCATATGTCTGTTGGCCTCTGTATGTCCTCTCTGGAGAAGTGTCTATTCAAGTCCTTTGCCCATTTTTTTGGTCTTAAGTTTTATAAGTTCTGTATACATTTTGGATATTAACTCTTTATCAGATATCACTGGTCAATATGTTCTCCCATTCAGTGGGTTGTCTTTTCATTGTTTTGATGGTTTCCTTTGTTGTGCAAAAGCATTTTCATTTAATATCGTCCCATTTGTTTATTTTTTCTTGTTTCCCTTGTCTGAGAAGACATATCAGAAAAAAATACCACTGTGAGAAATGTCTGAGATTTTACTGCTTATGTTTTCTTCCAGAATATTTATGTTTTTAAGGTCTTACATTTAAATCTTCAATACATTTTGAGTTTATTTTTGTATATGATGTAAGAAAGGTGGACTAGTTTCATTTGGGGGGCACCAGTTATTGAATAGACCATCTTTACCCCATTGTATGTTCTTGCCTCCTTCATCGAATATTAATTGACCATTCAGTTCAAAGGTGTGGGTTTATTTCTGGACTTTCTATTCTGTTCCTAAACTCTGCATCTATTTTTATGCCAGTACTATACTGTTTTGATAACTATGGCCTTGTAGTGGTATCAGGTATAGTGTGGTATCAGGAAGCATGATTCCTCCAAATTTTTTCTTCTTTATCAAGATTGCTATGGGTATTCAGGGTCCTTGGTTGTCTCACATAAATTTTTGGAAATTTTATTCTAGTTCTCTGAAATTTACCATTAGTATCTTAATAGGAATTGCATTGAATCTGTAGATTGCCTTAGGTAGTATGGGCATTTAATGTTAATTCTTCCTACGCATGAACACGGTATATTCTTCCATTTATTTGTATCTTTTTCAATCTTCAGGGTCTTATAATTTTCTGAGTGCAGGTCTTTCATATCCTTGGTTAAATTTATTCCAAGGTGGTTGGGTTTTTTTGATGCAGTTATGAATGGGATTTTTTCTTAGTTTCCCTTTTAGATAGTTCACTATTGGTGTATAAAGAAGCAACTGATTTCTGGATATTTGTATCCCATTGCTTTACTGGATTTGTGTATTCTAGTAACTTTTTGGAGGAATCTTTAGGTTCTTCATATACAGAATCATGTCATCTCCAATAATGAGTTTTACTTTTCTCCTTTCCAATTTGAATACCTTTTACTTTTTCTTATCTAATTGGTATGGCTAGGACTTCCAGTATCATGTTTAGTAAGAGTGGTAAAGTGGACATTTGAGTTTTAATCCTAATATGGAAGTGTTTTTAGTTTTTTCCCATTGAGCATGAGACATAGACAACAGTCTAGTGATTGCCGGAGGGAAAGGGAGGTAGGAGAGGTAGGAGAGGGTAAAGGGGTAATAAATGGTGATGGAAGGAGACTTGACTTTGGGTGGTGAGCACACAATACAATATACAGATGATGTATTATAACATTGTACACCTGAAACTTCTGTATTTTTATTAACCAATGTCACCCTAGTACATTTAATAAAAATTAAAAAAATAAAGCATTGAATTCCAAACAACAAAAATAAAAACCACACATGAACAAATAAAATAAAACCAAAAAGACTTACAGAAACAGAGAACAAACTGATGGTTGCCAGAGGGGATGAGATTTAGGATAGGCGAATAGGTGAAAGGGAATATAGTTAATACTATTTGATAGCTTTGCATGGTGACAGATGGTTATTAGACATAGTGTGATGATCATGGTGTAAGGTCTAATGTCTACAAATGTCTAATCACAAATGTTGCATACCTGAAACTGATCTAATAGTGTATGCCATCTATACTTTAATAGAATTTTTAAATAAATAAATAGACGGGTGGGTCACTGCCATCTGTATTTTTAAAAGACCCCCCAATGTTTCCTTTATACAATCTCTGTGGAGAACCTCAGATTTACCTCTGCCTAAACATTTACAGTATACATTTTCTTCAACCTTACTTGCTAAATATAAATATGGATGATTGCTAAATATAAATATGGATAAATAAGGATAGTGCTAGAATACTAGACAAATTCCTGGCTTGGATATGTTTTCCACCTAGTTGGAGGGAGAGAGTCAGTGAATAACTGGATGAGGTATGTAGCAAGATCTTTGAGCATCCAGGGAGCGCTCACCTAGCTCAGCCTGAGTCAGGAAGGGCTTCCTACTGAGATGCCACCCAAATTATCTTTGAAGGATAAGTAGGAGTTTTGTAGAGAAAGTCATTATAGTCACAAGCAAAATTATAAAGTCTTCAAACAGTATGACCTGAAAGTAAAATACGTAAATATTTCAGTAGTATTGAAACAAAGCATTAGGTCAACAGGCTGTAAGGGAAACTGGAGTGGTGAGGGCAGGGTCACATGGGGCGTTTAACTTACACTCCAGACTCTGAATAACCATTCAAGCCAGTTGATCAGGGTTAGAAACTTGATCAGATTTGAATTCCAAGTAGGTTACAGGCAACTATGAGGGACTTGTGTAGGAGGGACTTGAGCCAAAGCCAAAGGGTAAAAGATTGGCTTGGAAATAGTTGAAATGTGTGAAGTGAGGAATGAAGACCTGAAGCTAGGACGTAAAAGCAGTGAAAGAAACTCATCTGTATTTTAAGCTTTTTAAAATAAATTAAAAATACAAAAATGGAAGGATTTATTATAAAAATAAGGCTGAGCATAATGAGAAGGTGAGGGAAAGAGGAAATATAAGATGACCCTCAGGTTCATGGCTTTGGTGACATAATTTTAAGTAGGGAACCTTTTGAACTAACTTACTGAATATTCTAGATGGGAAGTATAGCTTTTTATTTACTCTTGCCTGAAGAATGCTCTTCTCTATTTTGCAAAGTCATCCTTTCCAATCTGTAACAGACTTATAAAGCAATAAGTATCAGCTCAGTTAATTAGTCTGATGAGTCAACCCTGGCCCTTACCTTACATCTGAGATTAGGCAAATGAGAAGAAAAGTCTGGGTTTGAAAGTGTGATAATGAGTTCAGCTTTGGATCTGTTGAGTTTGAGAGGTCACAAGAAATCTAGTAAGCACTTAGATATACAGTCTGAAGTTCAGGGAGGGGAAAAATTAGAAATTAGAAATTGTCAAAACAGGTATGGTAACTGCAACCACAAAAGAAGCTTCAAGATTATTTAAGGAGGCTATAATGAGCTTGAAAAAAATCATATTTGTATTGATAAATCTTCCCAGTCATCACCAAACACTTGGAGGAAGGACTCAGGCTACTTACAGCCACTATGACGATGCTAGGCACTTGCTCCCTATCCCATGTACTTCTCTAGCCCTTAAAGTAAAAGTTTATTCAACCATTACAGTGGAGGAGAGAAAAAATTTACTATTTTCATAATAAAAATAATAATAATTTAAGTTTATTAAATACTCAGATATTCCCATGGACTGTTCTAAGTGCTTTACACATAGTTATCTAATCCTCATAGCTTCTTTAGACATTAAACCCATTTGATAGATAAATAAAACAAGTCTCAAAGAGATTAAGTAACTTGTCTATGGTCACACTGCTAGGAAATGACAGTCAGGCTCTCTGCCTCCAGAGCTGGTTCACTTAAACTCCTATCTCTACTACTTCTCCTATAGTCAAGATATTTGTTTTGGTTTAGAGAATGCTATGTCTAAGATGACCCTTTGTTATCTACCTGTGCTGCCTTCACAAAAATTTCCAATTTATATATCCCTCACAGTATAGAATACATACTGTACAGTTAGCCGACCCAAGAGGTAAGAAAGCTGGAATACACATACATATTTTTACAAATTTTATCCATAAATTTACAAAGAATTATTTAAGAGTTGCTCCAGGGTGGGGAAGATTAATTCCCTGGAACTTTTGGCCTGCCTCATGTGTAGGCAAAGTAAATTCCAGTGGCCAGAGAATGTCCCCAGGCAGTGAGATACAGGTGGGCCACAGGTAAGGCCAATATGCTTAGAAACAGACACCACCAGGGATACAGGGGTGCAGCACAATGAGCATCTGCTAAAGTGTCTGGCTTATTATTGAGCAATGTCACTTTTACTTCTTGACCATTGTCCTTCATTCAATGAATAATTACAAATAATTATTAAACCCCAGCTACATACCAGGCAAGCATAGGTTCCTGAAAAGCAACATCTCATAAGTCCTAAGGACAATGAAATAAGAGAAGGAAAATGGCAGAGTAAAATGTTTAGATAATGCCAAAATAGAGAATTATCCTCTCAACAATTAATAATACACTTTGTTAAATACATTAGACCTTTATGAGGTATGAGTAAAGTAAAAAAACTGGTTTTCTCCTGTGGCTTAGAAAGCAGCATAGTTACTTAGTAATATCTCATGCAAATATAATCACATTACCCTCTAATCTCTCAAATTACAACATATACTATGTTTATTTAATCATTAATTTAATAAATATTTGTTGAGCATCTATAATGAATACAGAGATGTATTGGACTGTGCAATCCAATCTCCATCCAGGAGTCTCTGGGAAGACCAAGCATGTCATAAACTGCTCTGGGCATTTATGTGTGTGTAATAATGGTTAGGTAGACAATTTGTAGATATTAAATATATTTATTACAAAAATAATAAAAGCTTAAAAGAAAAACAATTTAAGCTAAGCATTTAACTCAAAATTCACCAAAAGACCAATAAAACAAACCCAAGAAACTATATAAAAATAACGGCAGAATTAAATAATAAACAATTGAAAAGCAAAGCTAAAAAGCTATTGTTTGGAAATATTAATAAGATAGGTCTCTGTCAAAATTGATCAAAATGAAAAGATACACAAAGTGAAATGTCAAAAGAAGAAATAACTACAGGAACAATAGATTTTGAAAGTAAAAAGAAAGAGAGAACACTGAAATCCACATACATAAATTTTAGTGGCTTAAAGAGATAAATTATTATCTCTAATTACATATAGAGGTAGGATGCTCTAAGTTTTCTTAATTTAATGGTTCAATGAGCTTTAGATCTTCAATGGCGTTAAAGATCTAAAACCTTTCCCTTTTGCTGTTGTAAGATGCCACTAAAATACAAAAAAAACAAGATGTAAGGAATAAATTTCTATAAAAATACACAAAATATATTTTAAATGTCTATCAGGAAAAAATGGGACATCTGAATAAACCAATAAATAATACAGAATTGAAAGGGTGATCAGAGTTCAGCATCCCACCAAAAAAAACACAATCCATATGGCTTTGTAGTTGTTAAAAAATGTTAAAAAAAAAAGGAGCCCCAGCTGGACAGTTCGTTTGGTTGGAGCATCATCCTGTACACCAAAAGGTTGGGGTTCAATTCTCAGTCTGGGTGCACAAAAATTATAGGCACATTTTACTTATAAGCATGGATATAAAATAAATATATTTTTAAAATTACATTATGAAAGTAGAGTTTTTGCCTGGAATGCAAGGATGGTTCAACGTTAGAAAGTATATCATTGTTATATAAAATAGAGTAAAATATGGAAATTTCTTGTTATATAAATAGGTTTAAAAATTATGTTTTTTTAAAAAGCATTTCTTTATTTGAGAAAGCATTTAAGTGAAAAATCTATTAGGAGTATAAAATGATTTTAAAACAAGGAATAGAGTACTTCTTGAGCTTGATAAAAGCTATATACTGGAACTTACAGTAGAATTTATACTTAGTAGGAAATCTATAGATATTTTCTCTTTAAGTTTAGGAATGAGGCAAGGATGCTCATCTCAGTAACACTATTATTGTTAAACGAAGTACAAAAATTCTCACTCAAGTTGAAGAAAAAGTAACAAAAATATACAATTTATAGGAAATAAATAAATCTGTTCTTGTTTACAGATGATATAAGCTACAAGAATGGCCAACTATGAATATTTATAAGATAATTTCACAGGATTGCCAGATATAAAATTCCAAAAGTAATAGTATTATCAGCAATAATTTAAACAAAATATAAAGAACATTCACAATGTAGGCAACTATAAGACATATGTGCATTAACAATTAATATATGATTTTATTTAAGAAAAAATTAGATGCCTGTTAAAAGAACTCAAAGAAATTTGTCATGGAGGAACGTTACCTTCTTTTAGACTATAGGATGTGAAGAAGTTAATTCTCTTTTTAAATCTTCAGATTCAACAAAATGCTAATCAAATTTCCAACAGGATATTTTGAGGAACTTTATACATCATATTCTAAAATTTACATAGGACAATAATAGTCCATGAAAATCTTCCATTTTGGAAAATAAAAGCACAAAGGGAGCCTTGTATTTAAACATATATACTAAGTAAAGTAGTAAGACAGTGTAATTCTAGCTTAAGTGTAGACAAAAACACAAATGGAACAACACAGAGAGCTCAGAGAGAAGTTACTACACAATAAAAATAGCACTATAAATTAATAAGGGAAAAACATGACTGCTTAGCAGATGTAGAAGGTATTAAAATGTGGAAAAAATAAAATTAAATCACTACCTTACATTGTACTAGAATGTGGATCCCATGAGGATTAAATATCTAAATGTGAAATGTAACACTACAAAGCTAATAAAAGTATACTTGCAAATTAAGGTTGGGGGAAGACTTAAACAAAACCCCACGTAACGATTAATAAAACATGAAGAGATACATTGATTATTTTCTTATTTTGTCAAAATTAGGAAGTTTTGCTGAAAAAATGTCATGGAGAAATTCGACAGACAGTTGACACCATTAGAGAAAAACTATGCAATGTCTGAAACCCTGAGGGGTTATGACATGCGAGGAATGACAAAATCAACAAGAAAAGGCAGGACCTTCAACTTAAAAGGGGGGAAAGGATATGAGCAAGAAATTCCTGGAATGTGAAGCCTAAGTGACTAATATGCCTGCGATCTAGACTAGTACTAGCCCATATGTTGCATTGGTGAGAATTAGCAGGAGTCAGCCCTTCCTATACATAGCTATGGTCCCATGTCAAGGCACGCAGACCATGGGCTGGGTCTCTGCTCCCACTCACATTCCTGGCTAGGCATTCTTTTGTGAGTACCTAGCAGTTATCTATTCATCATAGCCCCTCACATCAAAAAAATACTCAAACCTACTAAAAATACAGAAATATAAGTCAAAAAGACTAGGGTATCACTTTATGCCCATCAGCTTTACAAAAATAGAAAGATGAATAATGCTGGCAGAAGCTTGTGGACACAGAGAACTTTAACCATTACTGGATACAGGTTAGCCTAGAACTGTCCTTATGGTAGTATTTAATTAAATTACAAATAAATGTACCCTATTGCCCAGAGAGAGCATATCTTTGAGACATGTAGGCCCACAGAGGGACTCACATAGGATGTTCATTGCAGTGTTGTTTACAATAATGGAGAATTAGAGGCAATCTACGTGTTTATTGCTGGATAATGTAAAAGCCAAATGTGTTGGGGTCTCATTGGGGAATACTATGCAGCCATTAGAAACAAAGGTATTCTCATAGTAATATGGATGGATTTTTTAAATGTTAAAATGTTAAAAAGTGGGGCTGAAGCAAGTAAGAAGTAAACCAAGATAAGTCATATTTTCTTATGTTAGTTAAATACACAATTTATACAGGTCACAAAGTAGTTGTATTAAGCAACATTTAAGTCAATTAAACATAGAAAAGGCCTAATAAAACACATCAGAATGGTAGTCTAACAGTGAGGGAAGAGTGGTGGGAACAAGCAAGTGGTGGGAGGGCATTAAGGAGGCAGAAAAGAAACCACTGTGAGAAGAGAAGCATGGGAGCACCTGGTAAGACAGTGATGTGGAAAGGTACTTGGGCTGGGAACAAAGAGTTGAGGAGCCGTGATGAGAACAGAGTGAGACAGAGAAGGTAGGCCAAATATTTCACAGGACATGGAAATTTAGATTCTTGTGAGTACAATGTGGAGTTTGACTTAAAAGTGGAAAGTCTCATGATCTGATTAAAGTATCATATTGCTGTGTAGAGAGTGAACTAGAGAAGGACAGGAGGAAGTGGAAAGATCAGTTGATGAGGTGACTGGACCCTTTCACTGGATCAGGTGAGAGAGAGAGAGGAGTAGCTTGAACTGGCAGCCGGTGTTGGCACTGGCAATGGAGACAAATAAGAGACTTGGAAGGACATGGGAGGTTTAGCCTAGAGGATAGTGAATTTGGGAGAAATAAAGACTCTAGTTAAGTGTTTAAACTTTATCCATTAAAAAATAAAATTACTTCTCTGATTCTGTTCCTGTTCTTTTGTTTGCTTAGTTTTTTTTAGGTTCAGTTGTTGATTGTTGTCAGTTTGTAGTAATTTTACTATTCATAGTTTTTTATCTTCTTCTATTTCTTAGATAATAAGTCCCTTTAACATTTCATATGACATGGAGGGTTTTCAGTGGGGAGGGGGAGAGGAAGAATGGGGGTAAGAAAAGGTATAGGGAATAAGAAGCATAGTTGGTAGGCATAAAATAGACAGGGAGAGATTAAAAATGGTATAGGAAACAGAGAAGTCAAAGAACTTAAATGTACAACCCATGGGAGTGAACTAAGGGGGGATGGATGCTGGAGGGTCAGGGAGTGCAGGGTGGAAGGGGATAAAAGGGAAAACATTGGGATAACTGTAATAGCATAATCAATAAAATATACTTAAAAATAAATGAAATAAAATTGCTGTTACTCTAGAGTAAACAAGATGTTCCTATTGTTTCAATCCTTTAAGGGCTGATTTTGTTTAATGCAAATAAAATATACCTAAGAACTAACTATAGACATTCCTGCCCCTGAAATTCTAGATTCTCAATCAATGAAAACATTTAAGGGAAGAATATGTCTGAATCTGTGGTGGGAGGGAATCGATTGCAATACTGAAATATGCATAGCATGAAGAGGTTGGGCTAAATGACTTTTATGGTCCCATTCAGTTTTAAGTAGCATTCAATGAAGAAAGTGGGGACCTATATAACCAAATGAAAATGTGAGATATTCAACATGTTTGCTAAATCCTGGGAAAATAAAAGCATTGTCACCATGGTAATGTGCTTATATTGGAATAAATGGAATTGGCTCTCAAATACCTTCTTATGTGTAGGAGCAGAGCTTGAATAATTTTCTCAATAATAACTTCAATTGTTTTTATAAAAGCAAATAATTAATGTTGAATTTTATGAAGAAAGAATATAAAAATCACCCCCAATTTCACCAATCAGAAATGACACTTTTAATATTCTGGTGTAAATTCTCTGAAACACTTTACCAACATATGTATGTTTTCTAGGGAAAATTTTATCACACTTTTAATACTGCTTTAAAATTTTATTTCATTTAAAATAGATTAATATAAAACAGAAAACTGTACTTGAATAAGAATTATATTTTAAAAATTAAAAAAAATAGATTATAAATATCTCTCCCATATCATTAAATGTTATCCTACAATACAACTTTTAATGCTGTAGAATATCCCATAGTTAGAGTATCACATTCTGTGGATAATTTTGAAAGTGGGATGATGGAGACAGAGTATGGGTCAGATTTCTAAATAATATTCATAGAATACTCTAAAAAATTGTGCGACTAGGAGAACATTTGAAGGATTTTTCTTATGGGACAAACTCTAAAGCCGTAGCAAATAACAACTAACTTAGAGTGCTTACCAGGGACCAAATGAGGTTTAAGCACTTTACATATATAAATCTGTCTCGTTCTTACAACAGCCCTATTAAATATTAACTACCCATATCACACGTGAGGACACTAAGGCACAAAGTTTTAGCAACTTGCTCAAGGCCACACAAGTGATGAATCTAGGAATGTCAGGCCCCAGTCCTGTGAAGCTAAATCCATGCTGTGCTATCTTAGGCCGGGTATCAGAAGGGGTAAAGGACAGACTTGGCCGCTGGTGAGTGCAAAGGTTACATTTCCAAGCTTACTGTATTTACTTCTACAGGACTCAAGGGAAAGTAAATTGTGAGTGACATGCATTAGTTTTCCAGGTAGACAGAAACCCTTATTCCCATACCGCATTTTTCACAGAGGCAAAGTGACTTCCCCTTATTGGAATATTTTCTCTTTCTCCTTTTCCCTTGTTCCTTGATTCTTTCTAAAGGAAGGTGGATGACTTACCTACTTGGTGAAATAGTAATATGTAAAAATCCATTGGGCCGTAATTATTAGAAAGTGTGCCACTGGCCTGCAAAGACAAGACCTGCTCTACCTGTTTTCTCTTTCTTTTTCTTACATCACTGTAAGCAAGCAGGCTGACTTTCAGTTTCTCTGCCTGTAAGTAAGGGCTAGGTCAGGTAGGTCCACATATTTAGTTCTGCCTCTCTTTAATTCAGAAAGGAGGAAGTCGGAAGTCCCATCTGAGGCTCAGATCTTACCACCATTGTTCAGCCCAGGTGTACTAAGCTTGACCATTAATTCTTTGGGTCCAATTTAGGTACGTTTTTCTATTCTCAGTTGGTAAGGGCCTAAAGAAAGGAGAAGAGAGTGATTAAAACTCCACAGCTCCAACCATTCGTGATTGCTGAATGTTTTACTGTGGGGCTAACTGTAGGACTCTTTGGCTAACAAAATCTTTTGAAAATAAATGAAAGCTTTCCCCACTTACTCACACATTTTTGTTGTTTCCAACGACAATAGAAACAACAAAAAAAGTCCCCCAGACTTCCTGAAGTCAGTTGTTTAACCACCCAAGAGTCCGTTGGCCAGGAATAAGAAACTTTAGGTTGTCCTGGCTTGTGTGGCTCTTCAAATTGAGTGCCAGCTTGAGAATTTAAAGGTCACCCATTTGAACCCCAGTCAGGGCACATACCTGGGGTGTGGGCCAGGTCCCCATTTGGACATGTGTGAGAGGCAACTGATCAGTGTTCCCCTCTCTTCCTCCCTCCCTTTGTCTCTCTCAAAATATAAATAAATACAATCTTTTTTAAAAAAAAGAAACTTGCAATTAAAAATGCCATACAGGTTCTATGTGCCTTGATTTTTTAAAATTCTTTAATGCACTCAAAATTGTTCTGGTATTCTCAGAGACTCAGTTCCAGTGATCAGGGATTATAAGCGAATAAAAACTTTTTTAACCCTAGTCCTGACCCTTCTGTTAAACATAAGAATGCTTGGTAGAACACACAAGAAGCAGGTTTCTTTATTCAACAATGAAAGAAAGTTGAAGGAAATTGCTGAGACTGGGGATGGCAGTTGAAAAAATAAATGACTTTAGAGTAGCAAGAAAGGAATAAAGTGAAGGAAATAAGTGCAGAAAGATGGGCAGGATCAGAATGGCTCTGCACTCTGGAGATATGAAGAATCTTTTCCTCCTGCTATTGAAAATGTGCAAAGAACCTTTGAAAAATAACAGGGATGGGCACACAACCCAAAAGTCAAGAGGGCTGAAATGAACCTCTACTTAGGCCCGAAACAAAGCCCCTTTAGGTTTGGGGTACATCAGTGAGTTCTTCCCACATCTGTGCTTTTCCTTCCTAATTCATTTGGTGTGTGGTTTTTTTTTTCAGGTAAGGACAATTTCTTTCTTTTTTTTTTAAAGATTTTATTTATTTATCTTAGAAGGGAAGGAGAGAGAGAGAGAGAGAAATATCAATGTATGGTTGCCTCTTGTGTGTCCCCTGCTGGGAACCGGGAACTGGCCTGCAACCCAGGCATTGCCCTGACTGGGAATCGAACCGCGATCGTGTGGTTCGCAGGCCGGCACTCAATCCACTGAGCTACACCAGCCAGGGCTCAGGTAAGGAAAATTTCTGAACTATTTCATTTTCTTGCAAAATTCTCATATTACATGCTGAAGATTCTATGAAAATTATGCTTCATTGTTAAGAAAATAACTGGACATATACCTAGAGTGAAGTTAAGAATAATCATGTTGCCTATGCAGATATATTTTTGAAAAGCATTTTATGTGAGTTTAGCCTTTGTATATACACACCAATGTAACATGTACATCCATAAATACCCCAATTAGTGAAAATATATGCTCCCTTCATTTCAGAAGTAGAAATAGTGCTCGAGAGTAAGGTGTGGTGTACCCCTGTGACCCTCCCCATCAAGAGGGAAGACACATCAGTGAGGGCCTTATTTGAGGACATTGGTTCCAATGACTCTACTGTCATATCCGTATAACACAGATTCTTTAATATCCCTAGTGCTTGGTTATTAATTGTTTAATTAGTTAATCAAAAGTATTTTCAGATTCCAAGTATGGCATGAAATCAGTGGCCCATTAATTTTCAGGTACTTTTATTAGTTGAAGGTCACCTGCAAGTGACTTGGTAGGCTGCCTTTCGAGTTTCTCCCAAGGATCATTTCAAGCACATGACTCATTCCAGGGAGGACATTAGAACCAATTACCTCACTGGATAGCCTTTAAGGAAAAGTGAGCAGGGAGAATCTTAATTGGCCAAAATTTGATTAGAGACAAATTATGGACAAGGAAAACAAAGTACCTAATTTGATCCCGATCAGCTGACTGGCACTCATGTCCCGGAAGTACTTCACGGAGACCAAGGGGCTTACTGGGCTGCACCGCCCCAGGAATAGCACCCACATGCCTGACCGGTGCTCTGTCTGTCCCATCATTTGTGCTCACTGAAAGGGCCAGTGTGATGAGAAGCGACTTGCTGGAGCTTGTGGCCATTCCTGATCAGCCTGGATTTAGGCTGAGTGTGTGATTTTTGCCTTTCTTTCTTCTGCGTGCCATTTTCCCTCATTTGTAAAGGTTTAGGCTCCCCCACTGAGGGAAGACGATGCTGTCTTTAAAATACTATGAACTTTGCAAAAAGGAATGCTGGGAAGAACAGGGAAGCCATGTCAGGAGACTTAAGCATAGTAAACAGAGTCTTTGGCCTCCTACGAGCTGTAGTGGGAATAAATGATTTTTTGATGATGTGAAATTTGTTACAATAAATTTGTTGCAGTTGAGTGGACGGTAAAATACAGCTGTACCATCAGAAGTCCCAGGTGCGACCCCTAAAGGGACTCTAACAAGGCAGGTGGCTTTTCTAAGTCTCAATTTTCTCACTTGCAAATTGAGATCAATAACAATACCCATCCTTTATGCCACATAGGATTCTGACAAAAATCAAATAATATCTGAAGCATTTTGTAAACAATAATATTATAAATAAATTAGGTGTCAGAACACCCTACTTATTAGTAGTAATGCATTACTTGTTATATTTCTTTCAATATTAACAACTTGATACTTTTCAGTAAGCCACTTAAACTGATAAATTAGGAAAAACTGTTTTCTACATAAATTTTCTGTTTTCAAACACAGTGTATATATGATTACTTATTTAATATACATTTTAATCTAATGAACAATATATATGAGCATATAATAATGGCATCAATATTTGAACATATTGCATTTTCTAGAGGCTTCTTGGGGTCTTTAAAGTATATATCCTTAAACTCTTACCCGAAATTTCTAAGTCTCCAGAAAGTAATTATTTCTTCTTTCCATTTATTTACTCCAGTTAGTGAGAATATTTACTCATTTCATTGCAGAAACAGCATGGAGTGGGATTTCCTGTGTTGCCCATTCCCAGCTAGAGATATGAAACATATGGGGTATATAAGATAACACCTTTCCAAAACCAGAAAAATTCTGCATGTCATAGTGCATTTGGTTTCAAAAGTTTCTGATGAGTGACCGTGGGCCTGTGCTCTCATTACAGAAGCATGAAAACATAACAACAGCAGCTCGGGCATATTGCAGCCTGGTTTTTCCCTCGGAACGATACCAAAGCTTAGCTACCAAAATCTGCATTGGCCTGTTGAGAAGCTCTAGTCTTCACCCATTTATACTCAAACTTCCCACGGAAGTTGTCATTATAGACCGTATCACATGTCTCTGAAAATCCTTAACAATGGCAAATCTTCATGTTTTTGTATGGATTACATTCTTGAAAACAACCAGATAATTTAAAAAATCAGGTGAAAAAAATTGGCATTCAAGTTGAGCAATATGTAGTAATTTTTGTTATTGTTGTAAAGTATATACATAAATGTGTATAAACACATATGTGTGTGAACACATACGTATATGCATGTGCGCGAACACGCGCATGTGCATAAATACACATGGGCACAAGCATGTGTGTAAACATGCAAGTGCACATATGTGCGAACACGCCGTTGTATAGGCATTTGTATGTGTGTGAACATGTGTGTGCTTATGCACGTGTGTGTGCTTATGCACACATGTGTGTGTTTTACAACAATAACAACAAAAATTACTACATATTGCTCAACTTGAATGCCAATTTTATTCACCTGATTTTTAACATACATATACATATATACACACATACACATATATACATCTGGGTAAAGAACATTAACAAGATGAAAACCAATAAAATAGGCTATAATTAATTTTTTTCACAACTCACAGGATCTCTCAGAGTTTATAATCTCTATTTTATAAGACTAACTGACTCTTAGATATTATGAAATAATTTCTTCATAAGCAATGAATCATGGAATAATAAATACAAGACATTGTTATTTGGATGTGATAGCTTTTGTGTTCCAGAATAGCAGAATTTTCCATAGCAAAATTTACCTGTTTGTTCCTAATTTATAGTAAAAATTCTGCTTCCAAATGTGATTCCGTAACTAGAATTGAACTTACTGTCCTGATGTTAACAACCAGAAATATAGAAGTAAAAAGGAAACAGACAGTGCAGGGCTGTAATTCTTGAGAAAGGAAAGCAAATGAAGTGAGACTTAGTATTATTCTAAATTTCTTCCTGGAGGCACTTTCTGAATCTCAGCAATGGGAGGAAAAACTTAAGCAGAGCATGAAATTCTCACTACGTTGAGGAAGCACAGATCTGAGTACAAGGTGTCTGGGACAGCTGACCTTTGAGGCAGAGTACCATAGAAGGGAAAGGTACGCAGAGAGAGAGGGCCAGGCATCTGCATGGGTGTCTCATAAGATTTTTCACTGACTATTAAGCTTTGCATAATTAGGATGAAATTACACAAGGCTAAGTAAAGAACAATTGCTGGATATCTGAGAGTGGAACAATTCTTAGGGCTCCAACAGAGCTGGAAGATGCTCAAGTTCATATTATCCATTGTGGGAAGACCTCAATGAACACTTGGGACATTCAATGAAGACTTGAGGTTTCTTATCACTAGACTAGAGGTTACTCTAAACAAACCCAAATAAAACTTAAAAACAACCAAAAAGCATAAAATTGATACGGAGTAACATAACATCATACAACCCCCCCCCCAAAAAAAACCTTAAAAGAAGACAAAAAATCCAGATACTCAACAACATAATATTAAAATGTCCAGCATCCATCAAAATTTTCTGGACACCAAAACAGCATTATTTTTCTCGTTTCAATAAAAATAAAACACGTGTCATGTTTTCTCAATTTTTGTTTATTATTTGTATGTTGACTTTTTCTTCACTTAAACTTTCCTTCAGAATAAACCTTTCTTTTAATCTAAAATTAATTATTTGGCTGTCTTGTCATAGTTAACAGTTTATCTGAATGAATGAAATTTTTAACAATTTTAGCATTATTCTGAATTACCAGGTATCTGGACAATAAGGTCCATCATAAATATGGGCAGGCTTCTGTGACCATGGACACATTATTTAAATATATTTAGGAGCCCCCAGATACTCTTATTCTGGATGGTACTTTCTTCCAAAGAGTTTTATTTACACATGTCAAGATTTGTTTGACCCCAGTCAAAGCTAATAAGAAGGCTCTGCTCTAAATAATATATATTTCTACCAGACCATGAAGCACCATCCTCTTCCATTCCTCTTTGCTGTTACCTCAAGGCTAAAGCTCCCCCTGACACATAGTGGGACTACAAGCTGAAGCATAATGCAAGATGTCACTGGTGTGATGATTTCTCTTGCACACTACAACAGACTGGAGAAAACTAGTCTCTATTTGTTTGTCTTCTAGTCTCACCTCAAAGAAAATAATAGATACATCTCATGCTCCATGAATACAATTTGTGAAGAAAAAATTACACATCAACCTTACAAATACGCATAAAAGTAATCTTATTCAAGTCATTTGAAGAAATACGTACCGATTACCTACTATATATGCCAGATGCCCTAATAGAGTGAAATTATATAAAAGCAATAAAATGCTGAATCTTTCATCTTTATAAGGCAGCCCTGAACTGCCATGCATTTGATTTTCAATTTTAACTTCCATGCAGTATAAACTGCCCTCCTCAAATTAATTTTAATAAACCTCATTCGAACATTTATGCATCAGTGGTGTGGCAGCGCTTCCTGTCAGCTAAGAATTCAGTCTGGAGTTGATTGTCCCTGATTTTAGTAGGCAGTCAGTTTTTACTGTGCTGTTATTTAACTATTTCGCTGTAATGGTTTTTAACCATAGAAGTGAAAGATACTTCAGCAACACCTTCTGAATTGAAGTGAGACAATCCCATAAAGTCTATGTTCTCCTCTCCCATTTCACTCAGGAATTTCTGCTTCCATTTGGAAGTTGAAATGGCTTTCTAAAGAGGCCCTCATTTGAATAAACTCTTCTACAACATAAAAAAAGGTTAATATCACTAGTAGTATCACTTTGCATTTTTAATCATTATCTCATAGAATGAATAGAAAATAGAAAGATCCAAGACCCAATAACAATGCAAATCAAAGATGTATATATTATTAGACTACTTCAGTGACAAAATTTTAACCCTGGACAGATGCTTATTGTGATCAACTGGTGTATTTCCATCATTTGGTGAGAGAAAAAATAAAATTAATAAGTAGCATTATAACTATTTGAAAGAAGAGGCAAAATTATGGATTCTGAGGTGTGTTTTCACTTTCTGGGAACAAAACCCATTCCATATAGCGTTTAAGACCCTGTTTGATTCCACACCTTCCTATTCATGAAACGTTTTAGTTTAGAACAGAAGTAGGGAGCATTGGCACCAGGTAATGAAAAGGGAATCAAAGCCATCCTTACTGAAAGTTTATCTTCTTCTCAGCTGAAGATCTCCTTGAGAATTATTGAAGACAAGCAACACATCTCCACGGGGAGAACTAGCTGTAGGAGACAGGGGACGGGAAAAAGCCCAGAGATCTAGCAAGGTGCTTCAGGGAAAGGTACTGTTTGAACTTGCTCTGGGAGGGCCCAGCTGATTAGTTAGATTACCTTTCCAAACACAGCCAAGGCTCCTCAGGGTGGTAGTGCAGTGCCTGGGTAAATCTTTCCAGTTAAAAGCAGAGACTGCCTGCGGCATTCAGGCACACCCCAGTCCTCTGACAACCAGTTCCAAGGCTTAAGGAGATAACAAAAAATGGCACTAAGGCAAGGGGATTTGACCCCAGTTATGGACCTAGCAACTGGCAGAAGGAGCTGTGGAGAGAAAAAGTGGAGGGAAAGAGATAGGTTCGGAAGGAGGAATGAGTTAAGAAAAAATACGACCGACTTGAACCAGCACTGCCCAAAGAAACCACTTCAGTTTCAATCTCTTTTGCAGGTTCATTGACTTCCTAGTCCTCTGTTTCCCCTAATTTTTTTTTTTTTTACTATTTTCTTTGGGATAGCAATGAAGCTTTTTAAAAGAATTATTTTCCCCAAGAAATGATAGTTTTATTGTCAGACAGATCTAAACTGTATCTCAAATCTGACTTCTTTTCAGCTAGGTGACCTAGCTTACCCTAGTAGCTTCCTTCATTTGAGCACAAAAGGAATGATGGTTACCACCCAACAGGCTTGCAATTAAATCCCATGGACACAGTGGACACTCAAGAAGTGGTAGTGAATTAACTGAAACTCTGGGCCAATGGTCCGGCTGAACAAGTTTGAATTGTTATTAGCTATGTGGCTGTGGACAAGATCTGTGTTAAGCCTCTACAGCTAGAAAATGGGAACGTTATGAACTAGTAAAGTATTTAATACTTCATGAGGTTGTTATGGGATGAACTGGGAAGAAAGAGCTGCAAAATATTCATCCCTGGACCTGACACACGATAAGAGTCCCATAAACACTAGCTCACATTATCCTTTTTCTGTATAAATGGCTGCTGACGAAGTATTGTTATTACAGACTCAAGTCCTACCCTTTAAACAGTGTGATAATTAGGGCCCATCAAGGAGCTGTCACCTCATGCCATGTCATCAAGTGCCGTATAAATGATGATAATGGACTGAAGAGAGAAGGCAGATTACAAACGCTTCTTGTTGTACTAGACTTGCTGCCCATCGACAGACCAAACTGAAAGCAGGAATGGACATACACTTAGTCTTGCTGCATTTTCCTCATGATAAAGGGCTTACATGTTAAGCTGTCCCCCGGTTTAAATTATTTAAACACAGCACAAATGATAAGATCACTTCCTTGTAAAGTACTTCAGAGATCGTAAAAGGAGCAGGGTTTCTTGAGACATGAAACTAACAGAGACAGTGGCTGAAATAGTTACAATACTGACACTCTTTGTAATTACTTTCTGAGTAAAATGATAATAATTCCATATATTCACTAACTGTTCTCTACTTGAATAATATCTGGAAAGATGCATCACGGCCCACAAGGCGGCAGGCGAGGACACACACTGCTGTCCATGTTAGCTTACCTCTTCATAGTGGTAGATGTTTTACCTGGAGTGTGGTGTAAGTAGGTCTATTGCCAAGAAGTAGAGAACTGACAGGCATATTAATTATTGCTACATCACACATTGGTAAAAAAATGACAACTAGATATGGCATATTTTGAGTTCATATATATACACACATATATATAATTGGCATGTGCTTGTGCAGTATAGTCTTTAATAACATGTTTGTTGCTCATTATTGATCTGTGAAATTATTGATAATGGTGGCCATTTACATAATTTAGATTTTCAGAGAAACACTTTACCGACGGTCACTCCTTGATGTCCAGAATTAATTGGCTCTCTGTTGTCCCAATACTCAGAGAAGTGATTTATGAGAAAGAGGAGGGAATGGAATTTTTCTCTTCTGTTTGGAGAAATTGGTCAGTTATGTGACTCAACATTATGGGTTGTGCTGTGGGCCCAACAGAGACCTGGGCTGTGACTTGTAAATGATCTCATTGATATTGATTCTAGCCCCGTCTCCTCTCAAATTTAGACCATTTTTCAGATCTCTAATGAGAGATACGTACCTTGATTCATGTGGTATATTCTGACACTCAGCCTTATTCACCTAGTGACAACAATTTATCCCTCTCTTATGCTTAGGACAAGGTGGCTTCCTACCCTTCATGCACCTTGGTGGATGTCTCAATGGCTTGTGGCCTCTTGGAGTCAGCATGGGTTATACCCTCAGTTCCTGAAACAATAGCTTTTTACATGCATTGACTACTAAGCTTATTAACTATTACCTAAAGCTAAAATTTTTGAACTCTTGAGTTCCCCATCACTCGTATAAGCCAGTCAGTGTACCATGTTCCTATGTGAATCAACTTGTTTAATTCTTATACTGAATTCATGAAATAAATACTATTATAGTAGTAAGCTAAGGAGAATGAAATCCAAAAGGGTTTAGGAATTTCACTAAGAATACCCAGAGCTGAGGATTAAATCTAAGGTCTGAGTTTAACTGAAAAGAGTATCAAGTAAAATATATATAAATATATCTTTTTAATTGTTAAATAAAAAATATTTTGAAAGCATTAAACGGAAAAGTGTTCTCTCCCACAAAACACACATTTTATTTACACATGTCACCACGTTGGATTAGGCCTAGCAGCCCACTGACTGAAACTTGTTACGAGTTCTGGGGGACTGTGTGAGAAAGCAGCACAATACGAGGTGGTGCTGAGTGTCTCTTTAGCACACTGATGCACTTACTTATGCACTTACGTAAAGCCTAATGCTTTATTGTAAGTAATTATAAAGTTGAACTAAGTTGGCTCCTAAGGAAGCTGGTTTAAGTTATACACAAGTTTCTTCTTTGCCCACAGCTTAGAAAACTAAAAACAGCGCCACTGGTGAAGAATAAAAAACTGCTTTACCTGCATTATCTTCTTTAATCCTCATTGCAATTCTATGAGACAGTATTATCACTCCCCTTTTACAGGCGAGGACAATTCAGCCATGGGGAGCTTAAATAGTAATTTAAGCAAGATTCTGAGTGGCAGAGGTGCTTATTGAACTTGGCATTCTCACTCCAGAATGCTTGTCTTCAGCATCTGGGGGGCAGGCAACCTGGGGCCTGCGGACCACATGCAGTCCAGGATAGCTGTGAATGCAGCCCCACACAAAATTGTAAATTTACTTAAAGCATTATGAAAATTTTTGGTGATTATGTGTCACAATGCATTTAATGTGTGGCCCAAGACAACTCTTCTTCCAGCGTGGCCCAGAGATGCCAAAATTTGGACACCCTGCCTAAATACTACCACAGAAGGAAATTGAAGGGTCAGGTTTTGGCACCAGGGTAGAGGGGAGTTTAGTTTACAAAGATGTGCTGAAAAACCACACAGAGAGCTAAACAGCCTTTTTAGGGGAAAAAAAGCACTGATGACTGAACCAAAACACAAGTGCCTCTGTGTCTATGTTGTATTTTCTTAAGGTGTGGCCTTTCAAACTTTCCCAATTGTATTGGAACTTTTTGTATCTATGTATCAAAATGGCCGACTTTGGCTCCCCCACCTGATTCTTCCCACTACTTGCCTTTGGTAATGCTGGCTTGGCAACTTCTGGCGATTAATGGGATGGGCTGTGGCGCTTCTCCTCAAAGGCCTTGCTGCCTAGAAAGTCAGTGGGTTTTCCCCCACTTTCTGTTGCTCAGCATGCCCCTGCCCCAAGGTAGGCCACCATGAAAATGACCAACACTGATGGAAACCAGGGCACGTAAAAAACCCAGGCATGTGCAACGTAATGTCACGTCACACAATTAGTTTAAGGAATTGAAGGAATTAAACAGTGTTTTCCAAAATGTCATTGCGCATTCTTTTTTATTGCTGAATAATACTCCATTGTGCATATACCACCTCTTCTTTATCCATCATCTTTGATGGACACCTAGATTGCTTTTATATTTTGGCTATTACTAGTAATTCTGCAATGAACATGGGGGTGTGTTTATCTTTTCCAAGTAGTGTTTTTATTTCCTTCAGGTAAGTGTGCAGAAGTGGAATTGCTGGGTTGAATGGCAGCTCTATTTTTAATTTTTTGAGGAAACTCCGTACTGTTTTCCACAGTGGCTGCACTAATTTACAATCCTCCCAAAAGTGCACGAGGGAGGGTTCCCTTTGCTCCACATCCTCCCCAACACCTATTGTTAGTTGATTTACTGATGATACTCATTCTGACAGGTGTGAGGTAATACCTCATTATGGTTTTACTTTGCATTTCCCTGCTGATGTAATATTGAATATCTCTTCATATGTCTGTTGGCCATCTATATGTTCTTGGGAGAAATATCTACTTAAGACCTCTTACATGGCTACCTAAACCTGCACACACATTACCTTCCTAGAAACCTGAAGTGGAAACAGATAGAATCCTAGGAGTATACCCCAGTATCATTCCTGGGACCCACTCTATAATTTCTGATAGATGAGGTCCCCCATCAATACCCCACTATCACCACTAATTAACACAGCCGAAGGAATTTTAATTTTTTAAGTCAGAGACAGCATTCCCATCTCAGCTACCTCTGTGTGGTCAGAATAATGTAGCTCCTGTAATCAAAAAGTGCTCCTCACTCAGTGCTTAAGCATGCCGGGAAGTTCTTTTACATAGTGGTTTTCCAAGATAAGTGTGGGCCAGAACAGTGATAATAGAATAATGTGAAAAAATAAGCCTTAAATGGTCTCTTCAGCAACTTTCAAGGTGTATTACCAGAACTGCAATTTTAATAAGAGATCCAGAAATGTTTGGAGGACCTTTCTTCCTTTCCGCCCCTCCAGGAAGCCCTGTCCTTGTGGGGACTTACGAGAACCAGCAGAGGGTTCCCACACTGCCAGGCAGTGAATCACAAAAGGAACCAAAATGGAAAGAACCAGCTGGGATTTTGTACAATTTCTAAGCCGTTAGAATATTTAAACCCTTAATTACAGCAGTGACATGGGAATTGATGAGCAGTAGGAAATGAATCGGTAAGGCTGGGAGGGGACTAGGGAAGATGGGGAGAGAAAAGATCCTATGGTCTTTATAGTTTCATATATGTAATTAAGACTCCGTATATCTGGGCAAGTTAAGAGCCTAAGCTGAGCTCTTCGCCTTGCCAAATGAAGTGTTCTGCAATTCTCGTTAAGTTGTTGACAGGTTGTTAAAGCAGGGCAATGTGCCCTTATTTAACCCGCCTCAGCTTGATTCTGCACTCATGGCCCTGAGTCTTGGGAAAGGAGTGGCCTGGGGAAGAGTGCACTGAGTGCATGATCTCGTAGTCATAGACGACGAGACATCAAACGGGCCGTGCGCCTGTGCATGAGTACAAAAAGCAGGGCCAGGCACTGATAGGTAGGAGATATGCCACCTATAAACATTCTGGGAAGAGTCACGTTAGAGATGGAGAAAAAAAGCTGCCCAAAGGGTTGGAAGGCTTTGCTTTTTATACTTGGGTACATTTACTTGTGCCTGTGCAGTAAAGGTCACTCTAGGCCCGAAGCCATCCAGCTCCAGCAGACTGTGCTGTGGTCTGGTCATTATTTACTTTGCAGAGAACATATAGTCCTGGCTTGATGAGTTTTGTTGATAAAATGGCTTTGCTGCAATAAGGTTAAGATCAATGTGATAAGCTTTCAAACATAAATATAACACCAAGGAAGAGAAAAAGAAACAACAATTAAGATCATTTTTTTTCTAAACAAACAAAACTAAAGCAAGAACCATACATCAAATCCCTTTCTGTTGCAACCAAGAACATGTAAACAAAAGGCTGGTCTAGAGCTTTACCCTAAATCCAAAATAGTCATACAAGTTAATTTCATAAAAATCAGAGTATAAAATGTGCATATAATCCAAGTATTTGCAAGCCCGAAATGGAGATGTGTGAACATTACTACTTATTAAGGGTAGCTGTGTAATTTGTGAAACCCAGGGCAAAGTAAAAAAGAATTGCTCATTCAAAAATCAGAGAAAATATACCATTGAAAGAACTAGAAAATGAAGCTTTTTCATTTCTTCTACACTCTTTCTTTGGACCTACCATAGTGCTTTAAAATCCCTCTAAGTAAAGCAAACTTAAAAACTACATTATTTGCTTGACTTTTACCATTCATGTTTAGAGAGTATAATGCTAATTTTTTAAAGTGATAATAATAGCACTTCATTTTGTTTGTAGAATCAGTGAAGTTACACAAATCTCCCTTGGTGGATCACACATGTGCATGCAATTGCCTGTTTCCAGAAGAGTGGAAACACTAGGCAAAACTAACAACGGTTTTGTTTCATTTCGTGATATGCACAATTTTGCCAACACTCTACCTTCAGCTAACCAAAGGGCAATTTGGAATTTTAATTCCAAAAGTATGCCCTTTTGAATTTCCAAAAGAATTCCCCCAAATCTATGGGTGATCCTAGCTTTCCTTTTCCTTCCATGTCATTATTTTCAGTGTAAGTGGTTGACAAATACAAGGAATTACGCAAAATCCCTGGCTGGCATAGTTCAGTGGATTGAGTGCTGGGCTGTGAACCAAGGGGTTGCTGGTTCAACTCCCAGTCAGGGCACATGCCAGGGTTGCAGGTTAGGTCCTTGGTCAGGGACACATGAAAGGCAACCATACATTGATGTTTCTCTCCCTCTCTTTCTCCTTCACTTCCCTTCTCTCTAAAAATAAGGAAATAAAATCTCTAAAAAACACAACCACCCACACAAAAGGATGCCGATTATTGAGCTGGGTTCCTTCAGACTGAAAGGTCTTTCCCATATCAGCAGTCTAGATACAATGAAAAGAATGAAAAAGAGTTTAACTTAAGGAAATATAGTGATGGAGGAGGTATCTCAAGCCACTGTGATACATTAAGAAAGCAGTAGAGGGAACTGAGAAATTTGAGGAGAGAAATGGAGTGCGGGAAAGGTCAACATCATACGAAACAACACCCTCATCACATTTTCACCAGGAAGAAATGGTAGTCTCTTACCCAGAGAAAATTTGAATCTTGACTGGGATTTGGAAAAGTAAAGATGGCGGGGGGAAGCCAAGGTGACAAAAATTCAAGACGGAAAGATAATCCTGGACAAAAGTAATAGACCCTAGCTAATGTATTTCAGGTTTACTACTACAACCATTGTTATTATTAATAAGAAAAGAATTCATAAGAAAATGCTAGGAACTGTGACCATCTTTTATATGATTTAACTTCTTTCATCTTCATGGTTAGACATGAGTTAGGGACTGTTAATAAGTCTCATTTTTACGGAAGAGAAAATTATGTTCAATAAGTTGCCCATGGCCTCACGCCTGGGAAATGGAGATGCCAGAGTGTTTGAGGACAAATATCAGGGCAGCTGGAAGAGGAGAATGACAATGAGAGACAGCTCAATCTGCCACGACAGTGTGGGACCCTTGGGGTGAGGTTGTTTGGAGGCAGCTGTTACAGGCAATATTGAAATACATAGATGTGAAATTTTAAAAGCAAGGACTAGGGAAAAGCAACAGGAATGGAAAAGGAAAAGAAAGATATAAAAATGATGCAACAGAAAAATCGACAGGTTTGAGATCCTTGAGTGTATCGTTGGCTCAAAGACAGCTAAGAATCCGACTGTCAGGTCATATCAGAGACATAGTATTCCGGTCCTGTCACTCTCTGTGAACAAAACAGTCCATGAACAATTTAGGGAAATAAGGAACTAATCCTGAAGCATCAGCGCTTCCTATTAACCTTGCATCCGTGCATGTATTTACCCATTTAAGAAGTATTTATTAAGTGCTGTACAAGATACTGAAACAACCAACAATTCAACCAGTCTTACTGGCCACTTAAAATCTTTGACATACTGAGTTACAATGATAAATAAGTCAGAGAAACTTACTCTCAAGAAGCTTACAGGCTATTATAGAAAAAATAAAATAGAAGAAATAAAAATAAAGATAGTCACCATTCCCCCACAAAATGATGATATCAATGTCAAAAATAAATAATATGAAAGAAAAAATAAAATATAAGAAAATACAGGCACTGTGAAGAAAATCAGTTAAAATAGAGTAATGTACCTGAGAGTGACTAAAAGGTAGCACATTTAGATAGTAATGGTCAGAGTCACCTGAGGAGTTGACAGCTGAACTGCAATTTGAATAATGAGAAGGCTGCAAAAGGCCCAGAGGATGAAACAACATTGATATATTTAAGAAACAAACAAACAAGTAGAAAAACTGGCTGGCTGGAGGTTGGCAAGGGAGAGGGAAAGTTGTATAAGTCAAACTTGGAGAGTTGGGCAATGGCCAGGTCACACAAAGCTAAAAGACCCAGTTTCTCTGCCCAAGTAATTCACGGTCTAGTGCAAGAGGAAGACTCACAGATGAATGTTTACACTGTAGCATGATGAATGCTCTGATAACTACCTACACAGGTGATAAGTGAGCACAGAGGATCAGCTATACCTCCTGAAACTTGACAAGTGCCTGAGATCTTCCTCCATGTGGACCACTGCTACACGCCCAGTGCCTTCCTCAGGGCTCCTCCAAGGTGACCACACTCCCCAGTGAATGTGAGGGCCACTCTGAACTGGCAAGCAAAGACTTGGGTTTGTTGTTATAAATCCCTTTGAGCCCTTGGGAAGAGAGGCACTCAGTAAACAAGACCTGGGATTAACTCACTGCTTTACGAGATCAAAGCACTTTATAAACACGAACTAATTGAGCATATCACATTGCAGAGTGTCAGTGTGATAATGAGTCTCTGTTTGAGCTCTTTCTTCTTTCTAAAATACCTGACTACCCTTGGAAGGTATGACTTCCACATTGACTTCAGTGGACAGAAAGCCTTTATTGGGCCCTCGTTCTGCACACTTAGAGAACTTTATCTCAGCGTGGGGAGTGTGGGGTATGGGGGCGTTGGTGAGAATATCATCACATGACCATAGCATTCCGTTCCTTACCCCAGAGCCAGTCTGAGAGCATTTGAGTTAGAGATCTCTGTTAACGAAGCTAAGATTATAGGCCCAGCCCTGTGTGGACCTGTATCCCTTGCCATGCTCTGGGAGCTCAGCGACACCTCTAATCTTAGCTACTTATGTCACGAATACATTTTGTTGTGAGAGACTTGAACAGAAAGCACAAATAGATTCATGCTGCAGAATCACTTGTTCATTTGTTTAAAATGCAGGTTCCTGGAACCCTCTCAAGAGCTGTTGAATCAGAATTCCAGTAATCTATGTTTGAATTATCTTTTATTTATCTAATCTATCTTTTATTTCTTATGCATGTGCAACTGAGAACTACTGCATAAAAAACCAACTCCATTCTCAGGTCAGTTCAATTCATGAAACCTTCCAAGTGCAAGGCACTGAGTCAGATGCTGCGGAAGAAACAGCGAAGAGAAAGATCCAGTTAAGAAATGTATATTCCAGCCCTGGCTGATGTGGTTCAGTGGACTGAGTGTTGGCCTGAGGACCAAAGGGTCACCGGTTCAATTCCCAGTCAGAACACATACCTTGGTTGCAGGCCAGGTCTTCAGTTGCAGGTGTGCAAGAGACAACCACACATTGATGTTTCTCACCTTCTCTTTCTCCCTCTCTTCCCTTCTCTCTAAAATAAATAAAAATAAAATATTTAAAAGAAAGAAATATATATTCCAGTAGGAAGAAAGAAGAGCATAAGAAGGTAGGTGATTTTGATACCAGACAGAGCATGATAAATTTACGTGGAGTATAATGATGGTCCAGAGGAGGCAGGGCTGATACTCATTTGAGGTCTGAGGAATGAAAGTTTTCAACTGCTTACAGCCTCATGATCAGAAGCACAGGCTCTGAAGTGAGAAGGTCCTCGATGCTGTTTAGGTCTCTGCTACCTCATTGCATGATCTTGGGCAAGTCACCTAACATTCCTGTGTTCATGTATTCCCATAAAAAATGAGGTGGCTGGCACCATGGTTTGAGGCCTTTTCTATTGAAAAACCTTAGTGCCTTGGCTTTATCTGGCTTGGGGTCTAGGGATAGGCATTATGGCTTTTTATACTGGCTGGGTGAAGAGTGAAAGATGTGGAATGTTGTTGGCAGTGAGAGCAGCGTGCCGGGTGGCAAGGTGTGTTGAAGTCAGCACCCACTTAGGCTGGCTCCCAGACAGGTTTGGTGAGAAGTGCTGCTTGTGTAGTGTCTGTCATTGCTGATCTACAGTTGTTTACTTCTCATTAGATACAGAAAGGAGAAAATAAAGTCCGGTTGCTGCTGCTGCAACTGATTTCCTCACAAGAAATGTCATTAAGGGCCCCCATAACTAATACTGAACTAAGGAACAAAAAGATTGGGAGGACATATTCTGAGTGGGACTTTGTCCTGGGTGTACACGGACCTCAAGAGGGATAGGGCTCAGCTGTGCAGAGATGAGTTCTCTGGGGAATGATGAAGGAAGTTTCCNGTTGGGGGCATGCGAGAGACAACCACACATTGATGTTTCTCACCCTCTCTTTCTCCCTCTCTTCCCTTCTCTCTAAAATAAATAAAAATAAAATATTTAAAAGAAAGAAATATATATTCCTGCCCTGGCTGGCATAGCTCAGTGGATTGAGCACAAGCCTGTGAACCAGAGGATTGCGGTTCGATTCCCAGTCAGGGTACATACCTGGGTTGCAGGCCAGTTCCCTGCAGGCCATCTCCCAGCAGGGGACGCACGAAAGGCAACCAAACATTGATGTTTCTCTCCCTCTCTCCTTCCCCTCTAAAGATAAATAAATAAATAAAATATTTTAAAAAAGAAATATATATTCCAGTAGGAAGAAAGAAGAGCATAAGAAGATAGGTGATTTTGATACCAGACAGAGCATGCTAAATTTACGTGGAGTATAATGATGGTTCAGAGGAGGCAGGGCTGGTACTCATTTGAGGTCTGAGGAATGAAAGTTTTCAACTGCTTACAGCTTCATGATCAGAAGCACAGGCTCTGAAGTGAGAAGGTCCTCAATGCTGTTTAGGTCTCTGCTACCTCATTGCATGATCTTGG
The DNA here is from genome assembly GCF_014824575.4 of Sturnira hondurensis. Classification (NCBI taxonomy): domain Eukaryota; kingdom Metazoa; phylum Chordata; class Mammalia; order Chiroptera; family Phyllostomidae; genus Sturnira; species Sturnira hondurensis. Next base: position 278,119 of record NW_028095005.1, read on the forward strand.
GCAAGTCACCTAACATTCCTGTGTTCATATATTTCCATAAAAAATGAGGTGGCTGGCACCATGGTTTGAGGCCTTTTCTACTGAAAAACCTTAGTACCTTGGCTTTATCTGACTCAGGGTCTAGGGATAGGCATTATGGCTTTTTATACTGACTGGGTGAAGAGTGAGAGATGTGGAATGTTGTTGGCAGTGAGAGCAGCGTGCCGGGTGGCAAGGTGTGTTGAAGTCAGCACCCACTTAGGCTGGCTCCCAGACAGGTTTGGTGAGAAGTGCTGCTTGTGTAGTGTCTGTCATTGCTGGTCTGCAGTTGTTTACTTCTCATTAGATACAGAAAGGAGAAAATAAAGTCCGGTTGCTGCTGCTGCAACTGATTTCCTCACAAGAAATGTCATTAAGGGCCCCCATAACTAATACTGAACTAAGGAACAAAAAGATTGGGAGGACATATTCTGAGTGGGACTTTGTCCTGGGTGTACACGGACCTCAAGAGGGATAGGGCTCAGCTGTGCAGAGATGAGTTCTCTGGGGAATGATGAAGGAAGTTTCCTTCCCTCCTACTTCATGGTGATAAATATTTTTCTTCCTTAAAGGTGGAGGCTTTGTAGAGCATGGTGAGGGAATTTGTAAAGCATGAATTAGGCTAACATTCTTCTGCTGCTATTCTGAACCTTCTGGAGAAGGACTTTCTGGGCAAGCAATACCTAAGTGTTTTCTCTATCCTTGTGTGACTATTCCCTTTCAAAAGGAGAGTAGAAGTCAAGTCTTCTGAGTTTCTCAAGGTGGACAGTGTGGTTTTTGAAGCCTTTGAACAGCTTTCAAAGCATCTGTGTTAATGATTTAGAATGCCTTGAGGGCAGTGGCGTGCAGACAAATCTTTGATGGCGGGGGGAAGCTTGATTTGTAACATTTGCAGATTCCTCTGGTGTAAATATTCCCATCATGGCTGAGTGCGGTGATGTGAGGTCACTGGAGTCAGAGTTGGGAAGAGATGCACACAGCCAGTTTCAGCAAGTGGGTCCCAGTTGGCTTCAGCACACCATTGCTTGAGGATATTTCTAATACCTCATCTAGAGTATAAGTATGTTGGCCACTTAGCTAGAAGGTGGAGTTTCTGAGGAAGAACAAACCAGAACTTCCTGTAGGTACTCACTAGGTGTCTTAAGTGCCCGGGCTGTAACTGTGGAGCCCAATCATTCTGAATCAAGCACCTTGAATAAGGTCAAAGGTCACAGGTACAGCATAGCCACCAGTCACACGAACTCTTCTTCAGAACCTTCATTTTTACCTGGTTTTTGGTCACTGCTATTGTGAATAATCAGGGTTCTCATCCTGCTTTAAAATAATGCAGAGGAACTAAGTTGGGTCATCAAGTTAAGGGAGAGTGGGGCTGGGCTGGTAGCATCTTTATGCAGCATTGTGAGGCTAAGAGTCTTGTGGAAGACTTGTGAGCAACTGCCAACACAAATACAGGCTATTTAGGATTGACTCCAAAAAGATTCTGAGATATAGAAGTCTCACTCTGTACTTGTTCAAATGTTGTATTGGAAGTTCTGTGTTTGGACGATGCTATGCTATTAACTCACTCTGGATATATTTTCATCTTTAAATTTATGTCTTAATTTTTATTTTTTTAAGTATTTTATTTATTTTTAGAAAGAGCGAAAGGGAGGGAGAAAGAGGAAGAGAAACATCAGTGTGAGAGAGGAACATTGCCTGGTGGCATGTGCTACAACCAGGGACTTGCATCTGCCACCCAGGCGTGTGCCCTGACTTGAATTGAACTGGCCACCTTTCACTTTGCAGGAGGATGCCCAGCCAACTAAGCCATGCCAGCCAGGGCTTCCTCTGTTTATTTTAAATTTCAAAACATAGCATAAGAAGTTCTCATTGAAACGGAAATAAGACAATACAGAGACTCAAAGTAAACAGAACATTCCCTTTCTTTCCAACCTCCACTTGCACAACTCAGAGTCAATCACTATTAACATTTTGGCATATATCAGTCCAGATTTATTCCTATTCTTATTTGAACAGAGATATGAGTCTTTTATTTCTGTTTTAAATGTTTGTATCCATAGTGTACAAAAATGAGAAGATACTATATAGAGCTGAAAACCTGCTTTTTCAATGAACAAAACACACAATGGGTGTCTTTGCAGTTACTCCATTTAGCTCAATTAGCTCATTTTAATGGATGCTTAAAATTCCAAGTGATAGTTGGAAAGTGATGCTATTTAAATAGTTTCATTTCCCACCTCCCCACGCCCAGCATTACATACATGCTGAAATAAACAACTTGGTCAGGAGAGGTAAGTGTCTAAGTTTGGTGACTCCTTGAAAGACATTGAGTTGAAATCCTGGCCTGCCATCTGGTTCCTGTGTGATTTTAAGCAAGTTATTTAGCCTCTGAATTTCATAATCTGTAAATTGAGGTTGACAGTGATAGTACCTAATGTCATCATAAGAATTAAATAAATTAACACATGCTTAAAATAATAACTAGCACACAAAAGCACTCAATAAATCTTAGTTCCTATTATATGTATCTTTATGTGCTCACAATAGCAAATCAACATTCTAGATACCTGAAAGTGCGTCAAAATGTGTACAGTCAGCTCTGGAAAGCTTCTAACTAGCTGAAGCAACCCGGAGCCTGGTGGCATTCTTAGAGCCACACCCAAAGTATGCACATTTTGTATTTTGATAATGTAAAATCTTCCCCAGCCTGCAAGATTGTACCACTTTGAATTCGAACAACAATGCAAAGTATGTCTCTTGTCAGCACTGGAACTTATCCGTGGTACCAGTTTGCCGTATACTTAATAATATTATGAGGTTTGATGCATCCAAAGAACAAGTTATCCAGGAGCTAAAGATGCTGAGAAGGATCATGAAGAAAGGGCCAGGGGAAAGGGAGATGGGGATCTCTTATGTCCTTTTTTGCTGAGGACGGAGATCTTCAACATGGAGAGAGAATGCTGTTGCTCCAGCACACTTAGCTTTTCTCCTGGTGATGTTTTCTAGTGAGACACCTTCTTCCCCCCAGTTTTCTAGAGGCAGAGATGAGGCATAAGTCATTTGGGATGATTTTACTAGCATGTCTGTATCAGATGCATATAGACACAGGCTACGACACTAAAAGTTATCTCAGGTAGGAGTCATGTGGCATCGCCTCCTTCTCCAACAAGATCATGTTCTCCCAGGAACTCTGACAAGGCAGGTTGGCCAGGTTATAACTGTCACTTATCACATCTCCCACAGGTGGAACTATTTACTTCTACTTTGGAAAGTGGTAGTTAAAGTAAGGGCAGTGAGAAAAAAACTGTATTTCCCAGAATCCACCTCAGACAGTGGAAGCTATGCTCACAGCCTAATTCTGTAAGGCAGTGGTGCATTGGAATGCTTTTGGGAAATTTGGTATTGCCCAAGAAGGAGACTATGCCCTGTGCTCTGTTGAGATGAAGGTATTGTTCAAGGATTAAAAAGTAAATGGTATCCTTTTTCAAACAGTATAATCTCTTTTCTCATCAAATGTGGCAATCTCATTCTGGTGCAGAAATCACAAACTGTGCTTCTGAGCAACATACCTAGAAATCAGCTGTTGTCACAGAATAGAAATGAAGAAAAATGAAAATTTCAGAATATCTGAAATAAAGTGATGTATTTTGAAATAAAGTCAAATAAAGTGATGTATTTTCCTGGATGTGTCACCAACTCACCTAATCACTCATGCTGTTCCAGGTGGGATTAGCATCCCCTGAGCACAGGCATAAAGGCAGAGAAGCCATTATCTCAGCCATAAGCAAGCATGTTCAATTGAAGTGAAGACCTTATAATTATCCCCAAATCAATATTAAACAATATGAAAATTTTGGCTATAGACAAAAATAAATACACTGTCTTAGTGGCTTAGATGATTTGTTAAGTGCGAGCAAACACGACTAGGAAAACGATCTGCACGGCACTTTTATACCGATAGCACCTGTACAGACTTGTGACATGAGAGCACGCAGCCGGGATAACCCTCCATTTGACACCTTCCAGAACACAAAAGGAGACTACTGTTCCTTATGTTTCTGCATTTCCTTCAGATTTTAATGGACTCAAGATCTATCAAAACTTATGGACTAGTTCATAGCATACAAGTGTCGCCCCTATTTTTTTACATTGTGTTCACTGTGAATTAAGAGAGAAGAGCAAATACATCATTTAAACTAAAAGGAATGTTCTCTGTCTGATTTGAGGAAATTTATAGCCTTAGAGATAACAGAAAAGGATACTTTGTTGATGTGATAAAATGGCCCAAAGAGAGATTTTGTGTAAAAACACTCAGAGATTCCTATTTTTAGAAAAGGTTGAGGAACTTCTTAGAACACAAGGCACTCGAGCATTCTCTCTTTTCTCTCCAGGCTGTTACCTCTTTTTCATCCAAAGTCACCTTTGAAGTCAACTGTAGCTCAGGACAAAGCCTGGCAGGTGAAAATCTAAATTGCATTGAATAGCAGGCTCTGTTCCAGCCTCAGGTGTCAGGTAACCAGAAAAAGCTAAACCTTTTCTAAGATCTACCAAAGCTCAACAACAAAAATGAGTGAATGCCTGAAAAGAAATGGAGCCTGAGCAGAGATTTCCTCAATGGCAGAAAGTGTTCTACAACGATAAATGCACCCCATTGCTACTAAAAAATTGCCTTTTCCACTTAACATAATAATCTCCATCCATCTATTCTGTCACAAAAAGTAAAATTTTCTTTTTTTTAACTGCTGAGTAGTATTCCATTCTATAAATGTACAGCTTTTGGGAGGCAAAGATTAAGAGGCTCAGAGTGATGGGTGAACAATACAGTGTGTGGAGGATGTTTTATGGAGTCGTGCACTTGAAACCTGTACACTTTTGAGAACCAAAGTCATCCCAAAAAATTCAATGAAAAATTTGCCTTTTTTCTGGATCACAGAGTATTTAGAGAGTGGAGACTAGATTCCTTTCCAGCTTGTATGTGCAAGATTCTAACTTAGCACCTGTGAAAAAAGCTTGTCATTTCTCCCAAGGCTATGGAACTCTCCATCCTCTTGTAGGAAGAATTTCGTAGGCCTATAAACTCTCTGACTTTTTAAAAAGCAACTGAAAAATATTCAAATAAATCACTAATTTTTTTATCTTGCAAGGGTATCTGAAAAGCAAGGCAAAACATTCTATTTTTCAACCCACACCGGCCTTCAGTTATAACCTGTTGTACCTTGAACTCCTTTGCTTATGTGTAACTACATCTCGTGGTGGACACTGAGCTTCTAATCCATGGAGAACTAAAGCTTGAGAATGCAAATAAATCCACAGACTCAATTTCAGGGACAGGTCACTGATCTCCCAGGGGTTCTAGGCACAGTCCTAGATGCTGGGGATGAAAAAATGAATAAGATACTTTCTTTTTTTTTTAAGAATATTCTTTTTTTTTAAAGATTTTATTTATTTTTAGAGGGGAAGGGAAGGAGAGAAGGAGAGAAACATCAATGTATGGTTGCCTTTTGTGCGTCCCCTGCTGGGAGTTGGCCTGCAGGGAACCAGCCTGCAACCCAGGCATGTGCCCTGACTGGGAATCGAACCGTGATCATCTGGTTTGCAGGCCCGCGCTCAATCCACTGAGCTACACCATCCAGGGCTAGATACTTTCTTTTTATAGAGAATCTACCAGGAGAAACAGAGGTTCAAATAATTACAATTTCATGTAAAATACAGTAGGAAGAAGTACTAATTAATACCAATGTTTATGAGCTATCAAGCTAAAAATAAAGACCAGTGCCCATTGAAAAAAGGGTTTGCCTTCTTTTTCTGAATAGAGTCTCCCATTGTTATGGTTTTGAGTAGCCTTAAATGCTTCCTGTATTTATGCTGATAGATCTTTTAGCACACATGCTTACTCGAAAATCAAATCATGTTTACAATATATTCTGGTTGCCAGAGACACTTGTTATTTTAAGACTCAGGAACAGAGAGTTGAAGCATAAATAACAGCATTCCCAATTAAATCAGCCATAGCTCACAATAAGAGTGCCATGTTTGATACAATGTACCGTTTGGGCAGTTTAACCTTTGTTTGCTCCCAACTTTAGATCTTAGTCCTTCTTTCATAATCATAAATTTATCCAAAAATTGTAAACTCCACACAAATCTGTTTTCTATCAATCACTTGTAAATTAAGAAGTAAAAATCTGTTTTAAGTACACTAACTTTGAGAAATTAAGTGTTTTGAGGCAATGGGAAACATTTTTATTATTGTACTTTAGATTTTCCTAGCCAACCTCAAAATGGCTTCCCATTCCAGATAGAACTCTATGATCAAGTTCATTCAGACTTTAAAGCTCAACAGTAATTCCTATGCATTACACTGGTCAATTCTTCTATTCTTTTATGTCAAAGGCAAGTGAACAAAATCAGAAAATTGTTAAAACCAATGTAAAAAAGAATTCTACAATGATAAATTGTTCCTCGAAAAATCTGATTTGGGTTTGAAAATAGGAAAGTGAGTCATTTCTCTACAAGATATAAATATTACCACCATATAATCCATGCTTTGCACAACAAACAGAAACTGTGATTGTTGTAAAAAATTGCAAGAACAGAAAATGAGTTATTGCACCTAAATACCAAAATTGTTCTTAAAAAGCAGAAGAAATTGTTCCTAAAAAGCAGAAAAGCAGAAGAAAACACATCTTAAAAAAATGAACATGAGTGCAGCCAGAGGTTCTTATTTCAGCCATTTTAAAACATTTTAACCTACTGGATAACTACAGTTTGTAAAACCAAGAGAGGGCAGTAGAATCTGGAAATTACATAAGAATATGTTCTTAGATGGCTTTATGATTTCCAGCAATCTTGAGTGCATTGCAGTTCTGTAGCTTTATCTGTGAAAGTCAGAGTTTTCTTATGATACTCTGTAATCTGTCTTTAAAAATACCTCTATATTAGTACCCTAAGTGGAAAAATCCCCAAACTATCCCAGGTATATAGGATGTTAACATATACATAGTTTATCATGAAGACCTTGCTAAAATTCTTTCTTTGACTGGAGAAAGCACATTAGCTTACAATAAACATTTCCCCCCAGATTCAAGTTTCTTAACAAATGCAGTTGAACACCCACTGGGCACCCTTGCACTAAGTAGGAAAACCCTGGTAAACTGATATTTATTTGACATTGCTATAAAAATAAACGTTTAGTTTCTGTTTAAAGTTTGTTTCCCTGTGCCCCATTTAGTGCAATAGTTGTATGACTCTGAGTAGTGGCACCGGCCTTCCATCCCCCCACCCCCACCCCACGTGGCACTGCTCGGGGTCTGCAGAGTGAGAACAAGGAGTGGGAGAAGGGTCGATGGGCCTGAGGCAAGCAGAGATGACGTGAGTTCTAGGAGAGGCAGGCCCATGAAAGTAGGAAGTCAGAGAATGTGAATGTGTAATGAAGGACAGGGGAGAAGTAGAGGGGAGAAGTAGAGGGAAGTAGACAGGAGGAGAAATGGGGAAAGAAAATTGAACCCGTTTAGGAATGCCTGAGTTGAAGCCTCTGGCGAGGAGGGTCCCAGAAAAGTTTAGAGTCAATTTGGGCATCTCCTGTCTCCTGGGTGAAGATATCGGTTCTCCTCTTTCATTCTTGTCCTCCTTCCTTGCACTCACTTCCCGGGGCCAGCCCTGCATTTCCTGATAGACACCTCCACCTGGATTCTACCAGCCCGTCCAAATCGGTGTGTCCAGAGTTATCTTGACAATATTCCTAGAAGGTTGATATAACTGTCCTCATTTTACATATGTAAACACAGGTTCAATGGTGCCAAATAACTTGTAACAATTACTGAGTTTTAACTGTTGTTTTTCACAAACCCTGACTGTTAGAAAGCCCTTAGCATTTTCATTATTTTAGGGTTTGTGACAAAGCCTAAAATACTCAGCTCAAATGAGGTTAAATGATTTATGTTTCCAGGAATGGATATCTGTGTCCTTCAGCATACAATTAACTAAATTAACATATATTTTGTTCTCAGAATTTATAACTTTTGTACTCATCAGTGGTCATGTCCTGGGTAATTCAAGTGATATACTTTGATACTTGATGCAAATTTATAATTAATGACATTTTAAAAGGTGCCTGAAAAATTCTGTGAGATTTTTTTGGTTAAAGTTACTCTTACGCCCACATAAAGAACATTCCACTGATACCCGATATAATCCAGATGAAGCATTTGTGGATTGTCCATCACTTGTGGTTTAGAAGAAATGTAGCATGCACCATCTTGTGCGTTTGGGCAAGAAAATGCCTTAGGCTCCTTCCGGATACCTTGTTTACCTGACTTGATGAGCAGCTGACTGAAGTTAATTGGCAAACCATAAATATTGATAAATGCTTCATAAAAGGGCCGAAACGTGAAAAGGGCCTTCAGAATAATTAGTTTGAGGCAGGCTTTCAGAGTAGTGTTGTCCAATCAAAACACAGTGAGAGCTACATACGTAATTTTAAATTTACTAGTAGCCACACTATAAAAAGTAAACAATAAAATAAAAACAAAACAGGTAGAATTACTTTGAATAATAAAGTTTATTTAACCCAACATAGCTAAATTATCCTTTAATAGGTAATCAATATAGACATTATTAATGAGACAGTTTACTTTTTTTCATGTTGGGTCTTTGAAATTTGGTGGGCATTTCACACTGGACACGTCAGTTCTAATTAGCCCCATTCGAAGGGTTCCATAACCACGTATGACCAGCGGCTGATTTCAAAGCTGCTTGGTAGCAAAGGAATGAATAGTGTATTGGATCCTGTTCTTTCTTTAGGCCCCGAGGAACGTCTGCCTCCAGCCCCTGAGCTTTGCTCCAGCCCTTCTCATTTCAGCTTTGGAGTCCCCGTGGGATTGCACCAGGTTCCAGAAATCCCGCAACCAGCAGCTTCCCTCAGGATAAGAAGCACGAAAATCTGATCCATCTGATGATCAGATCCATCCTGGACCCCACTCCACATTTTTATTAAAATGACAAATATCGTCGCAATATGCTTTCTATAATAGCTTTGAAATGCTACCAGAACTGTTGACCAAAGCCCCCGTCCCGCCCTGGCATTACCTAAAGACTGACTAATTGAAGATTAGTCAAACCCTGACAAAGGGTTTGGATCAGCACATCCAAAAGAGGTGAATAATTTTCTTGCAGCAAAAGAAGTTGTGGGTTTTATCCTGTCCATCGCTCATGATTCTAACATGTTTTTGAATGCAGCAGGGTGACTCATGATCACTTTCCACATAATAATTGCACACCCCTAAAAGAATGATTAGTTTGCATTCTGTTTCACACCAACATAATCATTAATAGAAATCAGGCGAGAGGTCTCAAATAGCATAAAACCTAAGACCCTTATATGAATCTTATGTTGTCTTCTACAACAAAGTAAAAAGAAAATTTCTCCTGTGATTATTCAAAAGCAACAGGAAGGCAAAAAGAAGAAATGACCCATAATTAGCATGTGACGGGCGCAGCAAAGAACAGGGCAATCACACTATGTGGGGACAGCGGCTTTCACTGGCCTGTCTTCTCTAAACCACAGACTCTTTTTTCTTTTTTAAATTTGCATTTCTCTCATGAATTTACTTTATTTTACTTATTTTATTGTTGTTCTACTACAGTTGTCTACATTTCCCCTACCATTTCCCCCTGCCCCATCCATCCCCACCTCCCATCCTCCTCCATCCTACCCCCTTTGGCTTTGCCCATGGACCCTTTACACGTTCCGTGATAAAAGGACTGACTGCATTAAAGACTCCTAGAGCTAAAGAAGTCCTCACTCAGTTACAGTTCATACCAGCACAAAACACATGGACTCACTAGAGATCCCAGTGCAAATGAAATATTTAAAAGAGGCCCATTCATCATCCAATAAAATGGAAAAAAATCGAATGTCATTCCTCCATTCGGGGTACTGGTGGTCCACTTCAGAGCCTGAAAATTGGCTATACGATAGAAAATGGACACTCGACCCCTCTCCTTCTCAATCTTTTAGTCTCTCTTTCATTCCATTCTCTGTATCTGACCCTCCCAGTGTTTTGTGGGAAGGACGGCATAAAGCACGTCCTCATCCTCTCTTTTTCCTCCTCTTCATCATCAGTGATCTCTATAGCCAAATTGGCCAAGGCGTCTTGAGCACTTACTCTGCTGAAAGAGCAGTAGTGGGCACTGACCATCTGCAGCATTCTGTGTAAACCGTAGAACACTTAGCGGTGACCACTTACAGCCCCAGCTGTGGGATGAGGAAACAGACTCTGAGACACAGCCTCCTCAAAGTCACAGAGCTAGGACATGGCACGTCTGGGGTCTAACCGAGTGCCATCCGACAGCAAAGCCTGTATCGGTAACCAAGAGAGGATTACCAGTATCCTCTCTTGTCACTCAGTCAGTGCTTATGAAATATATAGATGCACTAAATAAATAAATAAACTTACAAATAAATGTATTTACCTTCAGATGTACTCACCTGCTCTCCTTGATGCAATGCAGCCCTCTGTAGCCACCTCTTCGAAATGGCAAACAGTATGGGGAATAACCGGGATCTCAACCCCAGTCCCAAGAGGTGTGGCAGACGGAGAGGAGCACATACTCCTAGGGTGTGCAGATCGTCTGGACCCTCAAGTCCCAAAGCAGTAGGAGGAGGCTCTGATACCTTCCAATCAGATGAGGGTGATTAGAACGAAGCACAATCCTTGCCTAAAGCTTTAGCTATCAGTCCTCGTCCTTTCTATAGTCCTAAGTAGAAGTGGAGAATGCTTGCAAAAAGTTCCCACTAAGCAGTTTAGTTTTTAATAGCCTAATGCTGTTACGCTGTTTTATCAACTGTCCAAATGAGACACTTCCCTGGCCCAGAAAACACCTTTCCTGCCTCTGCTGCCCCACTGTGTGCCTGCCCTCCCTTCTTACTCTTATTCTGGACCTCTGAGGACAGTTCTTCCTTGGTGAAAGTCCCCTACCTAGACTCCTGTCCCCACCAGCATGGCCAAAGCTATTCCAAAGTGTCCAATCACTCAGTCTTTTCACTGCCTGCCTTATACCTCTCAAGCTATGCCTCTGCTCAGTTTCACCTCCTGTCCACATTTTAGAGTCTATGTATATTTCTTCTCACTGGATAAAATGATACTTTGGGAAAGCATGAGAGTATTGGTTTTACTACATCAAGCTCTCAGATGGTGTGTAGGAAGGCCCCTGCAGGGGTGCTGACCCAGGTCCATCTCCTTCTCCCTCTGCCCATCCTAGAAGAATGGTACTCTTCATGTCCGTCATTTGTCAGTCACAGTATGCAGAAGACTGCCTACAATGAACAACAGGAAATGATGCATTTACTTCTTTCACTTAGGCATTCCACCTTTCTGGTCCCACTTTATGCCATGGCCCAACTCCTACTATGTGCGCTAATAAAACCACACACCCATGTTTCCTCAGACATACTGAATGAACTATGGTAACTTCATTCACCTGTGCATGTAATTCCATACACCTGAAGTGCTACCCTTTCTGTATTTTTATTCATTTGATTCAGTACTTTTTGTGCTTCAAGATTTATCTCAGCTGCCTGCTCTACCAGGTAGCTTTCTCTGGGTTAAGTGACCTTGTTGAATTAACCAATACATACTTTTATTACCATTGCCACATCATCTTGAAATTCACTCATGTATGCATCTGTGTTTGTCTTGAGATTATAAGCTTTCTAGATGGCATAGAAAATGTCTTTATTTATTTTTCTACTACCCGAAACTAGAACAGTGCCTAACATGTAGTTCATGGTCAATCGATACTTTTTAAAAATCTGAACTGAATCATCAGTTAAATAAGGTTATATGACTCACCATATTTATTCATCTAAAAAATACATATTAAATCCCTTTTATTTGTGTCACAAACTAGGGTGGTACAATGAAGAAGACAGATGCTACCTTAGCTATCCCAGATACTAGAGTTTAATTAGAGGCAGATAATTAAACAAGCAATTGTAATATGATAAGGAAAGTTCTAAATGTTGGGAAAGCACCCCAGAGGGTGCCTAAATTAAAATAAATTAATATCTTGCTAAGAAAAGTGGCAACTTGGGATAGAAATGGCACGTTTGCTGCAGAGCCAAGCTATTCAACTGGGCTAAAATTCTGGCTCATTTACTTATTGACTATGAGCTCAGGAAAGTTTATTAATCACTTGGAGCATCAACTTCCAACTTATAAAGTCCACCTTTGTGAAAAGCATAAGTCAAAAGTTTCAGAAAGAGATATAGTAGAATACCTTGATAAGCTCAGAGTAAGGAATGGTATCTTGAACGAGATTAAAAAGTAAATAGAAATATTAATTGGTTGTACTACATTAAATAAAAACTCTTGCACTTCAAAAGACATTATTTTTTAAAAGAAAAAAACAAAGCAGTAGGCTGAGAGCACTTATTTGAAACATATTCAACCAGCAAAAGGTTAATATCCAGAATGTTTTAAGAATACACAAAAATCAATAAGCAAAAAACAGAAACTAAAACATATGAACAGCTAACTCAATAGAAGAGGGACTTGAATAGCTAATAAACTTGTGAAAATATGTTTGGCCTTACTAGTATCCAAGAACATTTAAATTAAATAATATTCCATTCCACATCTATGGCACTGACAAAAAATGAAAGATCTGAGAAATGCTGAGGAGAATTGGTTTGGTTTTTGGAACCCCTGTGTTCCCCACTATATCTAGTGGATAGACTCTGTGTTCAGGAATATGGAAAGACAAATACTGCCTTTTTATGTGGTTGTGGAAGATCGAATTATAATTTCCAAACTATTTACTTCTTTCCTATGGCAGGCTTATATGCTCCCACTCATTGTCACGTGAGACGAGTACAAGCCCCTGCCTTACTGATTTGGGGCTGCGTCTTACGGTGTGCTTTGGCTAACGGTATGTGAGCAGATACAACACTCGCAACTTTGGAGTAGCAGCCTCAACGAACTGTGTGGTTTCTTCTCCCCTGTAAGAAAGGTGCATACCGGATAAAGGGTATGACAATTGCCTGGATCTCTGGACTGAGAAGGCACGTGGAGCCAAGCCAAGTTAGTTCAGCAAAGCAAAGCTGAGCAAAAGTACAGCTGGCCTGCAGCTCTCATGTAACATGGGCAGGAAATAAATATTTATAATTGTTATCCTCTGATATATTGGCATGGTTTATTGTCACAGAAAAAGGCCAGCTAATTCACTGATAAAGCTGAATGGTATTCCACAATGTGTCCTGGTGCTCAAGCTGTCTTCCGCCAATCAGGTAACTCCGTCCACCTTCTTGGCAAGGAACAAAGGGTGGGGTGACTGGCCGGCTGTGTTTGAGCAAATCCTTTTTCATGAAAACCAGAGAAATTGGGAAAAACATTTATTCATAACAAACCCAAACCACACACTTGTGAGAAGTGAGCCACCTGGTAGGGCAGTCGGTCCTCTTCCCATCTCCATGGCCGCCCCCCCAACACCACCCACTGCTCCTCTGTGTGTTCTCTGAAAGCACCTAGTGGTCAGTGGTGTACTGGATCAGAGCAGTCACTGATTAAATTCAACTAATTAAAGAAAAAAGAACAGATAAATTAAATTAATTAAAGCACCATTACCTTCTATTCTAACTTGTATTCCAAATTATGTTGATTTCATTGTCCAACATAGTTTATTAATTATTCAATAAATTAAAGAGAATTGAAATATTCTATTAACAAAATGTCAACAACATTTTAAATGATTTGAATATAACCTTCTCTGTCAAATTCCCAGGGAGAATTTAGTTCAATTAAATTGTTCAAAAACCACAACCCCAAAGAACTTAATATCTAAAACAATGAAAATCAGAATTCAAATTATCCTGTTGTTTTGATTTAGATATAAAAAGTAAAGTTCCAAACTTCTTCCCTGTACTATTGCTCTCACAATGAGATTCTTCACTACAATGGATTTGGAGAGCAGCCAAGTGGTTGTCTCTTCTTGGCCCAGCAGACCTAAAAACCCTGTCCTCAACTGCACTCGTGTACAGCCTTTTCAGCTAATGGGGTCAAGCTCCTCCTTCAGCCACTCCCTGGTGAATGGCTTCGCACCGCAGGGATGAGTCACTTCAGTGGGGTATTTTGCACTTAGTGAGGAAGTCATCCCCTTCACTTCCTTTTAGAATTGTTGTCCTTCCTCTTTGCCCAGTTTAGTTGTCTTCAATTAAAAGTGCTTCTGACCCAGGGCAGAGTTTATAACCTCATGCCCTGGAAGATGCTAGGCCTGCCGACATGTAGCCAATGCTCGATGCCTTTTTGGAACACCAGGTGTCAGCTGCCAGCCTGAAGATCTGGCTAGAGATTTCTTGGGAAATCATTGCATGGAAGGCTACTGAACAAGCAAAATCAGCCAGAAGACTTCTGATATCCTGTGTTCAGACAATCACCTCTAATTCCAGATACTGATTTGTACATCCTAGAATCTCATCTCCAGTTTTAGTGTATTGCCCAAACAACTTCTTCCCCCAATCCAGGCCACATTCTTTGGGTAGAATTTATGCACTACCCAAGGTCATTTACATGATCCCTTAATATCCCTGTGCTTGTCCCAAGTGCCCATAGACACTTCCGAGTCACATGTAGGTCCTTAAAGGGGTTATTTTGGCAGGAAACTGATTCTATATCACTTGCACCATAAGTTAGTCATTAGTGTATTCCTAACTTTTCTTTCTAATCACCTCAATGTGGCCATTAATCAAATGCCAAATAAGTTAAGTACCTATGGTCCCCGGCTGTGTGCTGCAGCTTGTATAATAATAATCAGAATACCTGCCTGAAGACCCTATGCTGTAAGACACAGATATTCTTATAATTAGTGTAGCTACATTTTCTCTTTACCTCTGGTTAGGAAGAGCACTCTCTGAGAGTCTGGATCCCCAGTGACCTCAGGCCAGAGAATGTTGTTTTTGCCTTAGAGCCTTTAAGTTATGAGCAGTAATAGACTGGACAATGCCAGAGTCTGCAACATTCAGTAAGTTACTCTTTAGTGATGAGAACAAAGGTGACATATCCTCTCGTCTATCTATCTACCTCTCTAATGGCAGGCTAGTTTACAACAGAGAAATCCTGCAAATTAGCCATCCCTTCGGCTTTGGGTACCGCTGTCCTTTCCCTGAAGGTGGCATTACACAGAATGGACAGACTGTCACTCAGCCATGGTTTGTGAGGTCTGGCCACGCTAGAGCAATACAGCCTGGTAGTATGAACTGTTAGCTGGTAGCATGAACTGTGAAGATCCATCCGTTTGTTAGATTTATCCTAACACATCATGTTCAGTGTCCAATTACATTACTTAGTTTACAAATACAGCCTCTTAAAATACAGCCTTTATGTGAAAATAGATAAAAATTGTCATCCTAGTCTCTCATGGTTGCTTCTCTAAATATTATATATTTAAGTTGTATTCTTGGTCCCAAAGTTTTCCACAGCATCTGAGGAAGTGCTGAAGTCTTCACGTTTCTCCACTATCCCCGAGTAGGACTAATTTTCTCTGAATTTCACAGGGTCAGTTTTCCAGACATTTGTTTCTCCTTATCTCTAGAATGTGAGCAATAGATGATTTTTTAAAAAATCAAAGCTCAAGATCAATAGATACCTGCAAAATTGAGGCCAGGCTCTGAGGTTTCTTGAACAGAATAATAACATGATAACCTAGAGTTTTCTATTAATTTGTGTGGGACAAAGTAGGGGTAAAAAGAACAGAAGAGAGAAGAAGCAAAGAATAATGTGCTTTATTTCCTTCATCATAAATTTAGTCATTTTCATAGATTTTGTGCTTATGTTCCATTTGTCCTATCTTAGTTTAGGTAGTCTACAGACCTGTGCGTACATAGGTTATTTGGAAGGTGATCTCAGGAAGCATGAGTGAAGGAATGAGCAAAGCGACACAAGAAAGGGAGAAAAGCCAATAGATTCCACATTAAAGGTCAGGTGGGTTTCCATAGTGGGCAACTGAAGCTGAATCCCTTTGGGAGCCCACTGAGGCAGTATGTGGAATACACCTCAGGTTTGTTCCACTGAGGGTCAAAAAGACTGGGGTCCTTATCCACGGATTCTGGTCTCTCGCGGGTAGATGCTTGCCAATGGGGCATTAAATTCTGATACCTCCCTACTGCCTTCTGTGGGCTGAGCAATCACTCATGGTACTGGAAAAAGCAGAGAGAAGCAGGAGCTTGAGATGGGAAGACACCGGCATGTGTGGGAACTGTCCATCACATCCACAGATGAACTTAGGGGCAAGCTGAGGGTAACATGGAGACAGGTGTTAGCCATGTGTACTCCTACTCCTTGGTGATCTTTGAGGCTCAGTAGCTTCTGATGAATCACTTCTTGCCTGAGCCCTTTAGTGGTTTTCAGGCAGTTGAGGACTTTTTGAAGTTATGTATAAAATGTTAACTGTGCATGGAGTGTTTATATTCAGTGGCTACCCTGGGAATGAAAATATAGCTGAGGATGCTATAGATACAGTCTGTCTGCTAAATCTATGTACCATGTACCATGCCACACAAATGTTAGCAATACAACAGAATTCCTAGAATGTTTTTTCTTAATTTTATTTCTTTTACTCAAGGGAATTTAAGTCACGTTCTGTTGTCTACTAGAAATTCCATCAAACAGCTAAAGAACCCCTTTTCAGAGTCCTTATGTAACTTCTGTATTTGCCAGAGTACAAGAGTCAATAGATTCTCGCCGTCACCCATGGACCTTTCTGGAAGATCTCATGGGGTGTACATCCTACCCTTAGGTGTCCGGGCTTTAGTCCTCATCTCAGCTTCATTCTGTGCTCACTTATTGTAAGTCTTACACTTCTTTATTTGCTCCTCACTCCCCATATTTAATTGAAGTGTTATGCATTAAAGATGAGAAGCTATCCTCTGAGTCCATGATCTTGGGGACTCATCATTTTCAAAATAGTTATTTGGCACTTTGTTGGGAAACTTCAACTTATATTGCGAATCATCAAACATCTATTATTGCTAAAATGACATATGGTCTGTGGCCATTTTTTGATTTCTTAACTTGCAAGTTCAAAAAACTGTACTTGAACAATAATTAAATTTAAAAAAGACTTGCAAGTTCTATTTCTGCAGTTTGGGCAGGAACATGCAAGCTAGACTCTACTACTATAGAATCATTTAACACGCCCTTTTAGTTACTGTGGTATACCAGAACATGGTCACAGCTGGTGTTTGGTCTCTGGCACTTTATATCTGTCCGCTTCAAATTTGATACATGATCTACCTTACATTTCATCAATTTCTTTTTCATAAAAAAATTGAACTACAGTATCAAACTATGTTACTCAGGGTTCTCCATAGAAATACAACTGATAGGAGAACTTCCAGGAACTATTGATGGAACTAATATGATAAATAGGAGAAAGAGAGAGAGAAATTGATTTCATATTGGAATTGGCTCATGCATTTTTGGAGGCTAAGTGCTATAACCTGCCATCTGCAAGCTGAAGAATCAGGAAAGTAGTGGTGTAATTCAGCCTGAGTCTGAAGGCCTGAGAATTGGGGGTCCAACGGTATAAGTGTTCTGGTCTGAGTCTGAAAGCTTGAAAACCAGTGGCACCGATGTTCAAGGACTGGAGAAGATAGATATCTCTGCTCAAGCAGAGAGAATAAACTCATCCTTCCTCCTCCTTTTCATTCTATGTGAGCCCTCAGTGATGCCCACTTGCACTGGTGAGGGCGATCTTCTTTACTCCAACAACTGATTCAAATGCTAAGCTTTGCCAGAGGCACCTTCCTACACAGGCTCAGAAATGTTTCACCAGCCACCTGGGCATCTCTTAGCCTGATCAAGTAGACACAAAAATTCACCATCACATAAACACTTTGTGGAATTCTAACTTTATCACAGGCCCAATTTTTACCCCAACCAATGTGTGAGGGCCATCTATCAATATCCCAGCCTGAGCCCTGGCTGGTGTAGCTCAGTGGATTGAGCTCGGGCCTGCGAACCAGAGGATCGCGGTTTGATTCCCAGTCAGGGCACATGCCTGGGTTGCAGACTGGTTCCCTGCAGGCCAACTCCCAGCAGGGGATGCACCAAAGGCAACCATACATTGATGTTTCTCTCCCTCTCCTTCCCCTCTAAAGATAAATAAATAAATAAAATCTAAAAAAAAAACCATTAAAAAAAAATATCCCAGCCTGTTTAAGGATCTGATTCCAAAGGCAAATGATGAGGGTTCATCAGCAAGGTGACATGTCTGGGCTGATGGTCCTGTCTTGAGTACTGTGATTACTGTTGGTGGTAAAAGCCATCTTAAGTTATTACCTGCTGAGTTCAAGGGCCTTGCTAGGCTTCTGAATACCTGGTCAGGATCAGTTACAAAAATAATGCTCCATTCTTTTTTTCCCTAAGCTGTTTTTAAAGGTAACTGGCTCTGATTCCTGAGCATCTGCCAGGGATCTTGATATTGACAGGTACTAATTTCCATTACCACCCTCCAACCACGTATGCTAATTACCCATTCTTAGAATACCCATATTTCTACCAAATACTGATCATTACTATAGCATGTACTATCTCCTGAAATCTGTTGAATCATCTTGCCTAACAGGTTGGGATTTTACGAGGGCCCATTGTTCTGAGCATATTCTGAATCTAGTATTTGGCAAACTGTAGGTTATTATATTTGTTTCATGGAGGTCCATGTGGAGTCTAAAGACAAGATATATCAGGCAATATGTTTATTACTAAATTTCTTATATATCTAGTACCTCTCTGAAAACAAATGGAGGGGTTTTGTGGTAGTCACATCCTCATCCACCAACTTCTAAGTCACTGCAAATAATGTACAAATAAGACTTTTCATACCACCAAGATTTTATCTCAGCATAGCTAAGCACCCACAGCTAAGCACCTTTTTTCCCATTTTATTAGGTCTATGGTTACCATATAATATGAAATTATGATACCTTTTACATGTAAAATATTATCAAACTATGAAATATTTCACATTGTGAAATACTATAAACAATGAATACGAAGGTATAGCAGCAACTTATAAAATGTTTCTGATTTATTTTTACATTAAAATATTTACCAAACTATATGTACGCAATGATTAGAGGTAAACAAAGATTTGGATGGAATTATTAAGAAAAAATCCTATTGGTTGCTACCATAGAATTATGGGTAAACATTTTTAGATTAAGGAATATTTCAGTTACTACTATACTTATAAATTATGACAAAAATAAGCAAGAAGAATCAAACAGCATCTTGTATAAAAGATTCTATTTAATCATAGTTAAACCTGAAGAACAAATTGATTACATTTAGAGTGTGGCTGGATGAATAAAAGTTCACAAAGCAAGATCTTTAGAGATTTATGTAAATAGGGAATTATTGTAAAGTACAAGAACACTGGCAGTTATGTCAGTAACTGATCAAGGCGCAGCATCCTTATGTATCTTCTGGAACCAGACCACCTTCATCCAGCTGCTCATCCTATCTCAAGGACACAATCCAAGGTGAGGGTGAACCAAAGGTTGGTTGTGCATAGCAAAGCACACTGCTCATGCTCAGTAAAGAGACATATCAGATTCGGGCTCTCATTTCACCTTTGACTCTTTATTGCTCCCCACCAGTTGTTTTATACAAGATAGGTTAAAAAGGGAAACTTGTTTTCTTGGTATCTAAACAACAGATAGAAGTGAAATGTTCATGACCATGGGCATGGTTGTTTGAACTTTGAATATAGCATTGAATATCCCTTTGGGAACCTTTCAACCTGGCCCATGTGCTCGCTGAAGAAATACACTGTAATAGGATTGTCTGAAGGTCTCTCCTTTCAAAGAACAAGAAGGACGATCCTTACTTGTTTCCTATGACAATACTTTTCCTAATCCTATTATTATGACTCTGCAAAAAAATCCCTGTTACTCATAAAAGTAATATCCAGAATCACCTTTAGCCTCTCCCACACATTACCATCATTTTTTGGCGAGACAAACCTCCCTTAGCCTTAACCTCAACATTCCATAGCATCATCTCTAGGCAATCATGCCATTTGTAATCATAACATTTGTGCCAATCAAAAATTGTTTCCTGGGGCTTTAAATATAGTGTAGTAAATACAGTGTGAGAAGCTGCCTTAGGTAAATGGACCACTCTGTGGAATCAGTCTGTATTAATGTAAATTACTTAAAAACACACGGTGAATGAAATAATGTCGCACATTCCCTGTGATTATTTCTGGAGTACTTTGTGCACAGATCCAGTCCACGCTCACGATTGCTTACTAAAGAAAGTGAAAAGCTGTATGGACAATCCAAATCAGACCTTCAAAACCCAAGCAGCTAACAAAATTCCAGGACTCTTTCCAAACTGAGCAATTTGCTTATGGTACTGGTGATCCCATCAAGGTGGTAATGGGGACATGGTAAATAGCTGGGTTATATTGCTACAGAGTTACAATGGTTAGTATATTAACAGTACAACTTTAAAACATAAAATTCAACACGTCTAGATGGAGTCAATCAATGGGCCTGGGCAGCACCCTGACGATGAAAGTCTGCAATGGACTCACCCCAATATCACAACTGTCACACTTATCTGTGAAGACTTATTGGAATCTATTGCGAAGTTCCCTGGATGAGTTGCGGATGGAGTTATTAAATCTAAGGCTTTGTCTTGGTTGTTTAGCTCATCTGGCCAGGACACAGCACAAGGGTGGACAAGAATGTGGTAATGATCACAGGAAGGATTTTATCTACAAAAAAATAATGACACTTGGCTTTTGGAAAACTTCTGGCAATCAAAGTGAATGTGGACATATAAGTCTGGGAATTAATTTCAAACCAAACAAAGCCACACCATGAAACCTTAAAACAGAAGGTGTGTCAATGTTGTCATATTCTTCCTACTGCCTTTCAAATATTCCCCCTCTGTAGGGCTTCCCCATTCATTTAGGGGTGGGGGTGGGAAGCAATGCTTGTCAAAATATTAAATTCTCCCTTGTTCCTTCTGGCTCAAACTTTTCTTAGCGAGATGACAAATGAGTTACTAATAGAGATAATAATACTAATAATATTATCTTACATTGATTGGGTACTTCCTACATTCCAGCATTATATTAAAGGCTTTAGATGTTTTTTTTTTCTCACTTGATTCTAACAACACTCTCATGAGATAGGTAACTTCTGTCAGCCCAAGTGGAGAGGTCAAGGCTCCAAAGAGGCTGAATAATTTGCCTGCAATAAAGGACAGCACCGAAGTGTAAGTGCTGCCTGACTCATTCAAACAACACTACACCAACTATAGAAATATAAACTATTAAAACTCCATTAATTCAGGGAACTTTAACGGTCCATGCCATCCCCAACTCATATATGGTCACTTGACTCTCACCATCAATCACTTCAATACTTGTTGCAGATAAACCCCACTCTGTACTGGTGACTAATGAAGTATTGTTCATGACCTTTGGTTAATGAGAAAATGTACTGTTCTTTGAAAAGATGATGCTACTGAGATGATCCAACAATAAAATAGCCATGCACTTTATGTTGATTTCCTACTTGTGGTGATGCATTACTTTCAATTTCCCTGAAATGTTCACTTTATTTTAGGAGGCTACATTCTTTTCTCTTTTCATTGTTGATACAACTGTGTAAAGTTAAAGTAAATGAATTGGCCCACATAGATGCTACCCACACCTTTGCTTTCCACTAACCTGTATTCTGCTTGGCTGAACCGAGTAAAGCAAACCAAAGAGTTCTAGTTAGTAACTCTAACCACCACCCACCCTATCTTGAAATTTTGCACAAGAGTTTCTGGTGAAATTCCAGAGATAAAATGCTATAGATATGAAACCTAAGATCACTGTTTCTGTCCAGCCTGGGACTTAGACTGTATTGTCAATGTGCACTCTCTATATCTATCCAACATTAATCAATCTGCTTTAGTCTTATGATGAACTACAGAATTACTCGGCAGGAATCAAACCTCAGCCATTGAAGTCATTGTGCTTCAAATACCAAGTTAGTGGTGTTAATCCTGGAAAGCAATTTCTTCCTTGGAGAGAGCACTGGAGTTAAAACTGAATTTCCCATGCAAATTCAGATGTTATTTTGCCATTTAGTAGCTGTGTTATCCTGAGCAGGATGTAAGACAAATGTTTCTTCAATTCTTCAGTTATGAAATGGGTGTAATAACTACTGTTTAGAAAAAACATGGGACAGATGGATAAAAGGCAGTAGGGTTTTATAAATAACTAAAAGATTGTTTTTGCATTAGCTTAGTAATACATATTTAATCATATTGCAGGTCTGGAATTCTAAAGGGGTTTGGGGGTCTCGGACACTGTTTGCTTCCGGCATAGCTTTTCCAGGTAATAGGTACCTCCCTTCCTGTGTCCTGCTTCAAATCTGTTACTTTGAATAATAGATCAAAAAGGGCTTCTGAAAGTCAACGATGTTTTCAGATTGGTAGAAGTCACAAACACATATATTTTAAATCTTTGAAACCAACATTATTCACGGATACTCAAATCCCCAAGACAGGTCAATGACTGGGTTATAGTATTTGCATGTACAAACAATATATTTTTATAAGCAATGTGCAAATATTTCTTTATAATCACTTTTAGCCCCTCAGGAAATGAAATAGGTGAAAAATGTCAAAATTTATATACATAAGTATATACATGAATTTTATATTACATATATGAATTTTTATAATTTAATCTGTTAGGTTTGATCCAGCACTTTGGATTTTCTATATCAAATGTCCATAATTATTTCCCCATTTATTTTGATAGACTTCAGTACTGCTGGTAGTGGTTAGAATATAGTAATGTATGAGGGAAAATACAGAAAGTAACATGCTCAAATACAGGCAAATTTTTTCCTTTATTGGTTTATTTTGTAATTCAATTTTTTCAAAACTGCACTTTAGAAATATATTTATTTGAAATGGTGTACTAAATACTACACAAAGGATTTGGTGCGATTTTAAAAGCAGATATCTAGATACTAAAGGCTGGTTTTTTTAGAAAATGTTTTCAAAGGAAGCGGTGAAAGAGCAGCTGCCATACAGAACTCTGCCTTCATTCCGGATTACCCACCATGCATCTCTGTTCCGTGACCCGTGGGTGGCTTCCACCTAGATATTCAAAACTAGACTCTTAGCCCTGGCTGGTGTAGCTCAGTGGATTGAGCATGGGCCTGCGAACCACGCGATCATGGTTCGATTCCCAGTCAGGGCACATGCCTGGGTTGCAGGCCAGTTCCCAGCAGGGGACGCACGAAAGGCAACCGTACATTGATATTTCTCTTCCCCTCTAAAGATAAATAAATAAAATCTTTTTAAAAAACACAAAAAAACTGGACCCCTCATCTTCTCTATGACTATATAAAAAGGGTCTTCAATGTGTTAGGGAAAAGAGATAGGTAATGCATGAAGGTTACACTCTAAGAAGTAATAAAAAATAGCAAGAGTACTGAGCTCACCTATAAGTGGAACCTAATCAACGAATAAAACAAGCAAGCAAAAGACAGCCAGAGGCACTGAAATAAAGAACAAATTGACCGTAACAAGAGAGGAGCGGGGAGAGGGATAATAGGGGAAGGGCCATCAAGGAACATGTGCAAAGAACACATGGACAAAGCCAAAGGGGGTAGGTTCAAGGGTGGGAGGCAGGGAAGGATGGGGCAGAGGGGCATGGTGGTGTGAAAATGGAGACAACTGTACTTGAACAGCGATAAAAAAAGAGTACTGAGTTCTGATGGTGAGCTGTATAGACACTGTCTTGGCCTATATGGAATTTACAGTTTAGTGAAAAATAAGGTACATGTAGAGACAACCACATTGTGGCATGAAATGTGTCATAAGAGAGTAGACAGGCTGCTCTCAGTGCACACGGTAGGACACCTCACTTAGACATGACAGGGGGTGTAATCAGGACACAGAATGTTACATGTTTACTAAACATTTTGTTCAGGTAAGCCACACTCACGGATTATCTCTTCAGGTGTCTGTCTTTATTCAGAACAGGTGAAGTGTCTGATATTTTCTTCTTCAGAATCACCTGGACACTTCCAAAAAGCTAGTGGATGCCCTCTCAAAATGTAGCCATTTATTGTCTTGCAAACAGGTGAGAAAACTGGACTTTTGGAGAAAAGAAACAAGAACATGCCCTAAACTTCCTGGTATATATTATAAAATAAATACTGATTTCTGTAGGTGTTTCCCTTAAAGTAAAATGAATATTTCCTTGGGTTAGGACATCAATAGTGATTATAACATTTTATTTATTAGCCGGATAATTAAAGCCAGCTCCTGAGAGTCGTACTTTAAAGTCTCAGTGAATTAACACAAACGCTTATTTCTTACTCATGTCACTGTTCCATGTAGGTCAGGCAACTTCATTGCGTGCTCTTCTACTTGCCCAGGGGTTCCCATCTCGCATTTCCTTAATTTTGGGGTCCTTTACTGGCAAATACAGAAGAAGGTTTGCCTAAACTTAATTACCTCCAACCAAAAGTCATACACTTCATTTCTACTCACAGTTTGCAGGCCAGAATGAGACACATAACTCCAGTGCACATGTAATACAAGCTGGGAAATGAAGAAGGACTATGAAATGCTTGGTGAATTTTAACAGTCTCTGTCATGGCCTACCCTTCTGGTGACAAATTACATTTAACTCCCCCAGAGGAGAAAGCCATAGTCCTAGCAGTTATCCCACTGGGCTTGAAGCTCAGGATCTCTGGATAATCACTGCAGGCTGGTCTCTCCGTGAGTTACCAATGTGGCTCCTTATTGGCTGACACACCTGTGATGTTACCTGTTCCTCCTCCAGCATACCCACACCCACACTCGATGGGGACAGAACGATTTCAATAACATTCCCATTCAGAAAAAGAGACCTGCTTCAATCACTGGTCTCCAACAATTCTGAAATTTGACCGTACAGGCACTGTGAAGGCTTTCCATTTCAGGGTGAGGAAATGTTCCTTGATTTGACCTTGATAATGTACTACAGGAAGAGTTTGACTCCTCAGTGTTTTTCATGGCTACCAATTCTTTATTCTCCTTGGCCAAACCTAATTTATGTGTTTAAAAAAATGCTCTTCCTGTAAACAAATGGCTTTCTTTTTTCTGTTTATTATGGATTTGGATTCTCATTTAAAAATTGCATCCACAGGTAAACCACATAATTTCCCAATGATGATTCTCATTAAACCTGAGTTGAATCCAGAGCATTGGTGTAGGCCACCTTAGAAGACTCAGACTGCACTGCCTACATATATTATGTAAACTCACTAAAATTTTAAATATCATGTTTTAAAGTTTTACTATTGCTATAATGTCAAGGATAAATATATAACAATATACTTCATTATTTAAAGAAATCAAAAGATCAAATTAATATAAACTACTACTAGAAAAAAGCCTAATTATTTTAGAAAGAGTGCTAGAATTTTTTTTAAAAAACCAAGTGGAAAAATCAATTCTAACCTCAAATCCTTAATCTCAATGGCTTAGCATAGCATAGTTTGTCTCTTGCTTATGCCATAGTTCAACAGGAAGCATGCAATTCTTTTGCACATCTCTCTTCCATACAGTGATGCAGGGTATCAGGGGCCCAGGCTGCTGTCACGCAATTTCTCTTCCACAGAGTCCTTCATTTCCAGCCACAGAAGAGAAGGGATGCAGACAGTGGAGAACATGAATAGCAGCACACACTATTACCTTTGAAGGAGGCTGAGAAGTGTGGGAGGAGTGCATGGCACATTGTGGAGTCCTTTCTGCCACTGAGACAGGAAGTCTTAGGCTGTACCACAACGTGTTGTTGTGTCTATAGTTAATACATTGTACCACATCAGACACTGTGTCTATATTTTTCTTCATAATTTAATAATTTTCTGGACATTCTTAACCTGAATTAACTGCAATTTTAACAGGATTCCTGCTTATTTTGTGACCTCCCATGTAAGAAAGGGAGGAACTGGGGGCTATGTGTGTTCGCAGTGGGGGAGCCGTGATGATAAATGAGATATATACTTTATTAGAGATATAAAGCCAAGGCAAACATAACTTCTCTCCTGTTAAAGTGATTAGCCTCATTTGACTAGACAATGGGAACTATATAACCTGTTATTTTTCCATTTATCCTCAAAGCTAGGAATCTCCAATATATCTATAGGCACAAATAAGTTAAACTTGAATTTTGAAAACATATGCTTTTCATATTGTATCTTTGCAGTACTCACAATCACATAAAATTCAGGAGATATATCAGTTCTCGTACTGCCAATTATGTCTCTTAGTAGTTTTTTCCCATTAAAACGGTACCTACTAATACATCATGACAAGCTGACCAGGCAATTGCTATAAACCCTTAAAAATTAATTGTTTAACCCAATATTCCCTATATATTTATGTTTAAAATCAAATTTATTTTCTATTGTTATTTATTAACTTCTCATAATTTCATACACAAGCTAAAAGCTGGATCTCATTATCTGGCATGGATGAATATATTTATTGAATTGATGGAATAGAGTCTTTGAAATCAGAATTTATGAGAGGTAGCTATTTTTTCACATCTGGCTACACTTAGCAATTTAGTTCAGGTGCAAGTCAAATTCAGTGAGAATCCTTTTCTCAGTCTCAAAAGTTTTATGGTGTTAAAGAGCACATTATGAGAAAATTATACGTAACACGGTAAGTTAAAGAAAAACTCTGATTACGTACGTGTCTCTGATTGGTGCAGACTCACTTGCAAAGCCTTTGAACTCTCATTGATCTTTCACATGCCTGCGGTGGGGACCTGCCCTGTGAAGATGTCATCCCTCCGCCCTTTCCTTATCTCATCCCTCCTCCCTGTTTCAGGGAGAAATGGCGAATGACTGTTGGGGAACTTCCTGAAATCTGCCTCCTCTTCCACAAGAAAACCGGCTCCTCCTGCTCCTGGAGGTAACAGAGCCACCATCACAACGACAGAGCTCCAAACAAGCCACTGGATTTCAGTTTCTGGAATAACTGGCCTGTATTTGGGACCAGGAAGCCACAGCTCAATGCTCATTCTGTGGTATTCAAATAAAGAAAAGAGCAACTATAATTTACCCTCCAAAATGACAAAGGGAAGCATAAACAAGTGTTTCCCATGTGACAGCCTGCACAGTGGAGGCCATTGTTCCCTGGGAACTCCAACCAGCACACACCCCGCTGTGCCGGATCAACTGGCTGATCCTCAGCGTGCAGTGTGAAGTCACAGCAGTGCAGTCCCATCCCCAGGGTGATCTTCCTCTTTGGTTGCACTGAGCTGTTTCGTGACATACCTGATATGCCTGGATTCAAAGCCATAAGAGGCAGAGAGAATTTTGTTGGTGTACATATTTTATACTTAAGAGAAGTAAGTTCTCAAGAATATATGTACCCGTATGTTCACTGCAGCACCATTTACAATCTCTCACATTTGGAAGCTGCTCAAATGCCCATCAGTAGATGAGTGGACAAACAAGCTGTGGTACGTTTACACAATGAAATACTACTCAGTAATAAAAAAGAAAGAATTCTTACCTTTCCCAACAGCATAGGTGGATCTGGAGAGTATTATGCTAGGTAAAATCAGTCAGTCAGAGAAAGACAAGTACCATATGATTTCACTTATATGTGGAATCTCATGAACAAAAAATCTAACAAACAAAATAGAAACAGATTCATAGATCCAGAAAGCAGACTGGCAGCTGTCAGAGGGGAGGAAGTTGGGAGCTGGGTGATAAAGGTGAAGGAATTAAGCAAAGGAGAAAAACGCATAGACAAAGACAAGAGTACGGCGATTGCCAGAGGGACAAGGGTTGGGAGGAGGTAGAAGAGGGTAAAGGGGGACAAACGGCGATGGAAGGGGACTAGACTTGGGGTGATGAACACAGAATACAGTGTATAGATGATGCATCATAGGACTGTGCATCTGAAACTTATATAATTTTATTAAGCAACATCACCCCAATAAATTCAATAAAACCCCCTTTTTTATGTCAAGAAAGTTCCTGTGAGTTGAATCACAGGTCACTTATAGATAAATCATTGTCAGACAACTGACAATGTTTTGGCCTATTTAGTGTAAAACAGTTAAAAATACATAAAGTAGGTCCTCACAATATTGTTCCATTTATTTATAAAAGCAGAGCTTTAAAAAGGTATTTATGCATCTTAGGATACTTTGGAGATAGATGCAAACCTGTTGGAGGTCCACATCAAAAAAAGGACAATGAATTTTAGCACAACAAAAACACAATAAACTTTATTTTCTTAAATGCATGCTAAGTGCATGCTGAGTCTACTCATTAGTGAAATCAAACAAATGAGGCCTATTCCCGGCTAGGGACAAGTAAGTGCCTGGTGGCTACCCAGCGCCTCCCACGCCCAGGTGGCCTTCTCATAGTACTAGCAGAGCTGAGCTTGAGGAACTTATTCCACTCTCCATTTTATGGTCTTATTGACTAAAAAGTCCTTCTTTCTCCACCTCAGGACAAACATTAGATAAAAATAAACCACACAATTTTTGTTTCAGTTCTAATGTCATGGGCAGAGGCAGTCCATAGTCAGCAGAGATTTTTTCCCTCAATATGGATATGATGGGAACAGAGAGAGATCCAAAAATATCATCCCAATCAGCTAACCTCCATGTCTCATTATGAAAAGTTTGGTCCTAAATATCTATTGCATGTCAATCATGGGCTAGGTATTAGGCTGTGAAATAAAGATGCAAAGATGAATGTGATCCTCTTAAAGTAACAAACCTGCTGTGCATTGCCTTAGCCAATTGCTTTGCTCTGCCTCAGTATCTATTTGAAGGGTTATTATTGTGAACTTAATTATCTTTATCATCAGGTCTGACCTTGAGGGCAGGGCCTTTGTGTTGGCAGCCCCTATATGCGATAATGACCAAGGCATAGCAGGAGTTCCATTCTTGACTTATGACTGATGAATAAGTGATTGAATGATCGCCAGTGCAGTGCACCTTATCAGACACTAGACAGTCATTGACTAGACCCTTTCCAACAGGAAGATAGTTGTTGGAGAAAAGCACCTGAAAGTATTAATGGAGGGCAGAAAAGACTGAATAAGAGCCTGAGGTGGTCTTCAAAAGGGGGCACACACAGGAGGGGAGCCCAGCACCTGGTCCTTTCTAGCCCCTGAGAACAATAGTCTCAAGAGAAGGAGGGGGAAAGTACCACGCAAGGACAACCTCACCTAGTTTATCTTTGTACCAATGAGCTACCTTACTTACAGCATCTTTGTTGTCAATATTTTTTAAAAAATAAATAGCTTATGGAGAAGACAAGTATTTTTACCCTGACTTCCATAAATTGAAATAGTTTTAGGAAATATGCCTCATTGTATCAATGAGTGAAGGGATCTCCATGTGGGATCAACAGATGGATTGATCATCACATTGAACTTTGAGATTTGAAGCCAGTAATATTTTCATTCCTGGCATTAAATATGTTTTATTTTTCACCTGTGGTTCAAATTTGTTTATTTGTGTATAACAGATTATATACTTTCTGGAGTTTTCCTTTCCTGAACAAAGACAGGTAATAGATTTAACAGGCGTGTATATTTTCCCTGGGTTTCCCCTTTGGGTATTCTTCTGAAATCTGAGATTTTTGTTAAGTTAGGTTAACTCTTTAGGACCACAGCCAACCACTCAGCTGGTAGGTCAGCTCAGGCTTAGAAAGAAGGCTGTCACTCTCTAACACACTGCCACCTTTTGGCAGTGAGAAGTATAGCAAAAAAGACAAAAGAAGAAAGGATGCCTGATCACCTATTATTCGTTCGGGTTCACTAATAGAAGAAAGGCAGACGCAACCTGCCTTGCTTTTCTAACCACTCCACGGTTAGAAATCCTTTGGAACCAACAAAACGTAACAAACCACAATGGAAAAGGGCTTCGTGAACTTGCTTCCAAATAATTCACCTTGAAACTCTTCCAATCTACGCTGGGGACTCAATTCTTTAATCTATTAATACATTAATACAACTCTAAGACATTTAATGCTCTCATTTTGTATGTGACCTTAAAATATAAAATCACACAACAGAGGCTACCTAAGGGCCATGTATTTTGAGAGTCTCCTAGCACTTTCGACAATATTGAATACATGTGTTATTCGAGCAGCAAATGTCCGCAAGCACCTCCAGTGCATGCCAGGCTGTGACATGGGTGGCGGGGACCCAGGAGTGAGCAGGGCAGGTATGGTTTCTGCCTCCACCAATGTTACAAACTAGTGTGAGCACCATGATATGAAGGCTACTAGGGCACAGGGCAATCTGAGAACAAAAAGGGAAATCTGAGATCTAGGTTTGCCTCCTTTCTCAAGAAACGACATGTAAGTGAGGGTCAGAAAAAGATCAAAAGTTAGCGTATAGAAAATAGAAGAGGGTGAGCAGGGATGAGGCTGTGTAGAAACAGCATCAGACATGAGACCTTGTGAATCATCGAGCAGGTTCTTATTCTGCATACTACGTTTCCCACTAATGTCTGAAATTTATTTTTTATATTTTTGTCTCCTAAAATGTAATACTGCACACTTCAACATAGTTAACGGGAGGTGGTATGTGGTGGGTGAAGCACAGAGCCTTCAAATTTCAGAGACTTGAATTTGATTAACTCTGCAATTTTAAGTGGCTGACTTTTCTGAGACTGTTTATGTTTCCAATGGGAACAGTTGAATCTAGGCCTGCTAGTTTTTGGCCACATTTAGGATTGTATTCTAAGAACCCTAAAACACCAATCCCAAAGAACCTATGCACCCCAATGTTCATAGCAGCACAATTTACAATAGTAAGAGTTGGAAGCAACCTAGGTGCCCATCAGTAAATGAGTGGATCAAAAAACTATGGTACATTTACACAATGGAATTTTATGCTGCAGAAAGAAAGAAGGAGCTCCTACCTTTTGCAACATCATGGATGGAACTGGAAAGCATTATGCTGAGTGAAATAAGCCAGGTGTTGAAGGACAAATACCGTATGATCTCACCTTTAACAGGAAGCTAAACAACAAAACAAACAAGCAAGCAAAATATAACCAAAGACACTGAAATAGACAACAGGCTGACAGTGACCAGAGGGGAGACGGGAAGGAATTTCAGGAGAAATAGGGGAGGGATTTAGAGGAACATATATAAAGGATACATGGACAACAACTGAGAAGGGTGGAAATGGGAGGGAGGGGGGAGCACAGGGGAGGTGGGATGGGATGGGAGTAATAGACAGAAAACTGTACTTGAAAAATAATTAAATTAAAAAATTGGAAAAAAATAAATAAAATGAAGAAGTGCATTCAACAGCCCAACACAGAGT
The DNA here is from genome assembly GCF_014824575.4 of Sturnira hondurensis. Classification (NCBI taxonomy): domain Eukaryota; kingdom Metazoa; phylum Chordata; class Mammalia; order Chiroptera; family Phyllostomidae; genus Sturnira; species Sturnira hondurensis. Next base: position 309,525 of record NW_028095005.1, read on the forward strand.
AACAATGCAGACATAAATATTAAGTTGGCTTTGGACCCTAACTGCTTTGGGATGACAGAGACTGCCTGCGTTGAAGAAGGCGCCTTCAACCAGCTTCGTGAACATATGGTTTCAAAGAACATTTTGATTACAGTCTTGGGACTGGTGTGTGACACATTTCAGCTATTATTAACTTTCTAAAATTCATTATTAGTAAAATTGCGTGAATGTACTGCTTCAGAAGTGGTTGGCCAGGCCTTTCTGTCATTCATGGGACAACCAAGTCTAAGCAGATAGAGAGATTAGTGTGCACTTACGTGAATGAAAAGTGCTTCTCCAGAAATACTTCAACTCGGTAATTATGCCACTCAGGTAGCCTTCCCTGCTCAGACATTACTCCCCAAATAGTCCAGAGTGTGTGGGCAGTGGGGGACATGAGGAGGTTAGACTTTGAGCTATATTTGATTATCTCAATGCATTTTTAAAGTTTTGCTATTGTGGTAGATTTAAACATAATTTATCAATTAAAATATACATTATTTTAAAACATGGTGATAACTTAAGTCAAGTTTACAAACTTTCAATTATCTTCGATTAAGGAATACTTTCTGTATTAAGGCATGAAAGGAAATATTTAAGCTGGAATGGATTGAGCATCATCTGCTTGGGTCTGTTATTCTACAAATTGGAAAACTGAGGCACAAAAATTGCAGTTTTCCTAAAGCTAGTGGGTGTCAGAACAAGGATTTGTAGGCAGTGGTTCTGACCCCCAAGTCAACGCATCTTCTCCTTTTCTACAGCACATTCCACAGGGGGTACTCTGTGGGGCGGGCTCTCTGATCCGAAACAAATGTCATAAAATACGCTTGAGTAAAACAGACTGCAAAATAGCGTCATTATTCTAAGTATTCCTTCAAATAATACTGAGAAGATTATTAAGCATTTATTTATTCAACAAATATTTACTGAGCTTATAGAGTTTGTAAGGCGCTGTATGAGGTCTTTGGTTTCTATCCTAGTTTATTAAGCAAATAAGGGGAGGAGGGAGGGCTTACAGAACAAGTCGTCGGAAACCTTTCCTCAGTTTCTCCACATTCTGAACTACACTGACGGCACGCATCAGAACACTTTACCGTTTCCAAGCACTTTATCACAGCATTGATTTTCATATCACATTATTTTAACCTCTGACAGTACTTAACTTTTTCAACTTGTTTGTACTGTTCTTGATGTTGATGTTATTGACCTACCTCTTTGATTTTAAGTTTATAGAAACTGAGATTATTTTAAACACCACAAAATCTGCCACAGTGTCCAGCCTACTTTTTTTGATACAGTTGTGCCCAATATTTGCTGAATGAAAAAATGAAGTTTCAATTGATCCTCAGAAGCACAGTAGGCATGATTATCATCATAATGGAGAAGATGACACTGTACTTTAGAGATATTAATTCTTGGCTTTCATCGCTAATCACACTTAGAGATGCTAATAGGGTCTCTTTCTGCTTTAACTCTTAAAATTATGTGTTAATCCTCATTCAGACTAGAACCACTTTTTCTCCCACCACCATTAGAAAAGGCGCTAAATAAAATGTCACGTCGACAGCTGTCAAACAATCTGATTCCTTTAACCGGAGGTAACTCTTATTACACAACATCTTAGAATAACAGTAGTCAGCTTTTTGGGTGTCAGTTCCAGTTTCACTGCTAGGAATGTAATTGTGACCAGGAGGATACTAAGTCTAGGCAGAGAGTAAAAGACACAGGCAGGGTGGTTTTATCGGACTAGTCAGTGCAGCTTTACTCACATTTTCCACTTACCGTGCATGACTTCCCCTTCTCTGGGGTAAGTGTCAAAGGAATGAGAATATTGGTGCTCCTGTCTCCAGTTACCGGCAGTAACTGAACTGTCAGATGGAAAAACTCACATGCGAATGCCAGTGTTAAGAACTTCTTTCAAAAATAAAAATGTATCAAGGGGACATCTAAATACTGGTTTATAGTTATGTCGCTTTCACAGCAATAAAAGAAATTATTGTCCTATGGGCAAAAGAAATATTTTCTCTATGCCTCTTCTATGACCATGCCGTAGATAAGACAGTCTCTGAAACAAACTTCAATCAGGTGCCCTCAACCTTCTTTTAGTACTGAACTAATTCTACCCTGCCAAACAGCTGGAAAAAGCACACTCATGCTCAGTTTGGTACAATAAAACCTGACGTAGTGATATTTAAAATTTTTTTAGTATGTAGACATTTTTATGTTTTATTTCTACTTTTTAAGGAATGCTTACCCAGTTCTGAATGTTATACCCTTGTTCCTTGGGGAAAATTTATTGCCCTCATGTGAATCAGCAGCTGAGCGGTGACTAACACTTCACTTTATACTGTGTTTTGCAGTTTCACAAGCACTTCCATCCATGTTATCTCTCCTGACCCTTCTACCCACTCTGGGAAGTTGGCAAGGCAGTTATTGTATTTACTTTGCAGATGAGAAAAGTGAAACTCTTGGAAGTTCAGGGGCTTGCCTAAGGTCAAACCACCATAAATGGTAAAGTTGGGCTCAGGCTCAAAAGTCTGCAGACTTCACCTTAAGTTGCTGAAAAGTGAAACACGGGTGAACTGCAATGGCAAACTTTACCAGGATTTTGGTGAATAGAGTCCATTTATACTAAGTCAATTTACAATTATAAGCTGAAATCATGATTTCCATGAATAAGACACTAAGTGTAAACACATGTTAGAAAATATAGCTTCAACTATCAGGAAAAAAATATGTATAGCCAACAACTCATCCCCAGTTAAATATCAAAAACTTTCACAATAATTGCTGTCTAGACTGATATAATTTTTTACCTATGTGTGCCCTCAATTATTTAGATTGGCTTTGTGGGTACAGGTACATAAACTCTGTACCAATCCCTTTTTTCAAACAACCAACTGAGTTTGGCTAACAGGCACTAATTTGATCCTGTTACTGTATGCTTGCTTTTCAATATCAGGCTTTTACACTGATTTATGTGTAGGATCCTTTAATACATTCAACAATATGAATACTGAGCAAGATTAGTTATGAAATTTCATGGTGAAAAGTATGTGCTGGAGCTGTGTAAGGCAGTTAGTTTTAACATATTGTAACTATAAAATAGACATGTTTCTTTTTGTGGATTTTATTGTGTCAAGGTTTAATTATGTTATTATCATGGTGATGTAGATACTGTACACAAACTTTAAATCATAGTTTTGAAAAATTACCATACTATCGCAATTGGAATAAACTTTATTTAAATTATTTAAAGCTGTGAATAAAGTTCTGTAGAGATTGGTTCCTGCAAATGAGTGTATCTTAGGAAGATGGCAGTGGTACCAGATCCTGTGTATGCTAGGCATCAGTCTAAGCAGAAAAGCAGTTTTTTAATAATTTTTTTGCTTTCTGACTTTAGTAATAGTACATTTAATGATATTAATAAATATTATTATATAATATTAAATAATATGTTAATTAAATATGCCATCTTTTTAAAGATGGAGAAAAAGGTCTATATAGAATGTGATTACTTATAATATGAAAACTAAAAATGCATGTCTTTGCAAATTAAGGTCTGGAAGAGAATGCAAGTTTAGGCTGCATCTAATTGTCTCTTCCAAAGAACACTGCACTGTATATAGTTTATTTCCTTTTTGTCCTGCCCTGTGTGTTTGTGTGTATGTGTATGTGTTGACTCCACTAAGCAATTTTGTCATTTTTTTCAGGTATGTTTGGTTATGTCAGAAGAACAAATGGCCCTAGTTGGCTAGCTCAGTTGGTTAGAGCATTGTCCTGATATGCCAAGGTTGCAGGTTCAATCCCCAGTTGGGGTACATATAAGAATCAGCCAATGAATCCATAAATAGAGTGGAAAAAGAAATAGATCTCTCTCTCTCTCTCTCTCTCTCTCATCCTTCCTCTCTCTCTAAAAATCAATCAATACATTTTTTAAGAAGAAGGGGGTAGCTTCTTCCTTGAAATAAAATTGGCTACACAGAGCCAATTATTCCCAGAAAACGACTAAAGAAATTGCAGATGAGAAAGAGGTTGATAACTTAGAGTCTTTGATGAGGTTCTGGAACAGGTACATAGGTGTTAGTAACTGGAAGACGTGGGAGAAGAGAAGACTGTAAGCAGAGAGAAGAATTTCATGTTGAAACTTGTGGGCTGATGTCGAAAACAACAGTATGGTGATAGGAATCAGTGACTGACGTGAAGAGGATACTGAGATCCCTGAATGGAAACTATTGGGGAACTAAGGAACCTGGGTGTCTGAAAGGTCACTAGTGCTCGAGGAAACTTAACAAATGTGTTGACTAGAATTGGAGTGCAGTTAAACACAAAAGCAGGTGCTGGCATCATTGAAAAAGGTGAAAACACTTTGGAAGTCAGTAAAACACACTATAAGCAAGGCCACTATTTTGCACTAATGTAAACATAATGGGGCAGCAGACATGTTGAAACGAGAAAGGGGAAGGAGCTGTGTGTGAGGGGCTCAGCCACTTGGAGGCACGTTGAGCTATTCACTTAATGTCTCTACATTTGGTTTATTTATGTCTGTTCTGGTGCATGTTTACAAAGATTTGTCAAGTTCTTTTGTGGAGACCCTATCAGACAGAGGGAACAGGAAGAATGGGGAGGCAGTTTAGGGAGCTCTCAGTCTTTTGGATGACAGGGTGGCTTGAGTGACGATGGTGGCAGAAGAATGGAGAGCGGTGTACATTTTAGACCGATTTTGAAAATAGAACCCAGCAGAGAAGAAATAATTGAAGTGAATTTCCAGATTTCTATTGCCCTTTATTAAGGCAAAAATGATAGCACAAGAAATAAATCAGGAGGTCAAATTCACTTCTAGGCATGCTGTGTTAAACACAGTGACATTGAGATTTCAATTAGGAAGTAGAATACAATGATTCTTCTGGTCAGAATAGAGGTCTAAGCTCAATGTGTAAATGTATAATTTACTATTCTCTAGAAACTGTGTAAAACCAGAAGCACAGATGAAATCACGAGGGGAAAATACTGAAAGAGGGAAGAGAACCTAGGACAAAGCTCTGAAGAACTCCAATAGCTAGAAATGAGGAGAGTGGTCAACATAAGGCACTGAGAATGGTGGACTAGAGAAGTGAAATGAAAACCAAGAGAGAGTGATGTTCTGAAAGTCAAGGGAGGAGAGTATTTCAAGTTGGATGCTGTGGATAAGTTCAGTAAGATGAGTGCAGGGAAGGCGAGCGGATTTGATGAACTTCTTGCGAGCTGTTTCCCAAAGAGATGATGTAAATTACACCACTTTCCATTGTTCACAACCAAGACAGCAGGTCTTCATGTTCCCACTAAAGGTTGGAGTACTATTCTTACTGGTACATTCCTGGGACTACAGAATTCTTAGTTACAAAAGCATACTAGAGTTGCATATACATTTCCTGATATCCTCCCGTGTGCTTATTTGCTTTCTGTCTCCAGCCCGATCGTTAGAGATATCATTAGCAAAGAGCCGGGCTGTTGATACCTGTGCTCTTGAAAGCCTGAATCTCCACAGAGTAGTTCTACTTAAAAAGTTCCCTTCACCTCATTAGAAAACTTAAAATTTTTCAAAGAATAAATCACACAGTGTCCCTTCCCACATAGATTCTTCCCATATATTGCCCCATTGAATGTAACAACCTAATATTACTCATATGTAAGAAGAATGGAATGCTGTGTCGATGCAATATAGTCCAAATAGCTAACACTTTAGCATTTATGAGCCAGGTGGTTTTCCAAGTGCTTTGTATACATTAACTCATTAACTCACAACAAATCTATGAGGTCATTAGGTTCTATTATTATTTTCATTTTACACTTGAGGCCACTGAGGTCCAAAGAGATTAAATAACTTGAGTTTCAGAGTCCGGGCTCTTAACCAGTACATCACTCACACACACCATACACAGGCCTCGTGTGAATTCAAGCAATCTTGAATTGTAAAAGATAACCAATGAACCCAAGAGCCATGGCTTTTAAGTCACTCTGAACTGGCAGTAACTGGCTCCTAAGTACCTACGAGGACAAAGTGTGAAAATAAATCTGCTGAAAAAGGCCTGGACCCTGGTCCGTTCCATCACTAGGGTTCCTTCTGGGAATTCCCCTCAGCTGATCTAACTCATTACAGGAAATCCCTAAGCATCAGGAGGCTAGCCGAAGCTAAGCACAAACATTCAGTCATAATAGCAATCTTTAATTTGGTTATAAAGTTCAACTAAATGGGAGCCCAAAATGATCTTATTTTAGAAGCAAGCTTTTTAAAAATCCTCATCTGAACATATGTTTATTGTTTTAGAGAGAGAGGAAAGGAGGAAAGAGAGAGGGTAAGAGAAAGAAATATCAATGTGAGAGAGAAATCAATCCATTGATTGCCTCTTGTATACACCCCAACCAAAGATCCAACCCACAGCCTAGGTACGTGCCCTGCCAGGAACCAAACCCGCACCCTTTTGGTGTACAGGACGATGTTCCAACCAACTGAGCTACACAGCCAGGCTAGAAGCAATCTTCTCATTTCAGCCTGTCAATTTTGTTACAGGAGTGTCATGTGCATTCTTGTGTATGCTATTCAGCATGCCATCACCTGATAACACCAGGCTTGTTTTAATTATTAAAATTCTCAATGCACTCACGAAGTAGCAATATTGAAATAAATAAAAAAGAAATATGTATGTAGCATAAGTCTTTCAGTTTCAACCTCAAAGATTTTGTTTTTTAATATATTTTATTGATTATGCTATTACAATTGTCCCATTTCTCCCCCCCTTTATTCCCCTCCACCCTGCACACTCTTTCTTGCTCACATTCTCCCCCCTTAGTTCATGTCCATGGGTCTTACATATAAGTTCTTTGGCTTCTCCATTTCCTATACTATTCTTAATCTTCCCTTGTCTATTTTTTACCTACCATTTATGCTACTTATTCCCTGTACTTTTCTGTCCTTCTTTCGCCACTGATAACCCTCCATGTGATCTCCATTTCTGTGATTCTGTTCCTGTTCTACTTGTTTGCTTAGTTCATATTTGTTTTTGTTCTAGGTTTGGTTGTCAATAGTTGTGAGTTTGTTGTCATTTTACTATTCATATCTTTGATCTTTTTTTTTCTTAGATAAGTCCCTTTAACATTTCATGTAATAAGGGTTTGGTGATGATGAATTCCTTTAACTTGACCTTATCTTGGAAGCACTTGATCTGCCCTTCTATTCTAAATGAAAACTTTGTTGAATAGAGCAATGTTGGATGTAGGTCCTTGCATTTCATGAGTTGGATACTTCTTTCCAGCCCTTCTTGCCTGTAAGGTCTCTTTTGAGAAATCAGCTGACAGTCTTAGGGGAACTCCTTAGTAGGTAACTGTCTCCTTTTCTCTTGCTACTTACAAGATTCTCTCCTTATCTTTAATCTTGGGTGATATAATTATGACGTGCTATGGTGTGTGCTTCCTTGGGTCTAACTTCTTTGAGACTCTCTGAGCTTCTTGGACTTCCTGGAAGTCTATTTCCTTCACCACATTGGGGAAGTTCTCCTTTATTATTTTTTAAAAGAAGTTTTCAATTTCTTGCACTTCCTCTTCTCCTTCTGATACCCCTATGATTCAGATGTTGGGGCATAAAAAATTGTCCTGGAGGTTCCTGAGCCTCTCTTCATTTTTTTAAATTCTTTTTTCTTCACTCTGTTCTGGTTGAATATTTATTTCTTCCTTCTACTCTAAACTGTTGATGTGAGTCCTGGTTTCCTTCCTGTCACTCTTGGTTCCCTGTACATTTTTTTCACTTCTTCCTCTATTTTGTGATCATATTCACCCATTTCTGTGAGCATCCTGATTACCAGTGTTTTGAACTGTGCAACTGATAGGCTGGCTATCACTTCGTCACTTAGTTGTATTTTTTCTGTAGCATTGGTCTGTTCTTTCACTTGGGCCATATTTTTTGTCTTGGTGGACCTGTTACATAGTGAGGGGCAGAGTCTTAAGTACTTGCCAGGGCAGGGCAACCTATTTCTCTGCTTTGTGGCACTGTATGTGTGGGAGCGGCCCAAGAGGGAACAATGGCACTTGTTCATCTCTCTGTGGGCTTTCTGTCACTTTCCCCTGCTAACCACAAACAAATTAAGCCTTTCTGGTGCTGATTCCCCAGGTAGGTGGGTTTGTGTTCATTCTAGGACCCTATAGGTCTCTCCAATAAACTCTCCTGTGAGGTTGGGAGTTTTCTCCCACTTCCTCAACCTCCACAGATTTTTTCAGTCAAGGCTTATGTGGCTTTATTTCCTCACCCTGGAATGTTGGGTTGCGTGGTCTGTCTCGTTCCCCAATTATTCCTCCTGGTTTATCCACATGCAAATATGGGACTTCCCAGTCACCTCCTCACCCAGTCAGCCAGCTGCCAGCTTGCCGTGAATCATCTCTGCCCAGCTGTCAGTCTCTGCCCCTCCTACCAGTCTGGATGAATCTCTTCTCTTTAACTCTTTGGTTGTCAGACTTCCATACAGTTCAATTTCCTGTTATCTCTGGTTATTTTTTGTCTTTAAATTTGTTGTTGTCCTTCTTTTTTTTTTAGTTTTTTTAAATTTATTTAATTATTTTTCAAGTACAGTTTTCTGTCTATTACTCCCATCCCATACCACCCCCCCCGTGCTCCCCCCTCCCTCCCATTTCCACCCTTCTCATTTGTTGTCCATGTGTCCTTTATATATGTTCCTCTAAATCCCTCCCCTATTTCCCCTGAAATTCCCTCCCGTCTCCCCTCTGGTCACTGTCAGCCTGTTGTCTATTTCAGTGTCTTTGGTTATATTTTGCTTGCTTGTTTGTTTTGTTGTTTAGCTTCCTGTTAGAGGTGAGATCATATGGTATTTGTCCTTCAACACCTGGCTTATTTCACTCAGCATAATGCTTTCCAGTTCCATCCATGCTGTTGCAAAAGGTAGGTGCTCTATACTTTCAGGGACCATTTCTATAGTTTGTTGTTGTCCTTCTTTTTGTTGTGTAAGGAGGCACAGTATATCTTCCTATGCCTCCATCTTGGCTGGAAGTCTCAACCACAAAGATTTTGCTTTATTCATAGATAAGGTCTCTGATTTTCTTACCAATTTATATTGGCTAGCTACACGCATATTAAGATTGAAAGAAAATATAAGTTCCTTGTCACATGCTGCAAAATGCTTTGTGGTTATTACATTGGAAAAAATATTTTCATTCCATGGATCCTATTCAACCTGTATAAAAGGTAGTTAAGAAAACCCAGTTATTTCCATTCTCTTCATTCACCAATTCATTTACTTATTCATTTAATAAACATTTATCAATGCCTTGCTATGCTGTAGAACTTGAATCACAATAATGAATAATATAATACCCATTTTCCAAAACTTCATAGTTTGGGAGAAAAACAGAGTCAGACCACATTAGCATGGTGTGGTGAGTTAAGTATAAACATACGTTGCTATGGGAGCATGCAGGAAGCAATGGGCTTGTTTTCCTATTTGGCAATAGGAAAGAGAAATCCTCCTCTTTCTTCACCTTTCAAGAGTGTGACATTTTTCCTGAGGAATGTTTGTTTTAGAGACAACCTACAGGTAAGAGCACTTCAACTCTCTCTTCACCTCTACCTGGGCATCAGCCCTCCAAAGCTTTACTGGCTCGGACAGCAGAAAAGCCAAAGACATATGAGAAGCTGGGGAAATAGGTGGGAAGAGTCAGGGGAACTGAGGTGCTGGGGAAGAAATTTAGGGCAGCCATTGTATCTTATTCCTTTTCAATTGATGTTTTATATACAATGCTAAACTCAGCTGATCTTTCTTAAAACCAGGGGTTCTTTCCAAGAGGTTACTAGCTGAGCTTTAAGGGCGTAGGTGAATCCCCTGCACTAGTAGAAAAAAAATATCCATTTTTTGAGAGAGCATTCATGGAGTACATAAGATCCTTAAATGCATTTATTATTTTAAAAAAGAACTTTAAAAAAAGAATATTTCAGTAACAACTTTAAATCTTAGAGGGAAGGATGAAAGTGTGGCAGCCTTTTTAAAAATTAGTAAGAATTGCAGATATAATATTTATGAAAATGACTATTATTTAGAATGAGAATGTAACATTCCTATTAATTTACTAAAGGATACTACTCTATAACACTTTCTTTTAATTATTTTTGATTATATTTCTTTGATCATTTCTTCATCTGACTGCTGCAGTTTCATCATCTCTAATATCATTGAATTTAATTCCCTTAGTTTGTGGAAGCCTTTAATATGTAGTGGAGGTTATCACAGTATGACTCAAAGCGCTACCTGTGGCTAATTTTACTTGCCACCCTCAGAATGCCCTGATATGTGAAGTACGGCGGTTCAGAGAACACAACTCTTCTTTCAGTAACAGTAAAATTCAGAAACGTATAACACTATGGATTCACCTTCTATTTCTCAGGAATTCTACTAGATGCTTTACCTGTGTGGTTCACTCAAACTTCACTGTGACTCTGTGAGGTTGATGTGATTACAGTGGTTTATGATGTATAAACTAAGGTCCAGGAAGAGTGAATAGCTTTTCGAAAGGCCAGGCGGCTGGTTCATGGAGAGTGAGGTGAGCCAGGAGTTAAACCCAGTCAGGTCAACTACAGAGACTGAGCACGGAACCTCCATGTGCCACTTTTTATAAAACTGAGTGCAAGACCCTGGTGAAGATGCTGACCACTTCTCAGGAACCCACTCCCTCACTACCCTGGGCTTCATCCCAAGATGAGTAGTAAGATGATAGTGGTTTATATACAAAAGTAGTTTAAAATGGTAGGGGCTTATGCCCCAGATCACCTGGAGCTTAAAGGAGGGGCTGCTTCACAAGGTTCTCTGCTCCCAAATGGTCAGCAGCCGCAGAGAGGAAACCACACTGTGGCGTGTCTAGTTAGAATGAGCCTTTTTTAAATGGCAGAATGTCATGGTTTTATTAACACAAACACAATGTGCACACAAACTGTGTATTCATTTTCCTTGCTGCTCAGCCTGGCATTGGGACTGGTGACTCTGGAGGACAGTTGGGTTGCTCTTTCTGCAGCAGCTTTGTGGTTCTTTGGGAAGACATTGTGCGCAATCTCAGCACATAAGCAGCACCTCAAGCCCTTTAATGTTGTGGAGCAGGAACTTCTGAAAGCCACTGGGTAGCATGTGCTTTGTTTTCTTGTTGCTCCCATAACCAATGCTGGGCCTCAAGATCTGGCCCTTGAATCCTCTGTGGACCTTATTGTCGGTGTCTCTGGGTTTCTGCCAGTTATGCTTGATTTTGACATTGGTCTGACTGATGCTGGGTGGACTGCTTGGTTCTCTTTTTGATGACCTTGGGCTTTACAGGGGCTTCAAGGGCACCCATTGCAATGAGTAGGAGATGGCTACCACACCTGCAGACAGCGCTGAGGAAGAGAGTGGAAGGTGGTGCGTAGGAGTTGATGGGATTTAGCCTCTCAGAGAGCACCTTAGGCAGCACCTTCTTGGTCTCCAAAGCCTATGTGTTGCCTCAACACAAGAAGTAGCACAGCAATCATAGACTCTAGCAGTGGATGCCAATCCAGTCCCAAAGGGCAGGAGGAGTTAGGTACATCAGAACCAAAGGCAGCAGGAACACAGGCCAAAACATGAGGATACCCCATTGGAGGCTAGTAGTGACCAGGCTAGTATTGGCAAAAGGAAATAAAGGAGAAGAAAAAACAAAATATTTCAGAAAGTATGGTTAGCCAACATCTCTGTCTGCTATTACCACAAATTTTCTAATAATGTTCTTCGTTTCTGAGGGAAGTCAAATAATTTTTGCCTTGAAAAATTTCAACTATATGAATATTCTACCTAATAGCACTTAAAGATATGGAGCTTGTATAAATATATTTTTGAAGTTAGTGAAAAGAAACAGCTTTAAAAATAGGTGATGTGTCCTACATAGACATTCTCCATCGGTCAGTCTCACCATTGGTAAGGTGTAGAATAAATTATCCATTCAGACACCTAAGGAAGTAATGCCTCTCCATGAATACTCTTTTGTTAACAAGATTTCATAAGGTGGACACTTGGGATATTTTTAAAAGAAAGTGGGAGAAGGTTAGGCATCAAACGTGGGAACTACAGAGGAGTTGTGGTCAGTATGAATCTCTGAAAGTCAGGTAGGTTCCTGCTCTCTGTGTGAGAGAGAAGAAATTCTTTCACTAATCCTTTGATCTCTTTATGGTTTCGTTGTTCATTTTACTGATTGTACCAGAAACAAGTTTTACTTCAGGTATAATAGTTAATGACAGACAATAGGAACGGAACTGGGTGTGAAGCCATAGTTAACTATAATAATAGCGTAAGGGTTGATAGCTATTTATAGCATTTGTTAAACTTTCATTTCTTTAAATTGCTATATTCATACAGCAAACTTTAATCTCTCGGGCAACAGGGTAAGGACCCTGAGATTAGAACTGGAAGCAATTTCTGGCGTTAGTCAAATATGTAATGACTAAGAAAAATATCTTTTTCAGCTTGAAGTGCCACCAGTTAGAAATGAGAGCAGGAAAATAAACATTCACCAAGGCACCTTGCAGTGACTAGTGCGAGAGAAGGGTCACATCCAGGACGTGATCATATCATCCATGAGGCCAACCTGATGAAGTTGGAATTTGGGAAACAAGACTTTTTTTGTTGAAGCAATTGTTACAAAGAACTTGTCAAAAAAAACACTCTCCATATCTAATGAAAAATATAATTGATGAGGAGACTGGAGAGTGGCTGAATCTGAGACCAGAAACTCAGAGCTACCATTTGCAACCTTTGATTTGAAAGTGTCTAATTTGCTGTGCGACTGGGAAAACTGTATGGCATTGACTGCCCCACATTCCTCCTTTTTACAGGCATTCAGTTCTGTGCTGAACTCAGTCCACCAGGGAAGAAGGAAGAGTGCAGGATTGGGCGTGGTAGGAAGACTGAGGGGTGGGCAGGAAGGGGCTGTGAAGAGGCTCAGTCTGCTGTCCTATGGACCCTCACCTTGCCTACTCTTACATTATGAAGACTGATGTTGGGTCTCCTTTTGCTAGACCTTACATGTCTTTTCTACTGGAACCTTCACTTATAACTGGCTGGACTTTCTCCAGTCCTTGCACATAGTATGTGCACAACACATTTATATAAGTCAATGTTCCTAGGAAAGTTTAGAGGATTTGATTTTAACATAGTGTGTCTACTGGTTTGGAAGAGTTTTATAAACTGTTGGCAAGTAGATTATGGAATGAGGCTAGTGAAATGCCCAGGGCTGACAAGGAAAGGAGATTGAAGTAGCTGAGTGCTCAAGGGAGTGAGGCACCCATCCTTTCTGTTGAAGTGAGGTCTACCTAAAGCTCAGTGATTTTGCTGAAATAACCTCAAATGTGGCAGCATTGACTCTTAAGAATTTAGATGTTTAAATAAATAAAATTTATTTGTTGAACGTTTCAGCTCAACACCCAATTACGATGAATCTCATTGTTTGTGACCAAGATTCTTATGATGTTGAGAATACAATGAGTGAAACACAATAAAGAGTGAAAATAGTAACCCTGAGTCCCTTTTCTACTAGCAGTGAATATGGTCCCCAATAAAATTTACACATGAGTTGAAATTCTGATACCTTCTAATTGCCCTTCCCTTTATGCCAAATAGCATCTTCCTGATAGCTGTGATTCCTGGTAATTGTTTATCTTCCTTATGACTTGTGTAATCATGTATTTCATGGAAGGTTTTACTCTGGACCAATAAATGAATAAGAAATGCACTTGTATCTAATTTCATGACACTAATTAAAACCACAGATATGTATTGCTCACCTACTACGTATAGCCTTCTATGACAAAGGCTGAGGGACATGACACACTAGAGGACTGAATGTACCTGTTAGAAAATAAGATTTTCACCTGGGGAAAAAAAAAAAAGATGACTGGCACGACAAGTTCAACAATCTCTGGCAGACAAGGATTAAAAACAAGAACACTGAATGTTGTAAGAGGTCAAGGGAAGGTGAGATCATTAGGCTGGAATAGTCAAGGAAGACTTCCTGGGAGGGGTGGGATTTGAGCTGGACCTTGGAAAATGAATACAAGTTTGGAAAAGTAAAGAGTAGCCAAGAAGGTTTTCCAAGCAAAGGCAATAGAATGTGTTCTAGTTGGGTTCTTTAGAAAAACTCATTTTAAACTAGATTTAGAAACACCATTTCCCCCTCTCCAACTTATTGCCCACCCCCAAAAAAAGAATTAGGAATTTACCAGTTCAGATATTGAACAGTCAAGGGGTAGCTCCAGCTTCAGATATGGCTGAAAATAAATGCTTATACACCACTGTTTCTCTGTGTTGATTTTATTCTCTAATAATTTCTCCTTCACAGTAGGTCCTAGAAGCTCCGCATTTGTAACCCTCCAATGCAGCAACCTTGCAGAAGCTGGGAAAACATGTTGTATCTTGGGGTTGAGTCCCTTTGGTCTGCTTTTGGACAAGCCTGGCTCTGAGTCAGTGACTGAGGCCAAAGTGACAGAATACTCTCATTGTCTGATCTATCTAGGTCATGAGGCCTTGGAGCTGGATTAGACAGGGAACGGGGTACTTAGTGCCGCCTTCACCTAATAGGCGAAGAGCTACATAGAAGTAATTCAAAAAGGAAGATCAGGGAGGTACTTCTGGAAGGAAAAATGGAGGCTGGGAGTCAGAAACCACACTGATATAAACAAATATTTAGAAATAAGAGATAGGTTGAGATTTATACAGACCTAGATGTCCTTAAATATGAGTACAAATGATTAATGGGAAAATAAATGATATGTTACGTTTTTAGATGTTTGTCTTCCTTTGCATTTGTTTTTTAAATGATCCACCAAGCCAGCCTTTGAAAATATTTAACCTAAAAACCATACTTAATGCCCCTTCTCTTCCCCCATTGGTGACTGTTAGCTTATACTACTAAAAAAAAAAAGTTGGGAAATTTAGCAAAGCAAGGGATGTTCTTTGCTGCTCAGGACAGAGTATTAAGAAATCTCTTCCTGGGAATTCCTCATGTTTCAAGTACAATACAAGTGGCTTAACTCACTCATTCATCAACAGTAGGGAACATTTTCTGAGGTGCTAATTTATCCTAACCCCCACAGATCCTCCCTAATGCCTGTTGTTGCAAAATGCCTCTAAAACTTCAGAGGTGTTTACGGGCATTTGTTCTCACCAAATGTTAACATGCTTGCGTCACGGCACTTTGCTCACAGTTGACGTTGGCATACTTTGTTTTTAAGCACAATTGATGGCATTTAAGTAGCACCAAATACTCATTCGGATGACATATCAGGTTTGGCTTTTTGTTGTTGTTACTTTCAAAGCCTACCTATTTTTACAGTTGCAAATTTCAAGCAAATTAACCTATTAAGAATACCAACAGGTTGAAACTGTGGTTGGGAATGTATTTTTATAATGCATAGTTAGAATCTCTCAAAAAACCTTCCAAGGCCCTAATTAATTGAGGTGTATGGATTTAGCCTGATTCAGTGCATGTTGACAGCAACTATGCCGTGAGTGAGTTCCCTGAGACAGGTTTTCTTTTATCCCTTTTGGAATCCAATAAGCTTGGTCACCTGTTTCTGACTCACGTTTTTCTTCATATTTACAATTATGCCCCCCAAATGCAAACTTTGACCTCAAAATACTTTAATCTCCTTATTTCAGTCTTCAACACTCATTGTCTACTAGGTCTCCAACTTTTAATGGATAATAAATCTCTCTAAAACCCTTGAAAAACATGGCCTCTCACCCCTGAAAAATGCATAAACATGTCCAATATTGCTTGCAATCATAGGAGTTCTTATATCCACTAATCCCATGCAGGTATCCTATTTAAGAACACCTGTTTGATCTTGGCAGTTGAAAAAATATGCATTTTATATTCCATTTCAGGTCCTTTTTGAAAAGATACCTGCAATTACTCCATTTATCTTTTCCTTTGGCTGACCTGGTCCCTATCTCCCATCAAGGAAACAAAAGGGACCTCGGAGAAAGAAGAGGATCACAAATTATTTATTTCTTCCCGCTAATCGCAGTGTTGGGTGAGGAGTTACTTTGGACTCCACTAATGGTGGCTTAGCAATGCTGGCAGGAGAAAAACGACCCGCCAGTTGTCTGGTGACACATAAAGAATACTGAGTTGGATATTCAAAGCCTCAACAAATCTTAGGGATGCAGCGAGAGGCTTGCCTTTATGTTCATTCATCAAATATTTCTTGGATGTCTTCTATGGCCAAGGCACTGAACATATATTAGTTTCAGCAGTGGTTTGGGCCATGCCCCACAAATAAAAGGCACTCAATACATTGAACATGAATAATAACTAATATTTATTGAGCAGTTCTTATGTGGCAGGAGCTTTAATTATCAAAACATCAAACATGTGTTTGGTGAGACAATGTTCCCGGTTCCTGAGAACATGGAGATATCACCATTCCTGCAGACGGCGTAACCTCAGGCAGCACGTTTATTTCCCAAAGGAAAACTCCCTTCTCTTTGGTTGCAACTTTTATCAAAGGTTGGTGGACATCCAAAGCACAGAACAAGAAGACATCTGGGCAGGCTATTTAACAGTGTATCTAAAGCTTTCTTTGCCATTTAATTCAGTTATACAAGAACTAACACTGCATGTAATGTATTTCTCTTGCTCACCTCTTTAATTTTCCCCATGTTTTATTAGAAATGTGAGCAGAAAAAGCAGATGGGTGAGTTAACCACTTTTCCAAATCAGATATGAAGTTCAGACAAGGGATTTTGTTTTAATTTTAGCTGGATATTTCCAAAAAAAACCTACTTTCTTTATTAATTAGAATCTAGATATTAGCTTTTTATTAGAAAAATATTGTAGTTATCAATTCAATGCAAAAATTAAATAAAATGCTTTCCTACTAGAGTATGTTAATGAGTTGAAACAAAAAAAGAAAAAGAAAGAAAATCTATCCTTAATAATGACAATATGCTATCCACTGTATACAAATGTTATACTGCTGAGTTTCTCGAACTGTTTTTTGTAACACAGAGTGGGTCCTGCCAACTCCTCCAAGACCTCTCATTCAGCTTTCCTGTGACCATGTTCACAAAATATTTGTAAGCTGCCATTAGGGTATGGGCTATAGCACAGAGTAAAGCCAGAAAAGCCATGACCTAACATTCACTCAAATGGGGCCCGAGTCACCTGGACAAAAGACTTTATTTTTCCAGAAATTAAACCCAGGCATCCTGAGACCACTCACTAAGTTCTTGTTGTACCTGCTGCTGCACTGTATGCCCCGAGCATTTAACCCTCTGAGCATTGCTGTGTGAGAAGCGAAGACTGTGCTTCACACCCACACATTCAGAAGGAAAAGAGCCAGGCTTTCACTTGGGTCTGTCTTACTCTTTCCGCTGGTCCATGTGCCCGACACCGAAGAGGAAGAGGTGAGTAAAGTGAGCCCCTGACAGTGGGAGCAGCTTCACAGGGGTCGCCCTGGCAGTCACGTAGCCCCCCGCCCCCAGCTCCGAAGTCCCCCATGCTTGGTTTCACGCTCTGCTGCCATTGTTTTGAAATTTTGAAATTTTGAATTAAATTTTTGACAAGGACCTCAAAATTTATTTACCCAAATTTTGCAAATTATCTAGTCAGTCTTGCTTGTAAACACAGCACATGGCAGAAGAAGCAGCCCCATTACGCCCTTCCTTGGGGATATAGAAATGAAGAGGGCTGTGCTCTGCAGAGCTGTCAAGGAGATCAGTCATAAAGTTAATCTGAAAGCATTCTAACTATTGGAGGAAATGCTCAGATTTCTGTTATTTTTCCTTTGGTTCACAGGCCTGCACTCAGTCCACTAAGCTATACCAGCCAGGGCTTATTTTTCCTTTTTAAATTTTTACTTATTGATATTTGAGAGAAAGAGATTTCTTCTTTATTTATTTATTCATTCACTGGGTGCCTGTTGTATGTGCCCTGACTGGGAATTGAACCCCACAATCTTGGTGTACCTCTGGACAATGCTCTAACTAACCTGGTGGGGAGATAGAAGTGAGAGATAATGTTTATCCATTTTTTTCCCGATTAGCTGTCTCTCTCCTAATAATTTGCTTTACATTTCAAAGTGTGTGGCAATATCTTATATCAAATAAGAGCTCTAATGGAAGAAATTATCTTGATCTCTGAGGTTGCTTCTTTGGGGTGTCAATGTACATCACACCTACTTCTTTTCATGCTCTGAAAAAATTAGCATTCTTCTTGACTTTAGTACAGTAAATAATTTTAAAGTCCACTGGAAATGCAAGGGAGACGCACATCTTCCCAGTTTTAAAACTCCCACCAATTGCCCCTGGCTGTGTGGTTCAGTGGATTGAGTTCGCTGGCCTGCAAACGAAAGGGTCTCTGGTTGGATTCCCAGTCAGGACACATGCCTAGATTGCAGGCCATACCCCTAGTAGGGGGCATGCGAGAGGCAACCACACACTGATATTTCTCTCCCTCTCTTTCTCCCTCCCTTCCCCTCTCTAAAAAGAGAATAAATAAAATCTTAAAAAACAAGAACAACAAACTCCCACCAATCCTATAAATATGCAAAGAACAAAATTGCTTCTTTTACTGGTTTGAAAATGAACAGTACTCTCATGTCAGCAGACAATGATCTAAAATACTCAGAACACTATTTGATAATTATCCAATGTTAACAATTACAGTGCATAAGAGCGTTTTTTTTTTTTTTACAAGGCAGTGACTGAACAGAAAACCTATGTGGGATTTAGTCTCCAATTACACACTGGACGGTTTGGCTTCAGATATAGGTGGAAGCTGATGCGATAACAACTTTGGAGATACAAAGAAGTCTCATGTGTCCCCAAATTCCTATCCACTGGCTTGATATGGTGTTTGGAACTCAAACACTGGGTTTCTACTCTGTTGGAATAAAAGTCTTTCCCCCTAGAAAATTTGGCACTATAATGATAATGAAGAAAATACAGATAGAAAATGGACCTCAAATTTGGCCTTAATAGTAAAGGTGCAAATCAAAAAGGCTGAATTTACAGTTTCTCATATTAAAATTTTACTGACTTATTACACTGAAGAGGAAATTCTCAACAGACACCTTGCTGAATGAATGAAGGAATCAAGGGCATGAAAGGAATGTCTGCATAAATGGCTCCGTAATCACTAAGACTTTTCAAAGAGTTTTTAAAGGAACACTTCAGCATACTAAGGTGGTGAAAAGAGGTGGTTCTGAAATAAAACTAGTTAGCCGAATTAAATTCTTTCACCAAAACAAAGTAAAATTATCATCTGAATTGATTTCAAAGAAGGTAATGGAATGGGGTTGGGTCAGTGAGGTACAAAGGCCAAAAAAAAAAAAATCGTGTTGCTAAAGACATGCTAATGTTCGGTTCCCTAACCAGTTTTCATTTTCTGGTCCAATTTCCTGTTCGGTGGAGTGTGTACCTTGCTATAACCATGGAATGGAATCCAGGGAGAGTCTGCACACCTAATCCTCTCGAGCGAGTGAGTCAGACGTGTCATCCACGGTAATCGACGCAGAAGCCAAACGTGGGAACTACCGTATGGCCTACTTAGATGCCTTCCTTACCTGTGGCAGTGCAGAAGAACCAAGTCATTGAATGTGTATATTCTATAAGTTTTGGAAGATTTTTCTATTGTTCTTTTTAACTACGGCTCTAAATGCTAATACTTTTTTGGACATTCTAAAATATACTTGATCATTTTAATATGACTTCAACTATATAGATAGAAACCTTGAGATAATATAAATAGTGGTTCCATTTCAACAACTGTAATTTTCCTGCTATAGTTACTTGCAAATAAGCCTGTTGTCTGAGCCACTCACTGAAGTGTGTGTGGCCCAGACTCTACTGGTATTTGCCCAGTTCCCTACAGTTACACAAATTACAATGGCCGCGTGAACTTAACTGCCTTAGACAGATGTCCACTGATGCATCTTTGAGAACCAAAAGTATAGGGAAGCGGTCAAGGGTGAGGACCCAATGGCAAGAGTTCAAGACCTACCTTGGAATCACGCATGCAATGGTGAGTATGCCACTTCCTCAAAGTAGGACTCAGGCAAGGGCCTAAGTAAGGCCAGGAGGAAGAAAGCTAGATTCGTGATGGCTTCAAACGAGAAAAAGAAAGAAAAAAAAGTAAGGCTCCTGCACTGGTGACTGGCCTGAAATGGCAAAGTGTGGGAACTGCTTTGATTGTGATACAACAAAAACTACTACTCACTCCTCCATTCAACAATATCTTGGGACAATGGGCTAGGCACTATGCTAGGAGCTGGGAAATGGTGGTGAATAACACAGTGAGTTTACAGTGTTGCAGAAAAACAAGACATTAACAAATACTTGCACAATTAAATACAATTGTAAACTGATGTATAAAAGAGAAGTAAATCATGCTATATAGCACTGTATCATAGGTAGAACAGTCATGCGTCTTGGTTTGTCTGGGATAATTTCAATTTATGCCTGCTTTTTTATGCCATCACATTCAAAATGACTCTCATAAGCACCTCCTTTTGGATGAAAGATATGTGATTACTATTCACGTTAATAAAAGGAGATCTGACTTAGTCTGAGACCCATAGCGGAATTTTTTTCTAGCGAGTGACCTTTCAGCTGAGATGTAAGAATGTGAGAGCTACCCAGAGAAGGACGTAGGGTTGCAAAATGAAGGGAGGCCATGGGAAGTTGCATATGCAAAGAATTAAGGGGTGGAGAAGCCCAATCTATTTAAGAACTTGTGCACCGGGAACGGTTTGGTAAGAAAGGCAGTGGCAAACAGGCAGTGCCTTATCAGTAATTTTACACAACAGGTTCAAGACCTAGAGCAACCATAAGCCATTGAATCATAATGACAGTAATAACTATCACTAAAATAGTGTTTAAGATGTGTCAATATCAGTTTTACAATTGTTAACTCACTTAGCTGCACCAGGACAGTTTGAAGCATGGGGCATTATATTCCTGTTTTTTCTCAGAGTAAGAGATAGACTGAAGCACAAATATTAAGTCAACTTGTATAAAGTCATATGAGGTCTGTCTAGGAAAACATCCAGCCATTGTTAATATAACGAGAACAGTTTGTGTGACATCACTGTGACCTGGCAGCCAAGGAGAGTGGACTGGAATGTGCATGTGTAAACAATGATGACTTCACTGTACTAGTAAGTGGGGGACAGTAGACACCATTGAGAGAGCATGTGTACTGTGTGGCCATCACATTCAAAATGACTGAGCAAGTAGAACAACAAATCTGCATCAAATTTTGCATTAAGCTCGAACATTCCTCTGCAGAAACTATTTGGGCAATTCAGAAGGCCACAGCTATGGTCAACTGGTGATTGGCAGTTTCATCACGACAACTTGCCTGCTCACACATCATGTCTCAGACAATTTTTTGGTGAAACATCAAATCACCCAGGTGACTCAGACCCCCTACAGCCCAGAGTTGGTGCCCTACAACTTCTGGATTTTCCCAAAACTAAAGTCACCTTTGAAAGAGAAGAACTGCAGACCTTTGAGTAAATTTGGAAAAATATAACAGGGCAGTTGATGGTGATTAGGAGAATTGTGTAAGGTCCCAAGGTACTTTGTTTGAAGGGGACTGAGGCATCATTGTCTTGTGCACAATGTTTCTTGTATTATATATCTTCTTCAATAAATATAACTTTTTATAGTACATGTCTGGATACTTCTGGACAGAACTTGTATTTCAAGAAAAGGATGGAACCAAGCTGTCAATTGGGCAGATTGCTCCAGAGTCCTTACTCTACTAATCAGGGGAAGGACTACATCAGATTTGAACATTATTTTTGTAAAAATTTAATTGAGCCTAAAGAACTTCAAAGTTATGAGTTTATTTTTAAATGATTTAATAACAGTGAAATGTTAAACTTGCTGTTATTTTCTGTTTGTCAGGTTAAACTTTATATTCTCAGAACAGTAAAGTATAATTCTATCTGTGTTAAATAAAAAATGAGGGTATGGACTTATGTATCAATGTTATGAGAAAATAATTGAATAAACATAAGAATTTTTAAGGATTTGTTGGAATGAAAAAGTGGGAGAGTCAGGGATTTTACTTTTCACCCTAAACTGTTATTTTATCTTTTCACAAGTGCATGTTTTAACAATAGAAATAAAAGAGTAAGTACCAACACCCCAATATTTCTGCTTTCTAAGAAACATACAGTGTTTTGGAGAGCTAAAGAGACCAATCTGTAAGAAAAGACTCGTGATAATAAACTTCACCTTTTCTGTGAGAACAGACAGTCCTGAGGAAAGACTTCAAACAAACCACATAGGTTGTTTGTTTGAATAAGAAATGAGGGATGTTGGCAATACCGAGGTACTGTACGTTCTGACGATGAGTGTACTCATGCTCATGCCTGGGAATGAGAGTAACCCTTTGAGGTGAATCTACTGCTATCATAGGCTGCAGACAATGCAACTCACCACCCAACATTTTCCAGGTGGTATAAACCAATGGTAAGCAAAGTTCAAGTAAAATTGCTTTATGGTTGGGCTGAGTTTTGGCCCATATATATATATATACATCTCTCAATTTTCAAGATATTGTTTCTATTGACTCAAGCTATCAAGGAATTCAATTCTAAATAGTCCTGGGATGACATTTTATTAGTAATGTAGGACTGGTGTTTTCACTGAATCATGGTGGTGACTTTCAGATTATACTGTCTTTCCTAGAAATAAAAAGCTTTCCTTTTTCTAAATTGGATTTTCAGACTTCCTCCATTTAATTAACTGAGCAAACAAATTGAAACTCCCCTATGCTTCATATATAATTATTGTTCTGTATTTGTATCCATTTCCCATTTGCTTTCTTCTGTAAGAAGAATGCTGTTTTTTAGAGTAGAATTTATAGTTATTTATGTATGCAATATACTGTGATGATAAAGGCATATTATTTTGCTTAATTATGATGATGATGCTATTGAAGTCTGTAATAAAAGTCTATCATTTCCTGGGCAATTTGACAGCTTTTGAGAACTCTGAGTTCCAAGGATCCTCAAATCGCAAATGGCACTGATCTTTGTATTTAAAATGCATTATCTCGTGTATGAGGTATCTACTTTCCTGTGTTATTCTGAAAAGGACAAATGCTAGGATATTTCATTTCATTTCATTTCATTTTTTAATCTATTTTATTGATTATGCCATTACAGTTGTCCCATTCCCCCCTTCACTCCCCTCCACCCTGCACAGCCCCTCCCCACCAGTCCCCCCCCTTTAGTTTATGTCCATGTGTCCCAAGTTCTTTAGATTCTGTATTTCCCATAGTATTCCTGCCCTCCCCTTGTCTATTTTCTACTTACCTTCTATGCTACTTATTCTCTGTAGCTTCTCCCCCCCTTCTCCTCCTCCCACTCCCCTGTTGCTAACCCTCCATGTGATCTCAATCATAAATAGATAGAGGCAATTTTTCTGACTCCTTGCACTGGGAGTGTGATACTATACATTTTAGAAACTTACAAATATTGAGATCTCGGAACACATCCCTCTTTCTTTTGTTTAATAGGTATTTTGTTAGATTTCATGTTAAAGAGAATCTCTTCTTTGTGTCCACAGCACATTGTTCATAAATCTATTACAACACATAACATTTCTTACTCATTATGGTATGTTTCTGTCTCTCATTTCAAATATATATTTTGAAGGGTTAATGTTCAATAATACTGTGATGATGATAATGATGATCATGTCTCAAACACTAAAATGCAGCATCTAGCATATTATAAGTTATATGTGTGTGCATATATATATGTATATTGTCTGTCCAGGTGGTAGCTGGCCATGTAATATGAAAAACAGAGACATTTATTGAAGAAGATGCAAGATTCAAGAAACGTTGCACACAGGACAAGATGCCTCAGTCCCCTTCAAACAAGGCACCTTGGGACCTCACACTCCCAGTCATCATTAGGAGGGGACAGAAACTCTCTCTTCATTAGCTGCCCTACTACCAGAAGCTCATCATTAGACATTCATTCCTTTGGTGAAGGAAGGCTTGAGGTGTCTAAAATCCTTACGAAGTTGAAAAATGTTTTTTGTTTTGTGAGAAGAAAGGAGGGCAAACAAGAAGGAGACTGAAAATAGATAGCTTGAGAATTATGTCTTAGTATCAAAGGGCGCCAACACATGGGAAGAGGCACTACCAACATTTCTGATGAAATGTTCATGTTTATTAGAGTTGCTCAAAAACCTAGCTTAGAGAATCTCATAGTTATATCAAGTTTGCTTTCTGTACCCCTTCACCATGTTTCCTGAAACCATTTTCATTTTGTTTAAGTATTTTTATATTTACTTCCTATCACTAAATAACATGTTTATATTGCTACTTCCTGATTTTTCAGTGTTAAACCCTACACGTTGGCTTCCAGCTGTGGATAATAACAATTTAGCTTTTTCTCAGACCCACACCACACACAGGTACAGGATACACCTATGCCCCTATTCTCCTAATGAAGTTACATAAAAGTTTAGGTAAATTGATTGTCATTGTTTACATTGTTTTGATGACGCAGATGTTATTAACAGTGGAGTCATTTTACAATATATATCCTGAGTATCTTTTTTTCACTTATTTTTGTTTTTCATGTTCTTTGTAATGCCAAAGATATAGCTCGCTAATTTTCTTTGTCAGTTTTTCTATGTATTTATCACTAACTTATCAAAACTCTTCTCTGACTATGTAAACCTCCATTTTATATGTTTAAACATTAAGCCCATTAAATAGTCTATAAATTTCATCTTCTCTCCAAGCCTTCTTCTCTGCCCCCGTCTAATTTGATTAATATTAAAGTCTATTGCCTTATCATCATATTGGGGATTTCTACGTTCTTTATTTTATACTGTATCCCTTGTTTCTCAGATATTTTTTCTCTTTTTCTTAGTTTACTTTCTTGTTTTCACAGAGAACATCCTCCAGTATTTCCTCCTCATTCAACCATCTTTTGCTACCTACTGAGTACCACGCACAGTTGTAGGTATTAAGGGTATAGTGAGAACCCAACTTCATTCAACTGTATTTTGATGAGCACCATGGTTGAAAGGGAGCAAACTTCTCCCACACGCTTGGTCAGAGACAACCCTGGTTCCTGAGCCCTACTGAGAAGTGAGACCAGTTAGGAAGCGGTTAGATTTTTTTTTTCACATATCCCATTTTCACCTCTTTATGTAGCAGTGTCCTTTTCTCTGGAAATGGTGCCTGCCTTCCGACTTCATGTTGTCATGGTCACATGATCTGGCCCAGGAATAGGCCCATAGCAGATCTGAACTTTCGTGTGCAGACACTTTATACTCAGTCTGAGATCAGTGAGCATAAAGGATATAACCCTACAGCTCCCTGCAGCCACGATCTCCTGTCAGGAGTATAGAGATCTGCTTTGTTTAAACCTTGACCCATTTTCTAGAGGTAAGTGCAGACCTACTCTGTGTAAAGCCATGTACCAAACCCAGTGAGAAATAACTTGGAGAAAGCCCAGTGTATAGGATGGAATAACACTAACATAAAGAAAGAATCAGAATTGGAAGACAGAGATAAAGAGAGAGAAAGCAAAAGAGAGAAAGTTCAACATCATTTGCATCCTCTATACCCCCTAATATCCCACCTCTGGAATCTCCTCCCCCAAGTCTTCCAGGGACTAAACTCCCTGTTTTACTTAGCTAATTGGATTTTGATTCTTTCTCTGCAACCAGGATCCTAAGTAACAACATATAATAAAAGGGAAACTGACTAATGAAGAAAAACCCTTGGAAACATCCTCTCATGAGCGCCTGACAATCCCATGTAGAAATTTTTCCCTCTCCTCAGAAAGAAGATGGTATGAAATAAGATTGTACAAGATCCGTGGGCCCCTTCCAACTGAAATTCTATGTATCTGCAATAAAGAAGAAGAGTAAATAAATCTGTAAGACTAGCAAATTCCCTGTGTAAAGAATATCTTCATTTGGGGATATGATCTCTGTGAGGTCAGCGATTTGGTTAATTTTATTCACTGATATATCCCCAGTGCTTAAATACTATTCATTGAATGGATGAATGTATACTTGCATGAATAAACTTTTAACATATAAAAGATTAACTACAAAGTGGCCCATCACTGTCCTAAATTTAAAAAACTTGTGTTTGGGGCCCTTAAATCCTGTCTAAGTAAAACAGTAAAAGAAGCAGACATCCTCTTCTCTGTCCCCTTGACCCCAGCAGAAGACCACTCGGGACTGTGACTGCTGGTTGGGTCGGACAAACTGGATGAGGGGGTTATTCAATCACAGGGGCAGGCAGAAGAGCTAGGATTACCTGACCTAACTGTGATGAAAGGAAACAAAGCATAAAAGCATCATTTCCTCTCCAAAGAGGAAAGACAGTGCCCATTTTGAATACTCATTAAAAAATCAAGAAAATCCAACAAGCAAGAAAATTCTCTTACTATGTTTATGAAAGTCCAGGCTTTGGTCCTTAGCTCTTGTCAAGGAGCTTTAGCAAGCAGACCACCTAGCAGTATCCTTATGCACCAAATCCTTGCTGGTAGGTTGCTTAGTGATGAAACATCAGGCAACCTTTCAAAATTCCATAGGTTATGTTATTAACAAGTATAGATGGGAAACAAAATCAACTGTGTTACAGAAAACAACTCAGCCGCTTTCGGGTGTATGGAGTGGAAGTTTATTCTACACGCGCGGATCCAGGGGAGTCAGTTTCCAAATTCTGGGCACTCAGCAGTGGGGGAGCAGTTATTTTTATAGAGCAAGGGAGGGCCTGTCCTTCAGACCCTTACTTCTGGGGGAAAAGCAGGAGGCAGTTACAGAAGCAGAAGGAGAAGAGCGTCATCTCTGGCGTGTAGATGATAAACAGTCCAGAGACACCAAAAGAGGCTTTTGGCCTCTATGGGCCCAAACAAGCCACTGGGCTGCAAAAACAAATCACTCTCTGGTCACTGTGTGGTGTCTTAAAATAGCTATCCATTTCCCCCAACATGATAATTATGTATTCAGATTTTTAGAGATTCATATACAACCTGAGACCTGGCATCTAGAGAATGAGGCAAGGTTTACGTGGGGCAAGCCTTCTTTTTCAAACATTCAGTATAACACTTCTCAGCTGAAGGGGACCTAAAACTCCATTTGAAAATTAAGAATTCATCTTCCCGTGTCTTACATGTGCTTCTTTTCAAAAGATAGTGACTAGTATCAATAGTGCCAAGATCGTACCAACGATCAAACAACCAAGGCCAACTTCTGAGTTGATGGTATTTTTTGTGGATATGCCACATTCAATGGAAACATTCAATAGTAACTCGAATGGCATAGACTAAAAAATACAGCAAGGCAAACACACTCTCTGGTGCTGAGGGGCAAGTCCAGCATGTTTTTTGAAGTGTTTGTCACTCCACCATTGGCTCTGTGAGATCCAGTGATTGGTACAGAGGGCTTGCGGTAAAAAGCGTATTGGTGAATGCTCTGGTAAAGTAAACAGATGAGCCAATATGCAAGATTTGGAGTTAATGGTCTTTCTCCTTTTGCTCTGCATAAAAACTAAGTTTCCTATGAGTATCTACTCATAATGAAACCTGTTGATAGTTATTTCTCTACTTTTTCTTCTGTTCTGTCTATTTAAACTAGATGATGATCTTACAAACACATTCATTTCCAGTCCTACCTCTTTTTCTTCATAGACCATCTTCTGATTCTTGTGTTTTTATATTCTTGTGTTATTTTTCCTACATCACACTTTAAAAATAAATCTCACTCTTTGACTGACTTACACATCAGGGCAATACCAGCTCCTACAGAATACACATAGTACTCCATAAATATTTAGTAAATGGGAGGAGGTATTGCCATCTTAGATCTTCCTTGGAATGTGTCCATCTCTGCCTAACAACTTGTGAAGTAGAAGGGAAACTAACACACTAATTGCCTCCCTTAAAGACTCTACCAAAGGGACTGGTCTATGGGAAGAGACTTTAACCCCTCAGCACCTGCTAAAGGAAGATTGCTAATAGAGGTCCTGCTTGGTAACTCTATTTTGATGATACTTCAACTATAGCTGGGTTCTCACCTTCATACTTTCTAAAACATACACACAAAGGGATTAATTTGAGTGGCCAAATTGATATGCATGTTTAAATTAGCAGATTAAGCAGTTATACAGTAAGTACAAACTGATGACTGAATACAATATTCAACTTATTACTCATTCTTAAGTAAGTTATGGCCTGTCTTGGACAGAGCACCCACATATCTACATCTGGAGCAACTCATTGAAAGAACACACTTCCTTACCAAATACGGTGGAGACAGAGATCACATTTCATGAAGTAATTTTCAAATATGCAGAGGATATGACCTAACATTAATTAGAGGAGATTATTGTTTTCCTTCAGTCTAATTGCCTGATATAAACAACCAGTTGGTGAGTCAGTTAAAATACACATCTTATCATATGGCAATATAGCGGAGGGGTTGGATCGATCTTTGTTTACGTATTAGTTTCCTATTGCTACTGTAACAAGTAAGCATAAACTCAGTGGTTTCAACCAACACAAACTTTATATTACTGGGGGTGGAAGTCTGAAATGGGTCTATCAAGCTGAAATACACATGTCATTAAGGCCATGTTTCTGCTGGAAGCTCTAGAGGAAAATCTGTTCCTCACCTTCTAGAAGTCACCTGCCTGTTTTGGCTCATGTCTCCTTCCTTCATTTCAAAGCACATCATTCCAACCCGTTTCTATAGTCACATCTATTCTCTGACCCTGACGTTTCTGTCTCCCTCTTAGAAAGACCTTTGTGACTATAATGGGATTCCAGGCAATCTTCCTCTTTTAAAGTCCTTAATTTACTCTTATCTGTTAAATCCTTTTTGCTACATAAAGTAACACATTCATAGGTTCCAAGAATTAGGGCATGGACTTCTCTGTGGAGTTTTTCTGTCTTCCAGAGTTTATATGCCAACTTTGCCAATGATAAGGTGAAATTTGATACATGTAACCCTCAAGAGTTTTTTATTCTTATTTATTTTTGACTCTAGAATGAGAATTGTAAATCTCAGCCTTGTAAGAATTAAAGAACAAATGAACATAAAGCATTTAGTGTGTTAGCAGGCACACAGTATGTATTATTTTTCTTGGATTTGGCTAATTTGATAGATTTATTCTTCCATTGATTCTGATCAAAAAGATATAGACCTTAGAAGTACAGAAGCTTTAATTTTTTATTACCTGTGTTTTCAATTTCTATCACAGGTCAATATGGCCTATTCCCCTAAAAGGAAAATAATAATAAAACTGCAAGAAGGAAATAAAAATAAAGAAGAAATATCTTAGGAAGCTCTGGCTGCCGGAATTGTGACTGAAGCTGATGTCATAACTGAGGGCATGCTGACCCAGATGTTCTCCAGACATTAACCTTAAGCACTCACTGGCTTTCAGTTTCTTGTGCTAGTAATCAGCTCATTGGGTATGTATGAGAAATACATATGCACACATAGTAGATGAGTACACAAATAAACACATGCGTAATTCTAAAGATAAGCAGCATACTAGCAGAGTACTGTGAGCAATGACCTTAAATAAGGTATGTGCATAATCTGTAAAAGTAGTTTCAACCCCTTTGCTTTACTTATGAAATTATTCAAACAAGATTTCATTGTACATATATGCAAAAATATATTAATGTAAATTATTAAACTAGTAGTTTGATTTTTCCTAAAAGCTATGTAATAATTCATTCATATGTATTTAACTAGTCCATTTTCAGCACTCTTTCCAGTTAAGGAATTTACTTTGATACTTAACTTACTCCCAATTTTTCTTGCAGAGATAAAAAAGCCAGTTATGTTTTGTGTAGAAGATAGTCAAATACTTAAAGATTGTTATAAAATTTACACCCACATTATAGCCTAACAGTAGCCATTACCATATTTCATTTGGTTTCCATCTGTTGGTAGTGTTGTCATTTACAATATTTATTACTTATTTTTAACTTCATACATTGTGAAGAACATATTTGTTCATCTTTTGGCCCTTTTATAACTTGATTTGTTTCCATGTGCATTTGAAAAAAAATTGGCAAGTCATTGACAAATTCATTCAGCAAATACATACTGAACATCCATGACATTCCAGGAGAGCATGTAGGGGCTGAGAGTGAAAGAAGCCACTCCAAACACCAACTTGCGTGGCGTTTAAATGAAGAATATAGATAATAAACAACAAGCAATATATTTGTTGTACTGTGGTGGTGAGTGTCATATGCTGTGAAAAAAATAACAAATAAAAACAATGTAGTGTAAAGGGAGAAAAAATGAGAAGTTATATTTTAAATTAAGAATGAAGAAAGAAGCCCCTGACTACTGTCAGCTCAGAAATGGTCACAGTGCCTTCCTGTTGGACATAAAATATTTTACAGCAAATGAAAAATCAGGCAAGACCACTAGACCACTCTCATAACTATACTAGACCAAGATCAAAATAAGGCCAAGTAGTAATCATGTCTGGGTACAGATGAAAACAAGAGCACTGCATAAGTCACAAAAATCACCAAACATCTTCCTCATCCAGCTAACATGAATAACAGCTGATTCTTGCTGACTCTTCACCAATTATAGCTTTAGTCTCCCTCCGTTCCCCCTGGTGAAAAATTGTTAAGATACCCAATCATGGAATTGCCCTCACATTCTAACAGCCTCTAAAACAGAGCAAAATTATGTTTCATTGAATATTTCCTAAAACTACCTAGCACAAACCCGAGCCCTATGATGAGCTCCTTCTAACATCCCCTTCCTTAGTGGTCCACCTCAAGGCTCCACATGGTGCATGGCATCTCTCACTGAGCAAAGAAACCCAACATTGACTACAGCTGTGTTCCTGGTGCACTTTGGCTAAAAGGTGCCAGAAAGAAGTCATCCCTGCTGAACTGACAGTTGAGCAAATAACAAAAGGATGGGAGTGAACCATTTGTCCATGTGAGGAAAGGGGAAACAGCCAGTTCAAAGACCCCAAGACAGGCTTATCCTCAAGTAGGTTCAAGGAAGAACAAAGGTACACAGCTGGTTAGAACTGAATACATAAAAAGCAAAAGAGATGTGGGAAATAAGGTGAAAGTCTAGGTTGTGGAGGGTCTTGCATGCCTTGAATGTTTGCACCCCCAGTTCACATGTTGAAGTCCCAACCCCAATGTGGTGGTATTAGGAAGTGGAGCCTTTGGAAGGTAAGTAGGGTTAGAGGGGGCCATGAGAGCAGGTCCGGGCCTGAGGGGATTAATGCCCTTATAAGACACACCAGAGAGTTTGTTCTGTCTCTCTGGCATGTGAGCATGTGACACTGACCGTACTTCACTTTTCAAGTGAGGTAGAAACCTCTGCAGGGCTTTCTCATGGCCTGATAGATTTTAATGGGAGCACTCTGGCTGCTCCTGTATGGTAGCAAAGTCAGGGAAAGAAGCCAGGAACCCAGTAAGGAGTTCACACAGTAGATACTGGTGCCTTTGTTCAGGGCAATAGAAATGGAAGTGGTGGAAAGTAGGCATGGGGGATACAACAGCCTCCTGAAAACCAGTCTTGGATATCAAATATATTTTGAAAGTACAGCCAAAGATTTGGTGGTCCATTTGCTGTAGACCCTGAAGGAAATGCAAGTAACTTTTTATTTAGGTAATTCCAAGGAGAAGTGCATGTCAATTAAAGTAATTGTGATATTTCTTATCTTGAGGTCTGTGTTTATTTAATTTATCATGGTGATTTTTGCAACATTTAATATTTTTTAGGTACACAGATAAGCATGGAGCCCAGAATGCTATTTTATTACAAATTTTTAAAAAGCATTGTAGCAGCAAAGTGAATATCAGGGAACACAGATAAATAGAACTGAGAACAGGAGGAGCTGGCCAGCAGCCAAAGGTCACACACAGGCTCTGGCCTCTAGGTCAAAAAGGAGGAAAGGCGGAAAGGGGGTAGGTGTGGAGACCAGCCACACCTAGTGCTATACAGCAGAGGCAGAGCACCATCGCTTTACTAAATAAATAGGCTATTGTCACAAGCTTAGGTTCAAGGTACAGTCTTTCCTGTAAGTCAGCCGGGCAACTGCTTGCCTAGCTGTCTGCTGAGCAGTCTGGCACCAAGGAATAGACAAGAGTCACACAGAGTATCTATGCTATTCACTCAGCTTTTATTGAATGAAGGTTCACTTGAAGTAGAACATCAACATGCATTAATATCCTCCTCACACTCTGACAGTCTAAGAGAAATATAACATACACACAAAGCAGTCAATGGTGGATAACAAACCCGAGTCCCAAAGTCTCAGTCTGCAACTCCAGGAGACAGCACGGTGGGCAAGGGAGTTGTCAGCATCTTGCTAGGAAGGATCTCCAGAGCCAGGTGGGCAGCAGGGCAAAGTCCTCAGTCCGGCAGGGCAGAGCCTCCAGCGGCCAGTGCCAAGGGAGACCAGCGTGGCGTGGAGCAGCCCTCTGGTGTGTGGAGCTCGGCTGTCTCAGCAGCAGTTTGAAGACTGCTTCAATTACACCCTTGAGAGTGGTGTACTCTATTCTTCTGGGTCTTTTGGTAAGTGTCTTGACGCCCATGATGGCAAGTGGGAAACTTGCCCCAGAGCCTCTCTATGGGTGGTCTTGTTCTGCAGACACGGCCGTTCTGATCACATGTGCAGATATCTTAGGCGTGTCTCCTTGACAGATGTGTCCACTCTGACTTAGGTAGTTTTCCTCTTGAACCAAAGTGTCATGGCTGACTGACAGCCATGCTGGTTGACATGAGTGGATCCACTTTGTTTTATATACTTTATGCTATTTTGATTGGACCAATGTCATTTTATTGGTCCTGCTCTCCACAGCTATGCATCACAGCAGCTGTGCCATTTCCTCCCTGGGGCCATGGCATTGTTTACTTTATAATTATTTAACAGGAAATAGAAATGTTTATGTGTCTAATATCAGATCCTGGAGGAAATTGCCAAAGGAATAGCATTAAGATACTCATTGGAGAGCCTGGAGAATCTGCTTTCAAAGAAGGGGTACCTATAATAAAGTGCATATTTATTTATTAATCATTATTTTGTTGACTTAAGTAGACAATAAATGCACAACTAAGAATACATAAGAATGGATGAGTGACATTTATGCCTGTGTAGCTCAGTTGCTATTTTTATCATTTCTAGATTAGACTGAAGAAAATACTCACACTTTTGGCTTGAATAACAAATGAGCTAGATTCTGGGCAAACTAATGTGCAAATAAATCTACAGCAGGGTCGATGTTCTCAGAAAGACATTGGAAAAATAATAATATAATAAATTACAGTTTAAATGCATGTTTTAGCCTTTGGGCAAAGGAGCAAATCACTCTTTTCCAATCCAGACAGTGGCCATATGTGCCAGAGGGGAGAGGTGGGTACAAAAACACGAGTAAAACCTGACAAAGGAGCTTTGGGGGTGAAGCCTGTTGCAAGGCCTTCTAAATTCACTTAAAACGCATAGCTATGGAAGCTGAGCATAACTCCTCCTTTGATAACAAGCAGGGCTTTTATTTTGTTTTAAGATAAAGTTGTATTTCAGAATTCCCTAAACATAGTCTGATTCTATCAGACCATGAAAACGCTGCAGAGGTAAAAACTTACCCTATTACAAAATATGTACCAATTATTCCCTCTTTCCATCAGCAATTGTTTTTGCATTTGTACAAAATACATTGATTAATTTTGTGTTGTGTTTGAGGACAAAAAATTGGATGCAGTGACACATGCCTGCCCAGCAACCAGAGAAAAGGGGGCTGAGCAAAGCAAAGGCTGTGCAGAACAGCACGGTGGACTCAACCGGGAGGCAGAGCACACGGAAGGAAGGCCTCCCCTGGCTTGAGAGATGATCCTACGATATGGAAGCATTCAATATTCTAATAGGGGTGTGGCTTACATGACTATATTCAGTCTTCAAAAGGGTGCACTTATGATTTGTGTTTCAAAGTATACATATTTTATATACAAATACAATGATAAAAAGTACAATAGTAATCAAGGTGAAGAGTGGGTGGAGATGTGGATGATAAAATGGTACAATATTGATAACTGTTGATACTTAGTGGTGGGTACTTTGGGGTGCATTTTGCTATACTCTTACCTCGTTCATGTTTTAATTTTTCTTAATAAAAACAAGTGTATGGGTAAAAAATATAATAATAAAAAATAAAACAGGACACCTGCAAATTTTCCACTTGAACTTTCCCTTCCTTTGCTATACTGTAATTCCTAGACAGTCCCCTTTCTCTGGATTTTTTTCCTTCTAAATGTACAGTGCCTGCTGCATAAATATTTGTTGACTGAATAAAAGAATTGAAAGAGCTCAGGGTAGAAAATGTTGAAAAATTTGAAATATTAAATAGCAGAAAATGAAAGCCACTGAGGTAATCAGAGTCATCATGCTGAAGTAATTTTATCCAATTTCTTTATACAAACATACACACATACTAATGCATTCACAAGGAACATTTTTAAATATTTTGTTTTAAGACTAATGTTAGACCTTCAGAGACTTTTTCTTTATAATCCAAACATTCATTAAAAATACAGTGTTAATGGCTACAGAATAATCCAAAGAATGTCTTATCATCTATAAGACAATTCACCTTACTGTTGAAACACTTAGATGGTTTTAAATGTCATAAAGTATCTTTATAAATATTTTTCTGAAACTCAGATTATTAACCTTAAAATAGATTTTTTAAAAATATTTTACTTATTTATTTTTAGAGAGAGGGGAAGGGAAGAAGAAAGAGTGGGAGAGAAACATCAATGTGTGGTTGCCTCTCATGTGTCCCCTACTGAGGAACTGGCCTGCAGCCCAGGCATGTGCCCTGACTGGGAATCGAATCGGCGATTCTTTGCTTCACAGGCCCGTGCTCAATTCACCGAGCTACACCAGCCAGAGCCTAAAATAGATTTTTAAATTGAAATATTTTTCTGATTAGATACTTAAAATAGTTATGCCCTTATACTAATCTATATCTTTTTTATGTATTTATAGCTTGGTCCAATTTTCTATTGGGGTAATAATGTTTTTCATATCGATTTATAAAATTTACTTATATATAAAGTATATATGAATGCTTTTTTGTTATATTTGCTGTGAATATTTTCCCCAGTGTTCATCTACTTTTTAATTTTTATAGCAGTTTTGATGTAGATTTAAGCTCAGTCTGGCAAGGACAGGATGTAGTATGGATGGGAAGGGAGGCGAGAAAGAGCTTTCAGAGGGTTATCACGTGACCTACATGGATGTGTTTTAATTCAGGACAATTGCTTAAGTGCACCTTACTAAATGTATATACCTCTCAATAAAATGTTTGTAATAATAATAGTTCATATAACCATATATATTTTATTTAAAGACAGTACTTTATAATTACTAAATTGTTTCACATAAATCTTGCAGTGTTTAGCAGCTTTTACAGAAAAATCTCTATTCCTTTTAACTCCCTTTTGAACCAGATCAAAATTGTTTCAATTATTGTAATTTATAATGTTTTACAATCAGATAATGCACTCTTTGTTGGTACTAATATTAAAATTTTTCTTAGCTTTCTTACTTGTTTATTCATCCAGATAAATGTTAGGATTATTTTCTCAGATTATACAAATTCTTTTAAGATTTTGTTTATTTATTGTTAGAGATAGGGAAAGGGAGGCAGAAACAGAGGGAGAGAAACATCAATGTGTGGTTGCCTCTCATGTGTCCCCAACTGAGGACCTGGCCCACAACCCAGGCCTGCGCCCTG
The DNA here is from genome assembly GCF_014824575.4 of Sturnira hondurensis. Lineage (NCBI taxonomy): Eukaryota > Metazoa > Chordata > Mammalia > Chiroptera > Phyllostomidae > Sturnira > Sturnira hondurensis. Next base: position 345,370 of record NW_028095005.1, read on the forward strand.
ACTGGGAATCAAACTGGGGACCCTCTGGTTCACAGCCCACACTCAATCCACTGAGCTACACTAACGAGGGCTACAGAAATATTACCATGAACAAATTTTAAAGTAAATTAAGCTTACCTCTTAAATTTCATATGAATGGGATTCTTCATACGGTACATGATATTTTGTTTGTAGCTTCTTTTGCCCGATGCCAAGCTGTGAAACTGCTGCCTGCTGTGTAAGCCGCAGGAACCCGCGGCTTGCCATTGGTGGTACCCTCCACCACAGGACTCCACTAGATTCCTGTGTGTGTTGGCTGTTGAAGGACGTATGCCTTGGTTGTTTGAGTTTGACGTCTTCAGACCCATCTTTTTGACTGGGGTATGCCCCCTTCAAGCAGTACTCATATTTTTTTAAACATACAGAAATGAAAAGCATGGCTGCTCAGTGTCGAGGAATGTGAGACCATCATCCTGATGCTTTTATAGATAGAGCACCAATGAACTGTTATATCCTCAAATACTAACTAGAACAGAAAAAGCCAAAATGAGACTCTCCACACATACATAGGAGTGGCCGTAGAGACTTTCAATATACTGTGCCGTGTTCATCCAGTGAGAAGGCCTTCCTACCTCAGAGCAGTGTATCTTAAATTTTAATGTGTGTTCAGGACAACTAGAGACCTAGTCCAAATGCAGGTTCTGATTCAGTAAGTCTGGGATGGGACTGAGATTCAGCGCTGCTAAGAGGATCTCATGGGATCACAAAGCTGCTAGTCCAGGAACCTTGCCATGAGCAACAAAGCCTTAGAAAATAGAAACTAGATAATTACAAAGAGTAAATGTGAGCTCACAAGTGTGACAGACCCTGGCAACTGACCCAAAATAAACGCATCATAATCTACACTGTAGAGATTAAAATCTACCCAACTTTCAGCCAGATCTTTGCTACATAAGGTCAGAACATCCTTAAAGCACAGAGGAAACAAGCCGCCACTGTGCAAACACTTTCTGATGATTGATCTGCCTAACAGGCTCCCTGTACTAGACCTGAGATTGCTGGTAAACCAAACATCTTCACAGACAATTTTTATCAGATCCAAAGACTGGCCCTTGGAAACAAAGATTTGTCTCTGATCTAATCACCTATTTCATTAGGGGGAAAATGTCTGCTGACATGATACAGATAAAACCTTTTCTTGAAAACTCCCAATGACCTAATAAGAATAGTCCTAGTATGCTTTCCTCTGTAAAGAGACTGATATAAAGGTATGAGGTCATCTGCAAACAGCAACAGAAAATTTGCCATAATAGTTGACTATTGACAGTGCTGGGCTTCCTGGAATGTAAGTCTGGACGGCAAGTGTGACTTCTAAGATAACAGAAATATGTCACAATAGGAAGAAAAATTGTTTACAAAAATAAAGTAAATTTTAATTAGGTTATTTGTATATGCGAAGAAAGTGTAAGACTTAAAGAAACATCTTCTGCCCTGGTTGGTGTAGCTCAGTGGATTGAGCACGGGCCTGTGAACCAAAGGATCATAGTTCCATTCCCAGTCAGGGCACATGCCTGGGTTGCAAGCCAGTCCCCAGCAGGGCCCAGTTTCCAGCAGGGGACACACGAGAAGCAACCATACATTGATATTTCTCTCCCTCTCTCTTTCTCTTCCCTTCTAAAGATAAATAAAAAAATCTAAAAAAAAAAAAATTATTTTAAAAAAGAAACATCTTCTAATTTCTTCTGAGTGCCTCCTAAACTTTTGATATGCGTTCCTATGCCTCAAACGACCAGAGAGAAATTCCCATAATATCAGCACCTTATCTGAAATAAAGGGAAAAACAGTGACCAGCCAATGGTGAACACCACATTTTATGTTCTTAATGAAGTGGCATCCAAACTCGTTTTTAGCAAAAAAGACCTAATATTCCTAGACATTAAAATAACAAGACCAATTCATTAATCTAAATTACATCAATGTGCAGACTAAGACCTAAAATCTTAAACTACTTACAGGTTAGGAAAATTTGAAGAAAATTTCACAAGATATCTTAATAGTATTAATTAAATAATAATTTTCTTTTATGTAGTTTTTTTTATATTTTTTTAATATTTTATTTATTTATCTTTTTAGAGGGGAAGGGGAGAGGAAAGAAATATCAATGTATGGTTGCTTCTCATGCATCCCCTGCAGGGAACTGGCCCCTGCCGGAAACTGGCCTGCAACCCAAGCATGTGCCCTGACTGGGAATCGAACCGCGATCGTCTGGTTCGCAGGCCCGCACTCAATCCACTGAGCTACACCAGCCAGGGCCTCTTTTATGTAGTTTAATTTTAAGTTATATTATAGAGAAAATTAAAAGAAAGAAATTATGCCAAAATAGCAGATAAGTAATTCTCTTTTAATTCTTAAGATAAAGAAATGATTATATCTATGAATATAAATTCTTGAAAATGAGAGTTTTGAGAGGAGCCTTCCAGAGGAGTGAATTGTAGAAGCCTCTATAAACTGAAGGAAGACTAATATCAGAAGTGAGTTTTTTCCTCTAAGGTTAGTAAACAGCTCCCATACTACAGTACACTGCTTGCCAGCAAGACTGTAGGTTAGAGAGGAAGAGATGTTTCAAAGCCTGTACATGGGACTTCTGCCCGAGAAGCAATGTCCTCTGGGCTACTCTTCCAGTTACTGTTTCTCCATAAACCGCCCCACAGCTTCATGTCATAAAAGAGCCATTTTATTTGGCTCACCAATTCTATGTCACAGTAGAGATGACGTCTCTCTGTCCTACAATTTCTGGGACCTCAGTTGGCAAACTTTGGAGGCAGGCCTGCCAGCGGAAGCCGACTGTCAGCCCAGCCTGGAGCTCTCAGCTGACTCTGGGCTGGAAGACCTCCCTGTTCCCTTCGCATGTGGCCTGGGCTTCCGCACAGCACGGGTGCCTCAGAGGATTCCAACCTGTGTGGTTTTTCAGAGCCCCCAGGCCAGTGTTTCAGTTAATGAGCAGAAGCTGCATCACCTTTCGTGGCCTAGCCTCAGAATTCACACGGCACCTCTTCCACTGCATTTTAATTCCATAGTTATGAGCAAGTTGAAAGGCGAATTTATTTCGGGTATCACTAGAGAATAGAATCTGCTGTGAGCACTAACAATTTTTTGAGATGTTTTTCTTTTCATTGGCATTATACCTTTGTACTGTAATTGTATGAGCAATATATTACATATAAGATGTGAGGATCTTAAAATGAGGCAAAAATTGCCTTACTGACTTCTGGAATTTAGTGTTAAAGAAAAGATACTTTGGGCCAGCCTCATAGCTACTTGTCATTAAATAACCTGCTCTTGGTGTCCCACGCTGATAGCATCCTTGTCATGTTGAAGATTTTAAATTCAAACGCCTATAAACCACAGAACAAGGTTGTGCTATAAAAAAGGAATCCAAGTTCAAGTTCGGCATTATGGCCAGAGCCACTAGCCCTAGGACACTGAAAGCTATTGTCACAATACTCTCCTCAACTGCATTTTCTAGTTCGAATCAATTGACAAGAAACTCGTATTCCTGACAGCAGATGGATTTTACGGGATCATTCAGAGGAGCCACATGATTCTTAAAGGTACACTTGGAGACTCCCAATTTAAATAGCAAGATTGACTCGGAAAACTTGAGGAAAAGTGTCTCCCTCTTCTTGGAAAACGTAGGTGTTAGTCTTTAATTTCAAAGGTTGCGTATTATTTGCTAGCACCGCTAGAACCGAGTGCTGCACACTGGATGTTCTAAACAACGTATCATTTACATGTTCCTGGCAGCTAGAAGTCCCCAGTCAAAATGCCGGTAGGGCTCGTTCTTCTGGGGGCTGTGAGGGGTGCTCCGTCCCATGCTTCTCTCCTTGCTTCTCGTGGTGTGCTGGCAATTTAGGACAGTCCTTAGCTTTGGCTTCTGCAACCCAGTCTCTACCTTCATCTTCACATGGTATTCTTCCTATGATCATGACTGTCTCCAATTTCCTTTTCTTATATAAGAATAAAAGTAATATTTGATTAAAGGCCCACCCTGCTCTGGTATGACCTCATCCTAATTTAACTGATGACTTCTAGAATGACCCTGTTTCCAAACGAGATTGCATGCTGAGGTAGCAGTGGTTAGAACTTCAAACACATGGATTTTGGAGGGGATACAATTCAACACATGGGACATGTTTAATGGGTTTATTCTCTACCCGGGGACCTAGTTTATAAAACAGATATAATCTTGCAATGGCGGTCTTTGTGGGAGCTCTCTAATCTTGAATTTGTTGCTAATCATCTCACAAGAATTTCAGAAACTCACTGATTGTGTTCACTTGCTGTGAAATTTAAAAATCTCTGCTAATGGAGGGCAGCAGCATTGCACATTAAACCCCGAATCATGACAATTAGCGCTCACATTTACAATGCATTATAGGGTTTTCCTAACAGAATATCTGCATGCTTCTGTCTTGCTTGGATGAACATTAAAATTAGCCTGGATTCTCTAAAATCTATCAAGTGGCATTGGAATTTAGGGAAAATAATTGTGGAAGTTAGACAGGAATTTATCGATGACTAGAAAACACATTTAGGTAATTGTGCTTTGATTCTATTCATAGTTTTATGTTAATTTTTTAAGTATAGTAGCTTTTCATGTAACTTGAAAGAGTGACAAAATTGAGACTTTTCAAAAGCCTGTAAAATCCAAATACTCAAATGAAGTTCTGTTTATGTAGCTTTAATACACATACACAATGGGGGCTCACCCCCCCCAAAAGAATTATCTTCTGGAGGGCAGGCTTCTTGTAGTACAGGCTTCCCCCGCTAGGTGAGTGTTCTAGGAACCCATGTGTATCAGTGTGCCAGCTGGTGGTGTTGTGAGAGGCTGTGTTCAGCTTCAGTGAATTTTTTTGAAGGTTTGTTTAACACGTTTGCCCATTTCGTGCTGGGTGATTTATGAGCGCACCTGCCCATACCACACTGAGAATTCAGCAGTTTTGACCAAAAACAGCATCACCCTCATTTTCTACCTTCCCAATTCACCCAATCTCACTCCAAGCAACTTTTTTTGTTTGTTTCCCCACATGAAAAAACTTTTCAAAGGGAAATGTTTTGCCAGTGTGGAAGAGGTGAAATAAAAAACAGCAGAAGCACTAAAAGGTATCAAAATCGACAAGCTAAAAAACTGTTTTGCGCAGTGGAAAAAAGGTCTCGATGGGTGTATAGCATCAAATGGTGAGTACTTTGAAGATGACTGAAGTTTAAATATGAAAAAATAAATATGCAATTTTTATAAATAGATTTTATAAACAAATAAATAAAGTTTGGGTCCCTCCTTGTGTATGTCATGTGTTATGATTTGAAGAATTTAGTAAGTTCTTCTTCACTGGCTGTCTGCAATTTCCAAAGCTTCCACAACCTGACCTACTTTATAATTTGGTCTGAAACACAGAATTTTCTTAAAGAAAAACAAAACAAAACACTTGGATCCTTATAGACCAGCCCCCAGGGCAGTGGCGTGTCCTCTTACTGGTGTTATATAGACAGGATGCAACTTGAAAGAAAGGGTTGGTGAAAATGAGTCACTTTTAAAATAATTCCTCTTGCCCTGGCTGGTGAGGCTCAGTGGATTGAACACTGGACTGTGAAGCAAAGGTCATCAGTTCAATTCCCAGCCTGGGCACATGCCTAGGTTGCAGGCCACGTCCCCAGTAGGGGGCGCATGAGAGGCAACCACACACTGATGTTTCTCTCCCTCTCTCCCTCCTTTCCCCTCTCTCTATAAATAAATAAATAAACAAACAAATTAATAAATAAATGTTTTAAAAATTTTTGCTCTTAATGAGAGACATTACTTACAAGATGTGTGCCATTTTCATATTAGGAGATTGGATACTTCCAAGATACTTGCAAAGCTGAGTTGTGGACACTCAGCGAGAGATATCAAATAAGATTGGGTAGTTAGCCATGCTGTCGACTTATCTATTTACTCTGTTTAAGGCTGCGGTATGTTTCATAAACTAGACTGAGCTCTCTTTTCTTCATTTACCCTCTGAGGAAAGGTTCAGGAGTTCATTGTTATAGAATTATCTCTATTTGTCCCTTTGTTTTTCGACTTTTGCTCACGTTTCAGAAATTGATGTTGGGGTAGGGGTTCAATAGTACTACTCTCTATGTGATTGCCCCTGTCCAGAACAGAAGGGAGACTCACTGAAAGCGAAAAGAATATGTAAGTGAAGTGATACCGACATTCTTTTAAAAAATCTAATCTCAAGTTATATACCTATTTATTTTCTCATAGCCATATGTTCTTATTAAATGTTAATCTCATTTTATGTGCTATAAGTACAATATTTGACACCTAGAAATTGCCACCAGTTTTCTGGCTCTCTGAATATCCCCATAAGCTCCCTATATGGAAATTCCACTCTCCAAAAATGAAAAGCAAGACAACTTCTTATGGAATCTTTGTTAGCCCCCCACACAAAAATACTATCTCTCCAGTAACTCAGCTAACAAAGAGCATCTGCTGCTATCAGGGGTGGGGTTTAAGAAAAGAGAATTTGCCTCCATTACAAAGAGATGAGCGTAACAGCCAGTCATGCTTCAGATATGCTTAAATGAGGCTGTGACACCTGTAACAAGGCATCCCGATCACCCACAAGGAGAAATTAAAACACAGGCACTTTATGTGGCTCCATAACTGTGTCACCGAACAGTTGAGGTGTATTGAGGTGTATTGCTTTTCCAATACCTTTCCTACTGTATCAGCCTTGGACAATGCATGTGACTCACATCTCTTGCCTGAAAAGGTGAGCGGTTTCTTCTCATGCTAATGAAAAGTTGCACCACATATGTACTATGTGGCAAAAGGTGAGGCTCACATCTCCTGGCCAAGGATGTTTCACTGCTATTATTTATGAGAAAGGCACCTTTGCTATTAATAAGGAGTCTAAGTAATTTAGGTTTGGATCATTGCAATAAAACTTAAAATTTGTTGTTAGATACATACCTAAAAAATCTTTCTCTTTCTCTTTCTCTTTCTCTCTTCCTCTCTCCTTCTCTGTCTTCTTGTCACTCTCTTGCTTTCTCTCGTATTTACTGGGTCTTTCTTCCATCCTGATCTGGGGGTGCTACAAGACCCACCAAAAAACTTCAGCATATCACAAAGATATGGTAGCCACTTACCAAGTGAAAAAGAATAAAGAAAATTCACTTGTCACTTGTTTAGTTTCAACAGTCAAAAAATCAAAATCGCCCCATATTATTTTGATAAGAACTAAGGTTGACTGCTACATCTACAAAGCAAAAATATTACAGACTAAAATTATTGACTTCAAAGCTCTCATATATACCCAAGTGGGTAATTGGATTATTACAGTAATATGTACTGCAAAATGCCTGACTATTGTTTAGAGTTCCCCAGCAATGACTGACTATGTGTATTTTAATAATTGGTCATTTAAAGCAAAGTTAAAACTATAAAACATAAAAAACTTTCTTTTTGCATGAATTCAGAAACAGTAAGGTAGATTTCAGTTTTTCATATTAATGTCTTACTTACTCCACCTTCTAGTAGTGAAGAAACCGTCAACGGCCACATTTAGGAGTACTAAATAATACTAGGCTTTATACTTGGATAGTTCTACAACAATAAATTAGAAAAATGTTTTTCTACTTTTTTGGTCATCCTTTAACACCTAGAAAGTAGCTGAGCTAGATTTTTTTACAGAAATTGTATGGGGGTCCTTGTTTTCACTAATTATCCAACCCTAAGTATGCTGAACTCTTCCTGGGTGAAGTACAGCATTTATCCTTCTAAGGAAAAATGAAATTTCTGGTCTATTATATTGGCAATTTACTAGCCATCTATAATTTAAATTTTAATCAAATAGCACTGGTGATATGATATATACTAAATGAATTGAGGTAACTTGTGCTTCCAGATCCCAGTTTGATCTTAAGGTACTGTGATCTGCTCAGAAATGAATCATTATTTTCTATTTGGAAAATTTACAGCTTAATAAGATTCAGTCCTAACATATTTTTGAAGGTTAACCTTGAATTGCTCATTATTTTTTAGATTTAGATAATGATGCATTGAGTGACTCATGTTTTAAATATATTGATTGTTCTTTCCTGACTTCCAGCCTTTATGTGTACAATTTCTTCTACCAGAAATGTACATCTTATCCTATGTTTCTCTGAATAATATTTTCTATTATTTACAGGCCAGCTCAAAGACCACCTCCTTCAGTGAATAAAAGCCCCTAAACTGGAATTAATCATTCACTATTCTATGCTGGGCTTTCATAGATGAGGTATTTCTGGTGCTGTTTTAGTATTTGTTTCATTATTTTTGATGTTTAATGCCTATTTTAAAAACCGTCATTTTTCTTTAACTTACAGTGGCAGACCTTCTAAGATGAGCAGTAAGATAGAGAAGTTCTACGGGAGGCCAGCTACCTGTCGCCACGGGAGCTTCAGGGAAGGTGGGGAAGGATCACCTTCTTCTGACTCTTATCCTCACGGACTGAGAGACCTAATTTTGCCGGCATACCAAACCAAGAATGAATGTGATAGCATTAATTTGCATAAGAAACACATTTTTATCTACCCCAAATATTACTTCCCTGGGTAAGTCAAATTATAATTTGAAGCTTGATAAGCATGGCTATTCTAAGTACATCACGGCCTGGTGAATTCAGCTTCACAAGAATGAGCACGTCCATGAGGCTGCACTACTCTAAGCTGGTGGAGCTAGATTTCCAGTCCCCTGGGAGGTGTTCAAATGGGCACTACCAATATTTACCTCTGCGCTCTGGTTTCTCTGTTAATTCTGGTGAACAAGCTACCTTATTATAGTCTTGAGTCATGTAACTTGGTCTTTTCCTATTTGAAGCCATAGATCGTGAACTCTTTCCAAATCATCGGACCCTATTTGCAGATGACTACTGAAAACACGTGTGGGGACAAGCAGAAATCTCTAAAGAAGGACCCCAAGCATGCATCTTGGGCAACCTAACAAAAACTGTCTGGAATTATGGGCTCCCTCTATCCCCAGGGCCTCATTTAACCCCAAATTCCCATGGGACTCAGGCCCTGAAATCTGATATTTTGTAGCACTCCCTCAAATAGCTGGCACGTGGGCTCTGACTACTTAGCTCTGCTCCCCACATATTTATTCCTTGTGCCATTGCTCTTGAATTTGCAAAAATATGAGGAAGGAGCCTCAGGTCATGTTCCCTCCACTGGAACACAGGCCCATGTAGTACTCAACTGTGCTCCGGCCCACACATGTGTCTCTGTAGGACACTGAGGAAAAGAACACCCATAAACCTGCTTCTTCCTGTGAGTCTCAGCCTGGTCCTGATATGGCTTGCAGGTCTTCACCTGCGCTCATTGCATGATGACATGCTCCATTTTGGGTCACCTGCCCTTTACCGCAGCTCAAATCCAGCAAAGATCTGCTTCTCATTCTACTTGTTCTATCTCTCAATAGACTACCATGCATTCAGGTTGGCAGCCCAGAAGTAATTTTATACCTGTTTTCCTCCATCAGTCTCTTCTGCTTCTTCGCCTTTAACGTCTGATACCTGAACCATGAATATTCAACTTGTCAAAGACATTTAACATTTTTCCTCTTCTCTATACTTCCATTGTTTCTCTCTCAGGTCAGCCTCTCATTACCTTTCATCATTTCACCATGAACAATCCTGGCTCCCTGTTTTAACTTTGTTAAACCCACTCTCTATATTAATATCAGAATAATCTTATGAAAGTTCAACTCTTACTACATTTTGCTGCTTAGAGACCCTCAATGACTCCCTACTGGTAAAATTTAAAAATTTGCAGTCCTTTTTCAAGACTTACAGAGTCCATCCTTACATGGCATCCGTTCATAAGTCTCATTCCTCTTCCCCGGGAACCCTGAATTTCTGAAGCTCCCTAAGCCTATGACGTTTCACACTTATAGGCTGTTCTTCTCTTTGTCAAAAATACCATTCTCTCGTCTGAAGCCAAATCACACAGAAAAAGTTTTTCTCCTTCAGTATGCTGAAGCCATCGTGATGAAAACAGGACTAAAAGTTTGGCAGATATACACTTCCACACACCCACCCATACCTGCCCACCCACCCTTACCTCCCCAACTACTATCTACAAACACACCACAAGGCTGAGAAGTTAGACAAAGAAAGAAGTTCTGGTTAAAATCTATTGAACCCCTGATCCAATTAATACCTCAATCTGCCATTAGACATTTTAGTTATGTAAGCCAATAAACCCTTTTAATGTTTACAGTATATTAAATTAGATCTCTGTTAGTGGTAATATGAGTTTTAATTCATATGAAAATATTTCCTAGAAATAACTCTCGAGTGGATGTGGAAAAAACAAATTGATTGTTGAAAGATATATATATATATATCTTTCATTTAGCTCCATTTTGCTCCATTATATGTATTTTATATATATATATAAAATAAAAACTGAGCAAAACTCATGAATTACGATATAATATTACCACAGAAAATAAAAATAGTATTGTATTTGAGGGTTGTCATTACGGGTAAACTTCATTTCTTTTTTGAGTTCTACTAATGTTCATTTTTAACAGAAATTAACATTTCACTTTTTAACAGAAACAAATAACATGTCCCCAGAAAACTGGAGAGATACCAGCAAACAGTTAGCTGATGGGCAGCACCTGGGGTGGGCATTCTAAGCTTGAGAGCCCACTTTACATTTGGGTAGATAAGCAACGAAGATAAAGATCTTTAACTGCTCTTCTTCTTATTCAGGAACATCCAGTGGAATTCAATTATTAACCTCACTACACAAAGCATAGCATTTCTTACCAAGCAGGGAGATCTTTAATCTCTCCATTAAATCCTGAGATAGGAATCATTTAGATGAATACCTCCGCTGGTTATTGTCCAAGTGCTGTGTCCAATGCAAACATTCTTCCCTGTAGATCAAAGACAAATGGGAGTGGTATCATTAAAAGAGGAGGAACAGAGTTAAGCCTGGCAATTGCTTTGGAGTTCCATTCCATTTTGACCCATGAAATCACAGCTTCTAACAGGCCCTCTGTTCATAGATTTTAGTTCTTAAGGAGAAACCAAGGTCATTCACCAAGAGGAGAATTCTACAGACTAGAGAAGGTGGATCCAGGAAGAGTGAATCAACCCAATGCAGTGATGACATGACATACTCTCTCTGACGCAATCCAGCTTGTGAGAAATTTCAGTAGGAGTGAAAACGTGCAGGCCTGCCCCCCCCCTTCCACCTCAGGAGCTAAGCTATAAGACCCTCCAGAATGCTAACTCACCTGATATTATCACCAATGGAATTCTTGATCTGCTAGCACCTGCTATTATGCTTTGACAGGCCTACTAAATTGTTACGAACAAAGAGATATAGAATGAGCATCCAATGATATCCAAACCGTGCCCTGTGTGTGTGAAATTACACACACATCAAAATGCGTGTGCTAAAACTTTAGCAGACTCTGCTTGAGCAGTGTGCTAACAACTGTTGTTCGATATATCAACAGTCTCTGCTTCTGTGTGGTGAACAGGTTCTGAGTCTAGAGCCACGTGGAGGTGAGCTGGAACCCTGGCTCTGCACTACTGAAGACTGCACACCTTGGTGACCTGCTGGGCATAAAATGTGGATGATACGCGACTTAATTAATACACTCCTAAGAATTGCCTAAAATAACGTTCATAACAAGCCTAATATACAATGGATTTCCAAGATATTCTTGCATTTATTCCTCGATTTCACTTTTGTTACCCTATTTGTTTTTTGTTTGTTTGCTTCATTCTGCTCTTGGAAACATACACGCTTTTAATCTTTACAAACAGAGACTAAATCAAAAGAAAAACCATGCTCAGAGAACCTACAGAGCTTGTGCTGGGGACTGAGGGGCAGCAAAGGGAAGTGTGGACAAGTCGTCTGTCTTGCCCCAACAGCCTGCTGACATGAAAGGGCCACCATGTTCCTAAGTTTGTCCGCTTTTTCAAGAAACGTAGAAAGAAGGATCACTATTTTCAGATGCCTCTTTAGGGGAAAAGAAGATCAAGCAACATATAAAGTTTTCTCTAAGAACCAACTTTGCCCTCAGGGAAAGGCTTTCTAAGTAGCTAGACTGCAAATATTTCCTGAGTAAATGAATGAATAAATAAATGTGAGAGTAAATTAATGTTGTCTCTGACGCTGGCGAGTGTCTCTGTGGTTTTGGTCTTTCAATAGCCACTTCACCTGGAAAAGAGGGACGGAGAGGCTGCCTTTCAAGCTGTGCAGGGTGTGACTGGTTTCCTTAACTTGGCACTCGAACTGAGAGACTATGTCATTGTTTTGCTGCTGTTGCCATAGTAATCATGGGTATGGCCACAATAGCCCATACTAATGTCAACATTCTCTCCCATTTTTCTGGTTGATTTTCCCCCCTTAATCTCAATAACTAAGGAAAAGCCACTCTTTCCTTTATCATTCTAATGTATAGTTGTTTGTATATTTTTGCTAAAATCAGGTCTGCTGCAATTAATGAGAGATTGTATTAATGTGTGTAAAAGAGAAGCATCCTAAATCCACATCCTTCATGAAATTATGGGTTTTAGCTCTCTTTCTTTGAGTTTAACACAATACCTCTTGGTTCCAGGGGTGTCCAAACCAAGGCCCCAGGATGGCTAGGAATGCGGCCCAATGCAAAACCATGAGTTTACTTAAAACCTTTTTGCTCATCAATTTTCATTAGTGTTTGTGTATTTAATGTGCAGCCAAAGACAACTCTTCTTCTTCCAGTGTGGACCAGAGACGCCCAAAGGTTGCACATCCCTGGTAAATGATCTCTTTCAAAAAGTAAAACAACTTGCATGGGATGCTTCCATTGACTGCTAGCCAGTGATGACAGGAACAGACATTTTATTCCTTAAGACTTGATGTCTCCCTTCTAAGTACACTTCAAATCATGTGATTTTACATAAAGCACAAGAAATCTGCAATACTATTTAATATCATTCAAATTCCTTTATATTTCTTATGAAGGATTTAGTTACTAAAGGTCCTTAAAAGAGGCCCATTAATTTGTATGTCTACTGTCTAAACTTCTTTTTAACACTGATTCCAAGAAAAACACTCTAACATTATTTTTTCTCAGGCCCTGGGGCTAATTTTCAAACTTTAAACACACCAGTGTCCTGACTCCCAAATTATTGTCAACAATAATGGGTTGTTACTAGAAAGAAATAAGTTAATATACACAAAATAATTGGAAATGCTAATTATTAATTAAGCCAAATGTTGTCATTTTAATTTGTAATATACTTTTCTAGTCCACATAGAGAAGAAGCAGTTCATTCTCATTTCGGCCCTCAATCCCAACCCCAAAACATGACCACACTGCTTTTCCTGAATTTTGTATGTTTTTAATTCAGTTGGGGAGAGGTTGTGAAAGGTTTGAACAAGCAAGGGTAGGAAGGAAAAGGGGAATAGGAGTGAAAGGACGAAAACTACATCAAGGACCTGAACATATTATTACTGCATGGTAAACTTACAGAGAACAGGGGCTACATCGTCCCTACATCGTATTATTCCCAACATTTAGAACATTGCTTTGTGAAAAAAATAATAAATGAATGGAAAAAACAGAACAAATAAATGAATGAGAGCTGACAAATGACCATAAGTTCTTATAAACTATTTGTTCATAGAAGACTTAGAAATTGGAGTGTATCAGACTTGATGATTATCTATCATTGAATTTACCCAGATTTTTCTTGTCTTCCCACAGTTACAATGTCTATCAAAAATAGCTGTATTCACATTTCACACTCATAAAAGTGACGTCATACAAGAAGGGAGCCTAGAATATATGGGAATCAGAGAATTCTCTGGTAAATTTTATGACAGCTCATAATTGGAGTCTTATACTTTCAAATTTTAAACTTCAGAACCCTTGAAATAAAAGTAAAATAAGCATTGCTTGACGGAGATGCTCCTTAGCAGGGTATTAAATTTGGATCCTCTTAAATTTTAGATGTATAATTTTAATTTATAAACATCAAATGTTTATAATTCTCAATACCCACTTAGAAGATCACTTGCTAATAAGACATTTTTGAACATATAAATAAATATTTATGGAGTTTCCAAAATTTCTTTCCTCCTGAAAAGTGAGAAATAGATATTCTAAAGTGTCTTTGGGCTTCAGACAGTGCTGGGAGAGTTCCCGAGTCCTGGCTTAACGGCTGATGACACGCACTCTGGGGCCACCTGCTGGAACGATGGGAGATGACAGGGCAGAAATGTATATACCAAAGCATTCATTAATTCAAACAATAGTTACCCAGATAGCTCTGTGTCAGCCACTGTGCCAGGCTGAGGAGCCGCAGTGGTTGGTAAAATAGATTGCCTTCTCTTCATCAGGGGAGGCAGATGTTAACCAAATGGGAAGAGCGAGAGACGAAGGTCTGAGCCTCCAGGATCAGGGAGTGCCCTCTGACGCTGAAGGCGGGACCAGAGTTCACTACGTGAAAGGAGAGAACAGGGAGAGGAAGCCTGCGAGCTGAGAGAGGTGGGGACAGGGAGCGTGAGGCACATTTAGGGAAGTGAGGGAAAGCCATGGCGGCTTCAGCCCAAAAGGCTGGAGAGAAGAGAAGGTATGAGTGGTGAGCTGAAGCTGAGCAGATGATGATAATATCTAACAATTGCATAGTGCTTATTGTGTGTTAGTAGGTTTTTTAAGTGTTTACAAATGTTAACTTTTTCAATTTTTCTAAAAACCCACTAAAGTGAGGCTAGTGATGGAGGGAGGGACCATCACTAGCCTCACTTGATAGATAAGGAAACCGAGACACAGTGAGTTAAGCAACTTCTCAAATTAGCTCAGTTCGTGCAAGTTTGAGGCAGGAGCTGAAGCACGGTGTCTTGGCTCCAGGGTCTGTGCCCTCACCTTCTCCACTGCACTGCCTCTCAGGCCCTGGGTTACCTGGACTGTGTGGAACACGTCATCTCCACAACTACAGGCAATCATTGGAGATTCTGAGGAAGATATGGCATGAAGAGACATGTTTTGAAGAGATTGTTCTGATCACAATGCGGGGAATAGATTGGAGGAATAGGGACTAAGTAAGAAACTATTCAGCTCTAAGAAAGCGTAGTACCACACTCCTGGTTTGGACAAGATGGCACATGGGAGAAAAGAGAGAAGTAGACAGATTTTGAATGCTTTTAGAAATTAGTGAACATGACCTGACCATGGATGGGTTATTTGAGAGAGGCAGTAAAAGAGAAGGAGCATTCAAGGATGACTTCTGAATTTCTGGATATATGAGTAACTACACGATCCTTCAAAGAAAAGGGAAACTGAAAAACAAAACCTTGCCTTCAAACATTTCATTGCAACTCTGCAAATTTAAGAACTTTCAGAAACTGAAAGCAATACGCTTTATCCTCAGGGAATAAGATAATGTGGTTAATTAACACTCTAAATTTTAATGAAAGAAAATGTGACCATCAAATGTCCTTCAAAAGTCAATCTTCTCCCACCTGCTAAAGCTATACTTGAGTTTCTTCCTACTAGACTTTCTCACCTCGTATATGCTAGAAGTGGCAACAGAGCAGAAAGAAATTACCCAAGACAAACATGCAGAGTATAGCCAACTCAACACTACCACAAAGCTTCCTCAGAAGGCATATTGCCTTTCTTGTCAGAGCCACTCGCAAGAGTGAGAGGCCTTCAGTCCAGTCAGAGGCCAAGTGTATAATGGGGAGAAGTAAGCAGATCTCTGACATTGGGTATAATTATTCCAAACTACAAGGTAATGATAAAATAAAATAATCACATGTTCACACCATGAAATTCTATGGAACAATTAAAGGTGACATTTCAGAAAAATATGAGTAGACAAGATCATTAAGTGAAGAAAGTGTGTGACAACAGTGTTTAATTATATTTTCATTTAAAAGATACATATATGTGTGTATATATTTATAAATATAAATACATATATGTATATATAATATTTATAAGATAAATGCATATATATTTAAATGAAAATATATATACATGAAAAGAAACCAGAAGACATTCTATAATGTTAGCCTTGGTTATGTCTGAACAGAGGAATAATTGGTAACTTTTATTTTCTTATTTTTGCTTGTACATATTGTACATAATGACCACACACTAATTTTAGTCAGGGGAAATGTAACTTTGGGGTTTTTTTTAACTGTAAGTTAAGAATCTCTACAGTGGGTAGAGAATAAAACTGTGTATTATGGCTTCACTGGCTATAACCTACTGTTGGGAACTGCTCTGCCTGGTTTTAGAAGCTGTAACCCACCCACCTCCTTACACCCCTCGCTACTCCCCGGCCATGGCTAAAGCTGAGTGAGCAACCTTCAGACCAAAAGCCACCAAGGAGACAAAGCTTATCTCCCTGGCAGGAGCACTGCTTCTGCTCCTTTTACTTCATCCATAACTGGCCCCAATGCTTGATCAGTTAACCAATGACAGGTAAGATTCCCCAAGAGGGGAACAACCTAAGACAGGCATGATCATGGGGAGGCCCCAGGGAAGAACTTGGGGGGCTATAGCAAAAGGGGATGATGGACCCTCACCCTTCAGCTTTGGCATAGCCTGAGTCCTCATTCTGTCTGCAAGAAGTCTCCTAATCTCTTGGCTGCCTTACTTCCCCTGCCTAACTTAAGCCTGAAACAATGACAGAGGGTGGTGCAGCCCTGTGCTGGAAAGGGTGGGTTCCCTGAGTGATCAGGCCTAAGAGAGAATACATAAAATCCTGTGAAAGCTGCTTTGCTAAGAATGCTCTCAATTAAATAATAAGGATCCAAGCAGGAAATGAATTTGTTTCCCAAAGTTTTGTAACCCTTTAGCTAACAGACCCTCAATCAGAATAGGCCCTTGTAGTTCTTTGTATGCTATCTATTGTTTGATCCTTACTTCCTGATGGTGATTAATAAACTTTACCTGTATTTCTGTGCTAATTGAACCCAATAAAAGCCTTTCTGGGCAAGGGTTGGCCCACTCTCCTCTGGAGAGAGTGGCTAGGCCACTCTGAGGCACTCTCCCCTTGAGAGAGTAGCCTGACATCTCTTTTCCTCCACAGGACTCAGTAGTTCATGTGAATTTGTGTCATGTCTCATTCATAATTCTGCGGACACTGCAGGCCGATGTCCATGTCAACCTATTAATATTCAATTTAATTGTACTGAACAGCTATAATGTTCTTCTCCTTAAGGTCATTAAAAATACTGTTATCAAAATTAAAAGTGCAGCTAAATAAACTGACAAACTCAAGATTCAAAGTTATTTCTAACAACCAGGAACTGGGAGGCTGAAATAAAAAAGTTGAAGGTTCAAGGTAACTTAAAAATATCTACATTCAAGATTGAAACAAAATTATACAATAGATCATAGGAGAAACCTGGTTTATAAAAAAGGATATGGAAATTTCAGTTGACCTCAGTTTCAATAAATGCCAACATTGTGAAAAGACACAGAACATTAACTTGAAATGTTTAAAAGAATCCTTTCAGGATCAGTGAAGGTGACAGTCAAAAAGTCTTCGTAGTTCTCTGCACTATCTTCTAAGGGCTTTGAACAACTAGAAAAGGGGGCCTCAGTAATGAGGAGTTTCAATGGGGAGCAAATGAGATCTTTAGCTTGGGGGTCAAGGGGCCAGGGAAGATGTGGGGAGTTTTTCAGATAGTATTGGACAGCTTGCTGTGTAAAAAGAACAAATTCCTTCAGAGTGAAGGACGGAATAAGGCATATGGATGATGCTACCAGGGATGGAAATTACAACGTAAGCTTCCTGAGGACAGTTTGCTTCTACAAACATAAGCTGTTTGAGAGGCGGTGGTGGAGGTGGTGATTTCTGAGGCCAGCATCCTGCACACGGGAGAAGCCCAAACGCAGGTGGAGAGAACGACTCCTTCTTTTCTGCTCTACATCATGGCGCACGGCATCAACGATGCCGTTACCCATCAATCCCCCTTAGCCCCAAAGGAAATAGAGAATGACATGGAGAGGAGGAAGAAAATCTGATTGTGTGGACTGAACATCATTAAGGAAAAGGCAAACATTACCAGAAGGCAGGCAAAGGGGAAAAAACCAGGGGAAAAGAAAGCCTTCTCACTGCTTTTTATTATTTAATGTCTCTGGTGTCTGTTTACACCAACATTCTCATTTTGATTTTTTAACTCCTTCTTCTTAAAAAATAAGTGCAATCTGGTTTAGTGAATCCCACAACCCTTAGGAACTTAAGGAGAGGAGTTTAGAACGTCACTAACCACAAAGGTTATATAGTAATAAACATCCCAAGATATAGCACAAACTGAGAACAGAGCACAATTTAAATATACTGTGGAATATGAACTTATAAAGAGTCATTAAAGGTAATTGAGGACATATCCTGTTAAGATGGCATTACTGAGTTCACATTTCTCTGTCCTATAAAAAGACACTTGTTTTTTTCCAACCATTATTTTTTTTAAAAAATAGCTGAATCGGGAGGGCCAGACCTAGTGTTGACCTTCCAACATTCACATTCTCTCTCCTTTCTAACCAACTGCCTTAAAAAAAAGTACCTCTGAATAGACAGAGCCTGGATATGTCTATGTGAACTAGAGTTACTCGTCTTGGTGAACAGAGAGGTTGCAGCCTTGGTTTCTTAATTTAAACATAATTAAATATAATGAGTAGATAAAACAAGGAGCAGCAATGAAAGACGAAAAGGAATGGGATTGTATCATCATAGGCACAAACGTATCTTTGCTAGTTTGGAGAGGCAGATACAACTCCTGGTTCCTGAGAAGAAGCAAATGGTATGTTATTACTTCTTGGACAATAGATGGCGTAACAAACCCTGAGGTAAGTCACAAAGATGATTGTACATTGTATCAATCTGACAGTTTGGGAGGAAAGAGCAGGGGGAATTGCATTGTAATTCTCATTTAGACACGTTATTTCTGATATTGTCTTGTATTTGGACGATGAAAGAAGACTATGCAAAATATTGTCTTCCAAATTCTACTTTCCTGGCCACAGGGCTGCACAGGTGTCATTCCCCATGGTTTTGGCGTGTATCAGTGACTTGCATAAACTTACCAAGCTACTCTGTACGGCTAATCTGCTTGGCTTGTTCTTCTGCTCAAGAGAAGAAAAGTAATTGAGGACAGGGGAAAAAAAGTAAAAGTAATTTTCAGAGGGAAAAAAAGCTTGAAGGAAGTAAGAGATGATGCTGATCTAATGCACTTAAACTTGTAGAGTGACGTGTATAAATTTTAACAATTATAAAATGGCTTCCAATAGTTTCATTGTGTGATGTACTTTCATATTTGGTAATGTTCTCCATCTCTCACTTGTGGTTGCTACATCTGTATTATGTGTTGAAGCATCTTCCCGGAACATTTTTTATTTTTTCCTCTAGTATAGACAGCAAAAAAGGCAAAAATGAGCTGCTCCTCCAAACCTGAAAATAGCATCACTCCTTAATGGCCAAAAGAGAGAATAAATACAGCGTAGGGTAGAGGAGAGAGGCACACAATTATGCTAAAGAGAAAAATGGCTCCCAAGATGTCAAAAATATTAAACCACTAGATACCTCAAGATAACAAAAGAGAGAATATGACTCTCAGGGAAAAGTTTGTCACCAGAGTTCAGTTCAGGAAATTAAAGCCACAAGCATGGACCCCTCCCCCAGCCACAGAAGCCTCTCCCTGAGGAATGATAGTACAGAACGGACTCTGTCTCAGTCAAGAGGCTAAGAAACCAGGAAATCACCACCGACTCTCCTTCATTGAAGTACATACACAATAGCTATGATGGACGGGTCAAAAAGATGCCACCACTTCAACTCATTCTGAAAGCAAGAGACGGGATGGTGGGGCACTGTTGCTTGTTATCAGAAAATAACCAAAAGCATCTGAAAATGTAAAAAGGCTTCAGCTTCCTGTGTCACTGGGGGAAACTCGTTCACCCCCATCACCCTGTTACATGAGAGAAGAGAAGGACAGTTTTGCCTGTCTAACCTCTGCAGCGCAGGAACACCCACTAAAAGGAGGAGAGAATGGCTGTTCAGAGCTAATCCGCCACACCGGCCGCAGCCACCCGGCTCCGAGAACAGGCCTTGCTTGCACTTTGATTACAGAAAGGGATGCATGAACTCACCTTTGCCCGATTTTTTCCAGCATTTGTACCAAACACTCTTTCTGATTAGATTCCATGCTCCCAGGAAATTGTCTGATTCTAATTTTACTTCCTGTGCATCTTGCATGCTGAGGATAAAAGCACCAGTCAGAGGATCCTAGTTTTCTTGGGACTTGTATTTCACATTTTAATTGCTGTACTTTCTCAGTGCTAAGACACTGATTTATTTAAAGTAAGTACTTATTTAAATAAGTACACCATTTATTTAAAAATATACTGAAAATAAATACCACATAGTAAATGAGTTTTTCTATTATAAGAAATATTCTTAGTAAAAACCATGTCACAGTATTCTAAAAAGTTGCAATTTAGCATCTAGGAAATTTAATACATTTGCATCTTCAATGTCAGCTTCTCTGAAGTTACCTAAATCTGTTCTGAGAACGAGATCCATTTCTATTGTGTCTCCATACTGTGATTTCTAAATCGGCACAGCTGAAGTCTGCCCTCTGCACTGTCACACCTTGACCAGAACAATGGAATCCTGGGTGGGACTCTTGGTGGGCAGCCCACCCTCAGTGGATGACATCTGTGTCTGGCCTTTTTGTTTTGTCCACATCAGCTGGTCCATTCAAAGCTACAACACTTTCAAGTTGGTGTTTATTTATTTAGTAAAATCCCATGAGGACAAAAGGCAAGTCAAATTCAGATCCTCCCTACCTTAGCTAAACAAAAATAATGCAAACTCAGAGAAAGAACTTTCCATGTCTATGATATAGCACTTTTCTTATCATTGTTACATAACTATTTCACAAGTATCTCAAGTAACGATTATCAATGGTATACAAGGAGCAATTTGAAAAATCACTGAGGCCTGGCCAGTGTGACTGGACTGGGTGGAGTGTTGTCCCTTAAACTGAAGGCTATGGGTTCGATCCTGATCAAGGCACGTACCCAGGTTACGTGTTCAGTCCTCATGGTGGAGGCATGTATCGGGGGCAGCCGATCGATTTGTCTCTCTCACATCAATGTCTATTTCTCTCTCTCTTTCTCTCTCTCACTCTTTAGTTCCTCCTCCTCTCTCTCTCCCCCTGCACATCCTCACTCTAAAAGCAATGAAAAAACATTCTCAGATTAGGATAAAAAAAAAAACTAAGACAAATAAGGTAGAAGATCAAAACTTCAGGACCTAATTGCGTAGGACAGCTGCCACCACCACCAATACCAACACCACCACGATCTTCACCAAATAAGCCAAGAAGTCAGTAACTGCAAGTTGGAGGAGTCATTTGAAAACAAAGTATCAGCCCTGGCTGGTGTTCCTCAGTGGACTGAGTGCTGGTCTGTAAACCAAAAAGTCGCCGCCGGGTTTATTCCCAATCAGGAGCACATGCCTGTGTTGCGGGCCAGGTCCCTGGATTGGGGGGCATGAGAGGCAACCACCCATTGATGTTTCTCTCCTCCTTCTTCCTCCCTTTCCTTTTCTCAAAAATAAATAAATAAAATCTTTTTTAAAAAAAACAAAGTATCGAGTCAATTTACAGGTTTAACAATATAGGGGATATAGTAGAAGTGATTCTACGACTGTTATACATGCATGTTTACACAGTCTCTTGTTTAAATTCATACGGAGCTGTGGGTTCAAATCCCAGCTTTGCCATTTCCTATCTATATGACAAGTTTGTAATGAGAATGAATCTGCTTCTTCACTGTAAAATGGAGATAATATCTACCTCAGGGAGTTATTGTAGAGATGAACATGAAGTAATAGAAGCAGAATGCTTAGCACAGAGCTTGGCAATAAAATACGCTTAATATAGAGTGGTTATTGTTGCAATTATTAATAAGCACATAATTGTTTGGGAAGGAAGCTGACACACAGCACAGACGTGAGTAAGTGATGACGTATCACTCAGCGGAAGAGCTCATGTAACCATGGCGGGAGCACTCGAGTGGAGTCTACTGTGGCCATGCGTGTGGCTTTAACAAACGATTGCTTTAAGTGGCTTTATGTGGCTTTGCCTGTAAACAGAGAAACTTCTTCCAGGTTCGCAGGGAAGAAGCAAAGCAGCAGACCAGTTTTGTTAGGCACCTGGAAGTGAACTGCCTCTTCCCCTGCGAACAATTGTAATATCTTCTATGAATCAGCCATCAAGGCCCAGTGCTGTATGGGTCCTGTTTAAACCCATCCAGCAGAAACCTGGGGATTCCCACTGGCATTTGCATTTTTGGTTTATGGTCTCACACTGGAATTATAGGGGCAGATACCACTTACCATGAAGAGGTCATGCCAGTCATATTTACATATCCTTACGTGTTTTCTTCCTCCAGTTCAGATACAGTTTGGAAAACCAGCATTCTCATAGCTATTATTTTTCAAAGACAAATTTATAACGGGGGCTTAATTTCCTACAACTGAGCCAGAAACAAACAAACAGAAAAACATAGCCATGGCTGAATAAAACTACAGAACCAACGGGGTCAGGTCCAACCTTCAACCCATTCACCCTCCCTCGGCCCTCTGTCGTGTGCTGATGGCTCCCTGTGCCTTGGCAAGCTTCGCCGGGGGAAAGCACTGGGCTGTCCCTAAGCAGAAGGGAAATTGTCTTTTCCCGGATGAGTCGGATCTAGGAAGTCTTGTGGGCTGCAGTCCTGTGAGGACATTCCCATGTCAACTCTTTTCTGCCTCACGCCTGGCCACAACTGTTGGTGCCTCTGGAATGATGCCTATTTATACCTCCTTAGCTCTGATATTCTCACTTGACCAGCCTCCTACAAGGATCTCTAACTGGCAGTTCTGTTAGTGCCTCAGCCTAACGAGAGTGAAATCAAACCAAGCATCTAATATCACTGGTCTTCCACCAAGAATATTCATTATTTTATTCTCCTAATTTCACCATTTCTACCCTAACCCCACCATTCCTCCAGTCACACAGACTGACTTCCTCCCAATTATCTTTGACTTTCCTAGTCTTTGCCACCCACAATGAGACATTATTCACCAAACATCCCCCTTTGTTTAAAATGCCTATTAAATTCGCCCTTATCTAGTTCCACTGGTGCTGCTCTAGCATAAACTCTTCAACTTCTTATGTCGACTTTTATAATTGGCTCATAACTGGTCCCCTTATCTCCTACTTCTCCAAACTTCCTCTAAAACTCATTCTTACCCCAGTGTCAAGCTGACCTACTGATTACATAAAACCCTGATTATGCTTTAAAGTGTTCACACACTACTGTCTGTCTACAAACTTTTTAGCCAAGCAGTCAAGACCTTCTATTATCTTATGCCTTATCTTTCTGAATATTTACCTTCCACGATTCCTGTATTCCGAGCTAAATTCCATCCAAATTAAACTACCAATACTCATCACGATTTGGGTGGAGTCTGCAATCATTGTTTTTCACTGGATCCTAGAATTTTGCTAATGGCTTAAGTCTGGTCTTCCATAGTGGTAGCTGCTTGGGGGGTGCCCTCCTCACTGGCCACTTCCTTTCCTTGTCTCACTTCCTTCGCTCTTCTGCTGATATTTTCTTCACCGGCAATGATAGATTGACTGATTGTATTGATGGTACCAAATTTTTACCTTCCTATATCTGTACTCTTAGTTATATCACCTTGCCATTTCTCTCACTAAAGAGGCAGGATATATTTCTCCACCTTCTGCATCAAGGGTGGACTTATGTGCAAGCCACGAGAATGTACTTCTTGGGCCTCCAACTACATGTAGCATGACTGACCACAGACTCCAACCCCTACATGATATGGCCTAAAATTCTTTGCAACATCTATACAGAGGCAATGCTTCCTAATGTTGCTCCAATATTGCTCCTAGCCAGTGCCTGACCATTCTTGGAAGACACAGGATTTTTCTGATGGTCACCTGTAGCTTGAGGACTCCCCAGAGGCCTTGCCAAAATATTTTTTAAATTGCAGGACTGTCTAAAACACTTACACATAACTTCCTTCCCTCTTTCAGAGGGATCAGATCTGAATTATGGTTCCACAGCTGCCCCAGTGTTTCCAGGACTTTCCCCCCATTCTCTCTCAAAGCTGTTTTCCACAACAAAATCATAACATGTTTATTCTCATCTCGGCAGTCTTGGCATCTGCTTTCTGGGCCTGCTTTGTGACTTTGCTGTGATAATTAGCAAACATGACCAAAGTAGAAGTGCTAAAACGTACGTTTGTGCCTCTGCTTGACCATGTCCTCTGTCCCTGGTCCCTTATCCATGGGGAGCACAGTAAAGTCACCCCAGTCTTCTCTAGGGAGGCCTTTCCAGATCACTGATAGCCAGATAACCCTTAGGAAGGTGAGCAAGTCCAGCCAAGATCAGCTGAGCCTGCCTCAGATCAGTTCAGTGCTGCCAATCCATGAGCTAGATATCTGCTTATTACTGTATGCCAACAACACACAAGCAATAATTGTATGTTACTTAGCATTTTTATGTTAATAGAAAAGTGATGACCATCTCAAATAAGCTCCTTGCCCTCAAATCTTTATTTGGAGGAACCAAAACCAAGACAATATGTAAGTCTATTTTATATTATGTTATGATATATGCACTCAGTAGTTCAGAGTTAAAAACATATCCTCACTTTCTAAAGGCATGGCTGAGGAACGGAACTCTGCACAGGACCAAAGACAAAGGGAGGTGTGAGAGACTGAACCCAGAACTTTAGGTTGGCTTACCCACGTCCTCTTAGGGATAGAAAGGAGGCATAGAATATTCTGATTGGCAAGTTATCTTGTCAGTTAATCCCTGTGCCCTTCCCCAGGCTGAACCAAAGAAAAGCAGTTGTTCTCTTCTTTCCTATTAAGGTGCACAAGGAACCTCTGGATCTTTCAACAGGTTCTTAAAGAAACTGTCCTTTTGGGTTAAACTGGACAGATTTCTGCCGATTGATGTGTTAATGAAAGCGAGGAAGGGGCATCCTTCTACAGAGATATCCTACTTTCCTACAAGTGTAGAAACAAGCAAAGTACAAGGAAAGCTGCTCAGCGGAGACTGTCGGAACAGTGGAAGTGATTAGAAGGAAATTGCTGGTCAACCCTTTCTCCATGAGTCACCACAGAATGGAGCTGTTCAAAGGAAGTGTGAATAGAACTAAGAGTATTTATCCTTGTATGTCTTTACGTGAGGACAGATACCTATGTCAACTTGACACCTTCAGTCCCCAGCACAGTGCCTGATGTGTAGTAGACACCTTATACATATTTAAATGTGTGAATAAATGTTGTATAACTATTTCCCAGATCCAACAAAGTTTTCAGAAAAAATTACTCATTAAAAAAAGTAGTTAACTTTGCTATTATTGTAAGTCCATGTTATTGTAGTAGTCCTGACTTGGCCACTTACAAATAGAATAAATTAATCTGTCTGTGACTCAATTTCCTCTGCCAAAAACTGGAGATAATAACACTAATTCATTGCGGTTACTATTGGGTAAATTGCAGTTAATATATGTCAAATATTTAGAACAGTGCCTGGCATCTGTTAAATGTTTTATTCATGTTCTCTAGTTGAAGCAGACATGGTGGTGGTGATGAGCAGGTAAATAGCATGAAAATTCGCTTTACACCATCCAGAGATATACCATAAAACTAAAATGTGACTTTTAGAGGGCAATAGTAACAGCTTGACTAAAACTTTCTCATGTTTAGATAAAAACAAGTTAATTATCAATGTTTTAACCTGTATTATAAAATATTTTACTACAACTTCTTTCCAGCAACATAGCTAAGTAAATAACAAACTATTAAAGATTTAGACCCCTTGAAAAATAGTAAGATTATAATTGTTTAAATTTCTAACTTGCATGAATTTTGTATCTAAGCTTTTTTTCTAAGTTCAGAGACACTAGGC
This sequence comes from Sturnira hondurensis, assembly GCF_014824575.4. Classification (NCBI taxonomy): domain Eukaryota; kingdom Metazoa; phylum Chordata; class Mammalia; order Chiroptera; family Phyllostomidae; genus Sturnira; species Sturnira hondurensis. The sequence continues at coordinate 371,399 of NW_028095005.1, forward strand.
AGACTCACTCACCAAAGGGAGCTGACCATCAGCCTTTGGGCACACTGCCTTTGGCTCAGGAACGCCCAGCCTCTCCATACATGAGTAGGTGGTTTCCTGTCTGTGTTTACTTTGAACCTCTTCCAGGGCTTGTGGGTTTTGGCCAGGTTCATACTTTGTGTTATTATCCTCCTGCATATTTTATAATAGTGTTGATTTTGCAACTGGGCATATGACTCCTGTATTTCTCAGAGACACTTATGGAAATCTGTCATGTTCTGGTTTGCATGTTCTTTTCTCTTCACACTCTCAACACCCAGCAAGCTCCATCAAGTCTAATCTTCAAGTTTAAAATTTTTTTTGAGACGAGCGATACATTCTGAATGTGGAAATCATAAAACATGAGATAGAAAATTCAATTAAGCTAAAGGAATTAGGAAAAGATTTCTGTTAGAAAATAAAAATTATTTTGTCTTATTGTGAAAAAGAACAAGGCAATATTAGAGAATGTGAATTTGTCGTGCGACTTGAGCAAAAGCAGATCAGGAAGTCATGAATGCAAAACTAGGAAGGAGACATGGAGAAGACCCCTTTCCTCCCGCCTCGCTCTCCATGAAAAAGGATGTCTGGATCACCAGTTTCTCTTTCTTTTCTTTTTCTTTCTTTCTTTTTTATTCATTCATTCATTCATTCCTTTATTTTGGACAGTAGTTCTACTCTTACAGACATAATTCTCAAGCTTATCCTTGTATTCTCATTCTCTACTAGAAGACATCTGGAAAGAAAGAATCTGTTAGGCTATTCTTATCATTTACATCTTACCATCAATGTACCCCATAAGTCTATCTTTCTCTGTCTCTGTCTTCCCTCTCTCCCTGTCTCTTCATCTGGAGAGCTACAGCAAAGTACCATTTGATGAGGAACTGGGTGGATGTCTGAACTCCTTCAAAGCCACTTTACTCTACAAGAATATGCTGCAAACTAATTTTCCATCTAATACTGTACTGGACACTAGAAGCACAGATTCTAACATGGCAGACATGCCCCAAACTTGTGACAACTTGTCTGAGGGAAGAGGGCCAGATGAGTAATAAAATCGCTTAGCTCTCAACATTCCTCTGATCTAAATTTTTGTATCACTGTAAATGTCAACTGAATTTTCCTTCTAAGCCCTGGGACCACTTGGTGAAGCAACTTTATTCCAATGTCACCCATAGTCTTTGCCATGGTAGCGTTACTTTGGTATGAGCTCTGACGTCATGAACCTTCTGTAAGAACATCAAACAGTGCACTATCTCCAATCTGTTCACATTCATCTATTTGTTAGAGAAAACCTAGGCTCTTAGAACCAAATAAACCTACTTAGCAATTAAGCAGAAATTGATGCCACCCACAGGGCTGTGTTGGTGAGATAGGAGGTGGGTGACGCAGAGGGAGGCATTCTAACCGGGAGCACCATAGCTCTTACTAGAATTTTTTTAGTTCGGTGTCTTGTCCACTTAGGGAATTCTCTAAGTGGACAAGAATTCTCTAAGTGGAATTCTGTATCTTTTCTACTTGGTATTCATTTCTCCATTATGAGGGAAGTCATAACTATTATCACCAAGCTTTTGAACTCTCTTAAATAGTGAAAGAATTCCAGATAATCATCTGCAGCTGATCTAGTTGGTTAGCTATAGGTATTATTGAACTGACCATTCTGCAGGGAAAACTTCCTCACTGAGCTAAACATAGACACGATAGCCTGCAAAAGGATTTGGCATTTAAATGCCTCAAATTGCCTTGTCATCGTTACAGGCTCAGAGAATGTCTATTGAGTTGATTTTACCAAGATGATCTCTGTGACACTAATCCCAGTACTGCAGTCCCCAATTTGACAGTGCTGAGGTCAGTAGGGTTGACAAAAAGATCATTTACACACACACACACAATGATAGTGTAGGTAACAATTTCTTGTTTGTATAGCACATTGCTGTTTACAGAGCCCCTGACTATTCTTTATCTACTTTGTATACTCCTTACCACGTCTTTGATTTTGGTAATATTATCTCCATGTTACGGATAAGAAGACTAAAGCTCAGGGAAATAATACAATGTATACACTAACTTCAGGGTCAAAGTGACTACAGACTACAAATATCTAAGCAAAAAAATTCTCAAGTGAACAAATGCACAGAATAAATATGGAGGTTCATGTTTAAGAAAACCTAAAACATAAAAATCTAAACTCTAGGTAAATAGATTAGCAGAATTATTATTCTGTATAAAGATTCACACAGAATTTTCTCAAATAATAAGTATCTGGCAGCATAACTATGGTTTTACACTCCAAATTTTTACCCAGCTAACATTTAAAAAATGTCCACTGGGTAAAGAAAATCACAATTGTTCTCAAAAGAGATGGCCCAAGTATGAGACTCACTACTTAGAAAGTCAATTAGTAAAACTTAGCTCCTAGGTTTAAAATAATCAGTTCCTACATTAATAAAACAAAATCATGAGAATTAAAAACTCTCCTGAGGTGCTGAATACACAACATTGATTATTAGTACAAGATCGATTAAATATTCCCCCAGGAATGGAAATATCAAAGACAAGATATTATTAATCCAGAACTTTAAATTTTAAGTAAGTTTCTCTTAAATGAACAAGATAAAGTAACCTAATTTATGAGGCAAATGACTGTTCTTATTATGATAAAGGAGGTGTTGCGGTGGGAGCCACCTCCCATCCCTGTATCATAAAGCCTCTGACTCACAGATGACAAACGTACTCACCTGTAGGCTCTGGGCACCATGGGGAGGTTGAGGTCAGAGTGTGGGTTTTGCTTCTTCTCTTATTTTTCTGAGAAGGCATCAGCTAGTGTCAGGCCGCTAACTCTTACGAGCTCTGGCCAAGCACCAAAACTAAATATGTGGTTTGGTCATGTAGATCCATGACTTCATCACCAAACCCCTGTCTGGGTGATAAGATCCCTCTGTTGACTTTGACACATGGCCTTCATCTGTGTGTTCTTCTTCACTGTCCATCAACTCATTCCAGGGGCAACAGTAAGACGAGCCAGATGCCCTCCTCCGTGAAGGTTATCTGCTTCCTGAGAGACCTCTCTTCCAATTTCACAGTCTCACAACAATACTCTCCTTCTTTATAAGCAGGTTCCATGACAAAAACAGAGGTGCTAAATTGTATAATTCCTGCTCTTTAGAAAGAGATTATGAGAAATCCAAGCCCATCCCCAAAGAGGCTGTTACCACTGCAGGTGACACCGACCAAAGGGGGATTCAGATGATGCTGTCATCCGAAAGCATCAGAGGACTAAAGCTAAAAAGAGATTTTAGTACATTTTTTACATTTTCAGATTTTCATTAAATGTTTCTTGCTATCTTAGCTAAGGATATAAAACCTATATGATACGTGCTCTAGTCTCTAATTACATGCTCAATCTCTACTTACATCCATTGTGACTTAAACTAGAGATGGTGAGTGTGTTTTGATTCAGTATCAGTCTTGACCAAGTGAAAGTAATGCTTGGAGTGGCATAATGAAAATTCTGAGGTTGCGTCTAGACTTCAAGAACAAGTCGCTCCTTCCACCCACCGTGACCGAAGAGAAAGAAAGGGTGGCCTTCATTTCTCATTTTATAAACCCAGCAATGAGCAGTTGCCCCTACAGTCATCTGAAATGTTAAGCAGCTTGTTCTGTAGCTTCTGTTTGAGAACATGAACACAAGGTGAGAAAAACAAGCAACCTTTACATTCCACCCTCCTTATCATCTAAAAATAACTTGAAGTGAGCTGAGTTTTAGATCACAGCTGCCCCCAAACCAGTGTTATTATTGTACTTCCATCAAATGCGGCACAAGTAAAAAACACAACACACACCAAACTTAGCAACTATTAAATTCTGCATCTTAGACAGTATGACTATCAATTAATAAATGTACTCTAGACTCTGAAAGTCCAAGGGAAAAAATAAAAAACCTTTTTTCTCCTATCTTCCTGTACCATACAAAAGAACCTATGAATTTACATTTTATTATAATTTTTTTAAATATCAACATGTAAAAATAAGAAAAGTTGTACACTATTGATTATTAATTGGAAATATTTAATTTAAAAATCCCATTAAAAAGCAAACATAAGATACATAATAATTTATCTAATAACAGGCATATATAGTGAAAGTTTGAAAACTTTTATTGAAGAACATAAAAAAACTGAAAAATTGGAGAGCTGTAATATTTTCATGAATGAAACACCTCAGTGCAGTAAACAAGTCATTTATCCTTTATCTATAAATTCAATCAATTCCCCCCAAAATACCAACATAATTACTTATGGATTTGATAAGCTCATAATAAATATTAATTTAAAGAAAAATTCATGAGGCCAAGAATAAGCAACAAAATTTTAAAAAAGACAAGCTGGAAGACTTGCTATATTAAAAATAAGAACTTGCAGAGATCTGTGGTGATTAAGACAATGTAACACAGGACCCTGGCAGATGTGACTCAGTGGATTGAGTGCTGGCCTGAGAACCGAATGGTCGCTGGTTAGACTCCCCATCAGGGCACACACCTGGGTTGTGAGAGCAACCAATCAATGTTTCTCTCCCTCTTTTTCTTTCTCCCTTCCCGTCTCTAAAAATAAATACTTAAATAAATACTCTTTTAAAAAAAAGACAATATAACATTGGCTCAGATGTAAATATAAGCGATGGAGAACATGATAGAAACTAGGAGCATATGTGTGAAACTTTGGTCTATGAGAGAGGTGACATCCCATCACCGCGGGGAAGGAAAGGTGCTTCCACCCTCAGGTCAGGACAACTCGTTATCCCTATGAAAAAACTATAAAATTCCTACAAAATGCACAATTTTCAAAAGTTAACTTTAGAAGCATAAAAGACTTATGCATGAGAAGCAAAATTTTAATTTTTATACAAAGAAATATTGAGAATTAAGTTGATAAGGTAACTATATAAAAAGTATTTTTTTAATCTGATCATTAAAAGACACCATTAAGAAAGGGAAAAATAAACATGTTACAAACTGGTAGGAAATGTTTACTATATATAACCAATAAAATATTTTAATTAAGAATATTAATTAAAAAGAAAGACTATTACAAAAATAAACATTAAATAGAAAAATAAGCAAGAGACATTAACACACATTTAAAGAAGAGGAAAACAAATTACCAATGAAAAAGATGCTCAAACTTCAATTTTAAACTTTAAAAATCTAATTTTAAACTTGCATCCTAGATTGCCAAAAAACAAGAAATAGGACATTGCCAGGTATCAGTGAAAATACAAGGCCACAGAAACTCTTACTAGTTACCAACAGGACTGTAACCCTTTGCAAGGTAATTTGGCATTATATATCAGAGTTTAATGTAATGCATACATTTTGACCCACCAACCATCTCAAAATCAAGGAAAAGCAAATAATAATAATGATAATGATGATGTTAATTATCAAGAAGCTGACTCAGAGGATGTACAATTCAGCCTCTGTTGTATGGGACTTTACTTAGTAGCTAAAGGTATCCTAACAGGCACAGTCCCTCACTTAAATACAAACGAAAAGGCAAATTTTTTCTCTATTTTTATTATTATTTAAAAGGCCTTTGGAATTCAAAATAAGATTCTAAATGCTGTGTTATAAATATTAGAAGGAGAAAGCATATTGTTATTACTTTCAGGCATGATTATTTATAACAAAGTTCATTTTAATGAGTGCAAAATTTATTTTAAATTATAAACCCATTTAACAAGGTGGTATTGTAACAGGGTAGGTTGGAGCAAAGATTACTGGAAAGTAAGGGACCCCAGTTCAGGCAAGGGAACCCCAAATCCAGAACTAGAGCCTGCTCCCCATCCCAAGAAAAGGCAGGGAGACCAGGGGAGAGCTGCTGAGGCTGCAGATTAAAGCAGGCTGCCTTTTTCGAGGCAGGGGAGTGCCCTGGAACAGAGGACACGTTGCATAACAAAGGCAGCTATCAATTCTAAAGGAACCGGCATGTGTTACCCTGACGACCAGGCAACCAATGCCTTTCCTGCAGGGAGGGGCTGTGGGGAGGAAACTCCTTGCTTAGCAGCCTCAGGGGATGGCGAGCAAAAGCAAATATGGCCAAAAACAGCCCTCAATTTCCGGAAATCTTGACATTCCTACTAGCTTCTACAGTGCATGGGGTTATGGGAGAGAGGACTTTTAAACAGGAGGTGAGGAGAAGCTCACTCTCTTGGCTCTTGGTTCTTAGTTTTTGGTGCTTTGACTTGGGACTTTTGGTTGCAGGTGCACCTGGATGCTCTGGGTCTCTGGCCTTTGTTCCTAGCACAGACGGGAGCTCTTGTGGGGCCTGCCGATGTCGGGGCTTAGGTCCCACATGGTTGGAGGTCTGCTCTTGGAGGGGAGGCCCCAAACTGGGCCATGTGCCTCACCAGGCTCCAGCCTCTGGGACGCTACGATCCGGAGCAGCACAGCACGTGGGTCCTGGGCCGCTACACGGAGACTGTACACGGAGACTGAGAGCGGCGCACCCAGATCCCGAAGCAGAGAGCTGCTACAGAAATATGGCGACTCTAAAACCCACCAGTGCACGTTCCAGAGAGGATGGAGATCTGTTTGCGTGGCCGGCTTAAGCACCAAAGGACAGATAAGGAAATGGGGGACTTCTGGGCATGATTTTGGTTTGTAATCTTTTGGGGCGAGCAAGGGAAGTTTTGGACCTCATGAGAGAGAAGGCTCAGAGCAGGAATGCTTGCAGTTCCCCCAGAATTGGAACCCTGTTAAAAACCCGTTTCCTTCGCACAAATCTTCAGGTCAGGTGTGTACAAGTGGCTGAACCCCATGTAGCACGGTTACAGTACTTTTCCAAGACAAAAATAAACATACTAAAACAGATAGCATTTCTATAGTTCTAACTGCAGGAAAATTTGATGAATATTTAGAAATAAATAGAAGAAACAAAAGTCCTCCAAAAATGGATAAAGTGTAGGAAAATAGCACAAGAACTGGATTGAGACCCACATGGCATGTTTTTGAGGGGACAGAATTAGTGCTATAGAAATGCCATCTTTTCCGAATGTAAGAGAATTCAGTCAGAATCTCATTGCCTTAACCCAGTAAACTTACAGTAAGTTTCTTCTGGAGGACAACAAAGAATGATAATAATTCTTTGAGAATTATTCTTTGAGAAGAATGAGCACTGTACATGGTGGAGCTGAAATTTAAACTAAGCACATCTAACTCCAAAACCCAAACAATGAAACACCATACAACCCAACCCCTAATAAATGTGTGACACTAACTAGTATTTTAGGGGGGGAAAGGTAATTAAAAAGAGTCTACCAAAATACACATCTAGCTACAATAAGTAAAATAATGTCATTCATGTATCAGAATTCCTAGCACATTTTAAGGACTCAGTAAATATTTGTCAAAATAATGAATTGACCAGCCTCCCCATCTAGAATTCGTTTAGCCCCACGGACCTAGACAAGTGTTTGTCAAACATTTCAGTGTGACCAGAATTCAGTTGGGGGGGGGCGGTGTTAAAATGCAGATCTCCGCCCCTCCCTTCTTCCCACTGCCAGGAGGCTCCTTCTATAGGATCAAGGTGAGAAATTTCAACTTTCACTGAGCTCCCAGTGATTTCTGATATGGATGGTCCCAGAAATGCACCTTAAAAAATGTTATCCTAGATTCAGGGAACAGGCAATCCAGAGACAGCAAATGCCTGCCTGGCTGACTTGTTTCATTTCCCATTGCAAATATATCTGTTGGCATTCTGGTTCTTCAAACAGTCTCGTATGTGTTTGGTTAGTGGCTCCTCAAGCAACTGATCAACTTATGGGGTCCAGCAAAAATTTCCAGATCTGGAACCAGACCATCAGCCTTTTGCGCGAATGGCCACTGTGGCTTGTTCTGATGCCATCTCACCTTGTTCCATATTTCTTTCAACCTTCAGTAGCTAGTAGGTGTTCCCTCTGTGTTACCTCCCTTTTCCTTTCTCACTTCCAGTCTTGGTAACAAAATCCATCAGTCACCGTCTCCCACTGTGCATACTGGTTTAAATTCAGTGTGTACTTCCCCTCTGCCACTGCTTGTTTTCATCTGCAAATAACTAGTGTCGGAGAAAGCAATGAAGCATTTTTCCCCCACTCTCCACTCTTTGAACTTTCCACTTCTAGATCAGAAACTGTAGAGAGTGTGAAACAATCGCATAATTCTTCTTACAGATCTACTGACCGAAGACCCACGACTCCCTTCTGGCAAAAATGACACGATTGTCTGAATTAGGAGAACTCCGACTCAGGGCCATTTTTGCTCACTCATTCTCACTCCCCTTTGCAAATGGAAAGTGTATCTCACTCTATTTGTTAAAGGAATTTGACCCATTAAATGATTATAAAATCAATTTAGTGGATTTTTAACAATATTATTTTTTCAAATGAAATAAAACAGATTAAAAGAAATGTCTATTACACTGCAAGTAAGTAGAGTGAATTTTGTTCTACTTGCACATGTACATGAATATGCATATGAGTTTGGGACAGGAAATGTATTTCTTTTGAATCACTGTTAAAAAAGTATGAAAACTTATGATTCAATAAAGTTAGATAAATTTTGTGAGCTGCAAGAGTCCTTATTTTCTGGTAACAAAATTTATATTTGATAAAAGGGTTATTTCTATTGGTGGCTGACAACTTTGTCTCACTAATTTCCGATAACAATCATCTCCATTTAAAGCCCATCTCTTTTTTAAGTAGCCTCACAGCCAAATTCTAGGAATTCTTATTCCCCTGAAAATTTCTCTCCTTTCCTTTCCACAGTAATCTAAGCTTAAGGGACTTTGGATATTTTCCTGGCATTTTAAGAAGGATTCCTGGTCTGCCTGACTTTCTGGGTCCTTGCTGGGGGTCCATCGATGTTGACTGTTGCCGTCCTTGTCAGTTGACAGATTCTCCTGAAAGTTGTGACACCCACGATGACCCGTTCTTACAGTCGGCATGCTCTGCCCCATCCACTATGACTCTAAATTCACCACTCAGTCTTAGATATTTTAATACCCTCTGTAGATGTAGGGAAAGGGGATATGCTCTTTCAACAGGCTTGAATTTGTATATCAGAAGGCTTTCAGATTCCTACATTTGCTTACAAAATTTATTCATAAATGTGTTCTTAGAGGCCAGCACAGCCTAGTTTCTGTGACAACGAAAATGTGGTATGTGTAACTGCACTGTCCTATAAAGTAACCATTGGTCATGTGTGGCTCTTTAGCTCTTGCCATGTGGTTAACGTGACTGAGGAACAGAATTTTACATTTCATTTAATTTTAATAGAAATTCAGGTAGCCACGTGTGGCAGGTGGCTTCTGTTATGAGGTAGTACAGTTCTGGGCTGCATCTCTGCTACCCTGATGGCTGTTTTATAAAGAAGCTGTATCTTGGGGCAAGTGAAATACACACAAGAAAAGGGAGAGGAAAGCAGCTTTGAATACCTCTTCATATAATCATGCCACATTAACTTACATTTTTCATCAGTTTTATTGAACTACAGATATAATTTGCATAGAAAAATATACCCTTTTTAAAATGTGTTGGGGTTACTTGCGTTATGTTTCAAGTTTGCAATTCTGTAATGTATCACCTGTATAGTACATCGTGTGTTCACTACCCAAAGTCCAGTCTTCTTCTATCACCACATATTCGACCCCCTTCACTGTCTAACCTCTCTCCATCCCACGGTGCCTGTGGTAACCACCAAAGAAAAAGAGCACCCATTTTAACTGTAGAGTTCAAAGAATTTTTACCAATATGTCTAGTAATGGTCATGCAACAGTCACCACAATTAAGATACAGATTTTATGACTTTCAGATGTTCCTCTCCCTTCTCCCAGCCCCCGCAAAACATTGATCTGCTTTCCATCACTACTGTTTTGCCTTTTATGAAATTTCAAATAAATATAATTATACATATGCAGTTTTCTGTGCCTAGTTTCTTTCAACCAGCCTGATGATTGGAGATGTGTAGGAATCTTTTTCTTTTCTTTTGCTAACCTTATATTCCCATGTGTGGCTTTTAACACAATTTATTTATCCATTCATAAGTGTTATAAGTTTTCTTTAGAATTTTGCTAGTAAGTCTCCTCAATATTTTAGAAGATTTTAATGAGCCTTTTGGGGACCATGTCCAATTAAAACTTTGTTTATAAGTCAGTAAGCTTGTTAAAATGTTTAGCTCCCAAGAAAATCTTTAGAGAGGACTTTCTTACCTTAGTTGCTTTTTGAAGCAGACATATCCAGATTTCTACTGATTCCAGGCTGGGCTAGACACTAAGGATAAGGAAAAGAAACAAGAAGGCTCTTCACAAGAGATGCCTTCCGTGGTTTTAACGGGTAAGGGCAGTGCTTGGCACAGCGGCACCGCTAAGTGGTCAGTAGTGCAGTGACCAGGCCAGCTGGGGTTGGGGTCCCGATTCCACCTCCAGCTTGTTCCATCCCCTTAGATAGCTTTAAGCCTCTCCACGATTCACTTTCCCAACCCTTAAAATGGAGATAGGTAAATTACTTACTTGATAGCATTGTGGAGATTAAGTAGAAAGTTCTTAGAACCTTTCTAGGCACATAAAAAGCTCTTCGGAAGCAGACACTAGAAGAAAAATGGGGATCTAGATAATTAAGTTAGTGACTGTTTCCTGGTTAGACAGCAGCGTGTCTAGGATTCGAACCTAGGTCTCTGAACTCCTGGTCTACAAGCTCAGACTAGGGCTTTGCAGTTTCCCAAAATTGTGTGACTGGTTGTCATGCTGAGTAATTAGTGAAAATTAATTTAGCACCTCTGCCAAGTCAGAAAATTTTACTGAAAACTTAAATGACTTTTTGTTTGTTTGTTTGTTTGTTTAAATGCAGGGTTTGATGGGGTAAGTGAACTCTTCTGAGACATTCAAACTTGTTGAAATAGGAAAAACTGCAAATGAGCAGGGGCCTGGCACACTGACTTCAATACTGGGACTAATGGATTGTTCTTTCAGGGACCCATTTTTCCCTCCAGGCCTGTAAGCCTTTGAAGGGCTACCCTGGTGGCCCATGCTATTCGTAACATAGGAATATTTTCCATCCCAGCAAATTGATGGGCTATCAAGCAGTAAAATAATAGTATTACCTCTACTTTACGCAAGCCTTTGAGTCTCAGCAAAACACTTGCTGACTAGTGACTGCTGAAGACCCCACTTGTCTCCTTACCGAGCCAATGAAACCATTATAGGGTGCGAGTCTTTATTCCCAGAGAAATGCATTTTTTACCCTAAAAGAGAAAGTTGGCTGTGACGCAAACTCTTATTCAAACAAGACTGCATTTTTCATCGCTACAGAATAAAACAAGTAAACAGCAGACGTGATGAAAGTCCGGACACAGCGGCACAGAGGAGAACGTCGGTTCTGGAAGATCCCTCCTTCGGTGACTCACTCAGGTGGGACACAGGCCGTCCCCTGTCCCGGGCCAGCAGTCGGGGGCTCAGTCCCATTGTGAACCCCGGCAACTGAGTGTCTGACTGTTCCGTGAATTACTCGCTGACCCTGGAGAATGCCCGTGAGGGCCCCTGGGTCGGGTCTGCATGTGACTCATTCTCCCACAGGTAATTTTTGTGTAAAAAGAGAACAAACGAATCTGTACCAAACGTGTTTGGTTTCCACTCACCCCACCCATCCTCACTTCCCAGAAAGTCCAGCCCAACCTTGGCTTTCGTGATCAGTGAGCTCTCCAGACATGCTGACTGTTGTGACAAAATCTGAGTAAGAGTTGGGGCCGCTGTCCCTCCGCCCCGGAGAGGGTCCACTTGACACAGAGGACTTGACAGATTACGTCGTTTGTTCCTGGACGCAGTTGCCCTCGGGGTAAAGGATACATTCACCTGGGAAGCCCTTTAAAAAAAGTCTGTTAGTCAGTGAAGGTAACCCAATCTAACAGTAATTACGTATCCTTATCAGAGACGGAACAAATTAGATTCTACATCTTTACCTTGTCTCTCAAGTCACCTGTGTAACTGGTACTAAGGATTCTGCCAGGAACAACTACAAGGTATAATGTTCATAATTGTTGCTATCTATAGATTCCAAATTAATTATTGAGTGCTTAATTATAGAATCAAAAAATTACTGAGTGCTTAAATTATTTAAAAGTGAATCAAAGATTTTTTTAAAAATGGGACTGTATTCATATAAAAACATAGGTGCATAAAGTCAGTTGGCTTAAACACAACACAAAATAGTATTGCTACAATGATGTAGAATTCATGAATAATGACAAGGGTTGGGAATTCATCCGGAGTGATAAAAACATGTTAAAATTCATACTTTATGGAAGTTCCTATAATATATAATTGAAAAATAATATATATGATTGAATGTATACCATTGAAAAATCATATATATTATAAGATAATTCCATAAAGTATAGAATTTAATTATGAAAACCAACTGATGTAAAAGATCTTTTCACCATTCAATTCTATTAAACCACAGACTTATTGTTACATAGTTCACATTTATTCCACATATCAGGGCAACCCTATATTGCTGAAAAGGACAGGTTTGCTGCCTGCCCTCTCAGAGTTTGCAGTCTAGTGGAGAGTTAGTCAAGATAACAGGCAATTCCCATCACCACCTAGTAAGTACTGTGATGCAGGGTCTGCATGGAGGGCTCGGGGAACACACAGGATGCACACCTTATGGAGTTCAGGTGGCTCACTGAAGAACAGAATGACACTCTGGTGATGGTATAGAAGTAATCCGGCAAAGAAACCAGAGTGAAGGAAAGGGAAGCTGTGTTCCAGGCAAGTGGAAAGGCAACTACCTAGAAAAAGCAGATGGTCAAGAATGCCTATACAGAGTCTCAGGTCAAGCCCCAGAGTACTGGGACATGACCCACAAAATCACGGTCGCAGGAGAAGCAGTTGGGAGTTACCTTTATCTAAAGGCGACACTCTTGGTCCAAAAGGTTATCAGTGGACACACCGAATATTCTGATGCCGGGGACTGTGAAGATGCAAAGGTGAAGTTAAGTACCTTATCTGAATGTCCCTGAAGATAACACACAAAAATGGTCAACTCCAAGGTTACCTTGACGTGTCTAACCCTCTTGATCAGATGTCATGTATGAAGGAAATGACAAGATTCTTCCAAAGGGCGTTTTATGTATTTTCTTTGTTGGTTAAAATTTCCCTCTTCCCCAATCACTCAAGTAACGGGTACTATTGTGCACATATGATAGATAACAGGGAACACAAAGGGATTAGATGGCATAGACTTTGACCCCAAGGGGGGTTGTATTTTCCTTTGGAAAGAAGTTCAATGGACATCAAAAAGGAAGAATGACTAGTTAGTGTGTTGTATCACCAGTTAGAAACCACTGTACCTCTTTGCAACCTGTCAGTGTCTGCTTGCTAATGACTGAGTGAGATATGTTTTCCTTGAAAAAAAATTAGAATGAGGGGGGTTTGGATTGGTGGGAGAAGGGAGGCAGGAACTGGAAGCAACATTCCAGGTGAAGAACACAGAGCAGAGCTTCAGGCACAGGCCTGGTTTGGTGCACACGTGGATCGGGAAGCTTGTGTGAAGGCCAGAAATGTCTGAGGACTTAGAAACCTGTTGTTTAAAAAAAAAAGATTTTATTTATTTTTAGAGAGAGGGAAAGGGAAGGAGAGAGTTAGAAAAGCATCAATGGGTGGTTGCCTCTAACATGGCCCCCACTGGGGACCTGGCCTGCAACCCAGGCATGTGCCCTGACTGGGAATCGAACTGGCGACCCTTTGGTTCCCAGCCTGCACTCAATCCACTGAGCTACACCAGCCAGGGCAGAAACCTCTTGCTTTGAACCAATAGGCTGGACTGAGATAGCGGGAAAGTCTGAAAAATAAGAGGCATACAATTTGATACGTTAAGGAAAAAGCCATTGAGGAGTGTTACTGTAGGAAGTCTTTACTAGCTCTTCTAGCAATATAATGAAAGAAAAGTCAAGAAGAAAGGATTTCACAGCCCCTGAAGTCAATAGAGAACTCTTTTTTGGTCATACATGGCTCAGTGGTGAGATCTTAGATGTGACATAAAAAACAAGCATCAATATCTAAGGTATTTCAAAAAATAAAAAAGAAACACTCATTTGGGAATACTAGCTGCTTGAAATAAGGACATGCAAGGTAGAACTGACTTAAGAATGATACTAAGCAGCTATGCCAATACTGATTTCAGTTGATAGAAGTAGAAAATAAAGATGGAGTAAGAAAAATGCTATTTGGTTTTGTTGCCACTGAGTTTAATAACACATTCAAATACAAATATTTATTTAGATGGTAAAAAAAATCCTTCTAGACCCAGTGAAAGGGCAGGTTTGGAGTCACAGGAGATACTGTTACACAGGTCTCCTAAGGAAGAGGTAGACCAGAATCCTTTTAACTTTTTTTGTTTACTGCAGAATTCTTACTTCAAACAAAACCTAAACCAAATTCCAAGTCTTAACTGTTTTTATAAACAAAACAAAACAAAACAAAAAATTTTGCAGGAGAGAAGGTTCTAGAGCTTCTTTCTTCACAAAATCCTTTGCTTCATAGTATTCCAGGGACTTAGAAATACGTGTAGGGGAGCACCTATGGGAAAAAGTTGAACCAGCCTAGAATTTCCTCATGGGAAGTGGGTGTGGCAATGTGGAAACAAGGTGGCAACCGCCCAGAGAGAGTCAGAAAGCGCTGAGTGAGCAGAGCAGACAGCCAGCACGGGAATGGGTGGGGCTGACTTCAGACGGGGCTGGCAGTCAAGAGTCCAGTGAGCAGCCGGCCTGAGTCACCATGTGCGGGTAGATCAGACGAGGCAGTGGGTCAGAACCAGAAGGGCAGTGTGGAATCGGGACACCCAGGCTTGGCCGGCTGGGCACTGTTGGCGTTGAGAATTAGTCCCCAGGTCACTGGGACACTCATTTATTCACTCATATAAAAAGTGCGTCCACTGGGGGCCAGGGGCTCTGCTAGCCTCAGAAACCATGGGGGGAAAAGAAACGGACCCAGCTTCTTGCCTTCATGCACTAGGAAATTAGTCAGATTCCAGAAAATTCTGCTCTGGAATTCCTCCTACTTCCAAGATACTTTCTATGACCAGTGTCTATTCAACTCCATGCTGTGAATTATATACTTTAAAAGAGTGAATTTTCTAATATGTAAATTATGTATATCTCAATAAAGCTTAGAGAAAGCCCTAGCCTGCTGCTGCTTTCTAGCGGTGTGACTCAGGATAAGCTATTTAATCTCTGTGTGCCTCAGTTCCCTCCTCTGTAAAGTGGGGACAGTAACAGCACTAACCTCACTGAGCTGCTATAAGAATTGAGTAAATTAATGCAGGTAAAGGGCTTGGAAGAGTCCCTGCCGCATTTCAAGCACTAGATACATTTTGGTTTGAATAGTAACAGTAGCAAGAGAAGGATGGGACCTTTAACTTAGATGAGAGCATGCAGTAAATAAAATTGTATTATTAACATTTCCCGTAACTAAAAGCAATCTTTGTGTCATTTTAAAAGATATGACATATTTTCTCAACTACTCCTCTACACTTAGATCTTCAGGTTGTTTCAAGTTAGCAGCTGTTTAAGTCACGCTACAACAAGTATGTTTGTGTGCAAAGGTTTGCTTTTTAAATCGCTCTCTTAAAACAGATTCTCAGAAGCGGAGTTACTCTTTCAAAGGTATGACATCTTCGAGATTCATCGTCAGATCTGCCCAGGGTTTGTTGAAAACGTTTGTTCTGATTCAGTCTGTACGGGAATGCCTGTGTAACCATATCGTCACACGGACTGAGCGACCTCTGTTTTTACAATCCTTTCTGAGTGTATTCCACCATTCTTGCCAATTGTGCTCAGCTCATTGTTACTGAGGTTGAATATTTTTTCAGACATTTTTCAGTATTATTTTTTGACCATTTATCTGCTTATTCTTAGAAAAACTGAGAAAACGTAAGGCTTTTTTTCCCCTTCGAGCTCCAGGGATTCTTTATACACTGGGTATGTAATATGTATCTTGCTATTTCATAGAATGCAACTTGCATTACATAAATTACTTGGCACAACAGTGAGTTCAGTGTGGCTAGTTTTCATTCATGACCCTTGTGGGTTTTGAGCGGCTTATAAACTGCAAGGAACTATTTTCCTCTTAAAAGTCAAGTTCCAATTTTTGCTTTGTTTTCACTGTTCTTCAATAAAAAGGGGTTCTTGAAAGATTAGACAATGCCTTGTTTGTGAGAAATTCTAATCAACCAGAAGTAAGTATTGAGATTGTATATGATGTCTTATTTTAATGCGAAGTGTACCTGAGGAAATGAGAACATTGTGTTTTTAAAGTGACTTCAGATGCCTTTTTTAAAAATATATTTTATTGATTATACCATTACAGTTGTTCTATTCCCCCCCTTCATTCCCCTCCACCCTGCATACCCCCTCCCCCACCATTCCCCCCTTTAGTTTATGACCATGTGTCTCAAGTTCTTTAGATTCTACATTTCCCACACTACTTTTGCCCTCCCCCTGTCTATTTTCTCTCTACCATCTATGCTACTTATTCTCTGTACCTTCTCCCCCCCTCTCCTCCTCCCACTCCCCTGTTGCTAACCTTCCATGCATTCTTCATTTCTATGGTTATGCTCCTGATCTAGCTGTCCTCTTGGTTTGCTTTTGTTTTAGGTGTGGTTGTTAATAACTGTGAGTTTGCTTTCCTTTCACTGTTCATATTTTTTATCTTCTTTTTCTTAGATAAGTCCCTTTAACATTTCATATAATAAGGGCTTGGTGATGATGAACTCCTTGAATTTGATCTTATCTGAGAAGCACTTTATCTGTCCTTCCATTCTAAATGAAAGCTTTGCTGGATAAAGCAATCTTGGATGTAGGTCTTTGGCTTTCATGACTTGGAATACTTCTTTCCAGCTCCTTCTTGCCTGTAAGGTCTGTTTTGAGAAATCCACTGACAGTCTGATGGGAACTCCTTTGTAGGTGACTGTCTCCATATCTCTTGCTGCTTCTAGGATTCTCTCCATCACCCCGCCCTGGTGAAGACCTAGGGCTCCCCTCCTCATACATAACAGGCACGAACAGTCCAAAATATGGCTCAAGAAGAACTCAAAGCCCCAGAGCCGATAACCCTAAGCAACCAAGAAATAGTGAACCTCTCAGATGCACAGTTCAAAATACTAGTGATCAGGATGCTCACAGAACTGGTTGATTTTAGTCACAAATTAGAGGATCATATGAAGGCTAAACTAATTGAAATGAAGGGAAATGCACAGGAAACCAACAGTGATGGAAAGGAAACTGGGACTCAGATCAAGGGGGTGGACCAGAAGGAAGGAAGAAATGACCAAACAGAAAAATGTGAAGTTACAAGAATTCAAAAAAATTAGGAGAGGCTTAGGAACCTCCAAGACATCTTTAAACATTCCAACATCTGAAGTATAGGGGTGCCAGAAGGAGAAGAGGAAGAGCAATAAGTAGAACACTTATTTGGCCAAATAATAAAGGAGAACTTCCCCAATCTGGCAAAGGAAATAGACATCCAGGAAATCCAGGAAGCTCAGAGAGTCCCAAAGAAGTTGGACCCAAGAAGGAACACACCAAGGCACATCATCATTACATTAGCCAAGACTTCAGATGCCTTTTAAGTCTCTTCTCTGCGAAGGCGTCTGGGGCAGGATTCCAGGGCTGCCTCCATGTTTCTCTCTCTCTCTCTCTCTCTCTCTCTCTCTCATGTTTTTATAGCTGTGTTCCCAGGGATTGTCCTATTTAGTCCTGGAATACAAAGTGAATATCCTCACATTTAATCGCTCTTCAGATAAACTCCATCTGGTTTGGAGGTTGTCATTTTAATGAGCTTGCTTGTTTTGACGACTGTTTTATCACCACAAAGGCAAGATGTGCGAGTAGCAAACCCTCTTGATATAGCGCTGCACCCTTTTTTGTTGAAACACTCACTGTGTTTTATTAATCAAGGAATATTTGTTTAGCAAACCAAGGACTTTATGAGCTATGATACATGGCTCAATGTAATATAACGTTTCTATGAATTTCTAAACACAAAGTCATCATTAAAGAAGCACAGGTCCCCAGGTTTGTTTGGAAGGAAGTGTAATTAACTCTTAACACAAGGCCACCTTTGACCAGGGACACTCTTTAGGAACAAATAGTGGTCTGCTAATTTTTTTTCTTTTCTTTCATTCTTTTTTTTAACAAAGTTGCTTTTGGCTTCATTTTCTTTGTTTGCTTCATATTGAGCCTGTCCACACTGAGGATACAGGGTGGAGGTGGGGGAGGGTTATGGGAGTGAGGGGGGAGGGCACTGGAAAAGTGGTACATCGTTCTGATGACAAAGGTGGGCTAGTCAGAGCACCTGCCCAGTCCGAAGGAAAATTCTCCAACAGTTGTTGGAGAGGAGGGTTGAACTGAATTTGAGATTATTTAGGTGTTGATTAGAGTCCTGGATGTGAAGAAATGAATATTAATAACTTTTCAAAAGCTTAGCACCTAGGAACAAGAAGTCATAAACCCACTTATCCACTTAACCTCTACATTGTAACTACACAAGCCTGGCGTTGTGCTGTGTAAAGAGGATTCAAATATGATGAAGACCAAGTTACTGTCAAATCTACTGTTTCCTTCTCGGTTCCCTCCCTCCCTCCCTCCCTTCTTTCCTTGCATTTACTTTCTATATTAAGAAGGCAGTTAAAAGAGAATGTCATAAGGACTTTGGAAAGATAGGGGAAGATGTTCCCATAAAACCCTAAACTCCTTTGGCCTCAGTTTCCTTAATGGTAAAATGGAAGTAACAGTACATAACATATAAGGGTACCTGAGAAATAAATGAAATGCCTTCCAAGAGGTCGGCTCACACTAAGCACTCAATAAATGTAGGTTAAAAAAGATGTCTTGCCTTAGACAGTAAAGGGAGAAAGGTGTTCCAAGCTGATGTCAGAGTAAAGGCACCAGGACGGGAGATCGGGTTCAGAATCATCAGTGTCTCCTTGCAGCCCTTGCTCAACAGGGAGGTGGTACGAGACGAATACGACCAAGCAGCCAACTCTTCAAGGTTTGTTTGACCTACTGAGGAGCTTGGCTGTGACCCTGCAGGAGAAGGGACTGAGCCAGGGAAGCTGAGTGATTCTGTGTTCCGGAGGCAAATGAGACTGAAGCCCTGTGGATCGGTTTGAGGTTCCCCAGGGGAGAGAGTCACGGAGAGATGAAGCTGTGACAGTATCAGAAGGGACAGGGTCAGGCACTTTCAAGAGAGAAAAAAATCACCCTTACATAAAATACAAATGTTACACAAATCTTATTTAAAGAAGTCCACAGACCACCAAGAAAGGACTGAATGTCAGAGTCACAACCCCTCCAGAGCCTCCGCTTCCCTTTGCAGTGTCACCTCACCTCAGGGGAAGCTGAGAACTGTGAGAGGTTATTGGTCCGTCAGGTGTTTCACCAGCTCCGTTGAGAAAGGTTGGTCCCTAAGATTCCACTTTGATTACAGGACGGAACACTATGAATCCCTGGGGTTTCTGTAGGGAAATGTTTCAGGCTTTGCTGGGCACACCAAGCCCATGCGGTAGATGCTATCAGTACCAGCTCACAGATGAGGAATTTGAGGCTCAGAGAGGTTTGGTAACTTGGCTGTGGTCACCCAGTTAACAAGTGACAGAACCAGAATGCAGAGTCAAAGTTATGTGACTCCAAGTGTTAAAACTTCTCTGTCACAGGTACTGTTTCAGTACAGTCGACGCCTTTTGGGTCCGACCATGGCTGAGCATCGAAATCATGAGGGGATTTTTTTCAAAGCAGAGATGTCTAGGTACCATCATACTCACTAAATCAGGAATTCCTGGAAAAGTAGGGGCCCATATGTTTTTAAAACATCCTGAGAAGCTCCGATGTGGAAGCTAAGTTGAGAAGTTACTTTATTGAGTTGAAGTGTGGCCCACATTGGAAAGTTAAATGAAGAGACTCACACCCTCACTTACTGCTGTCTAGGCCTTGGGTTCACCCTGGCAAGCTGACCATACAGTGTCAGAAACAGTGAACTACAGACGGAATGAAGTCTCATACCGCTTCATCCCAGCCTAACTGGCCAGTGAGTGTGGTGCATAGTACTCTGATCAGCTTCAACTCAGACATGAACTGATAGATGGGAAAGGAGGTCAACATTTCAAAGAGACATACAAAAAAGTAATGCTGTCGGTAGATGTCCCTGTCCCTGTCAGTAGATGCTACAGTAAGCTTATTGTGATTCTTTGATTGGTTTCCTCTGTATCAAGCATCTAAACCAAAAGCTCTAAGTTTGGAATCAAGATTTCTCCCTTCCCTGTACTGTGCTCCCCTTGGCTCACTCCTGTTCACCCTTCATGAGTCAACCCAGAGCAAGCCTTACCTGACATCCATGCTGTTTTATAAGCCTCTCTTTCATGGTGTTTGCCCATAGTGTTTTATGTCTACTGTTATCGTAACTTAAACACACTAGAGTGTAGTCATTGCTTGTATTGTTCATCTCTGTCCAGACGATAAGGTCCTTCAGGATAAAGGCTGTTTTGTGTCCACCTTATATCTGCAGACCCTAATACAGAGCCTAACACAGAATAAGTGCTCAGCTAATATTTGCAGAATGAATGAATAAAGGGAAGGAAAGGAGAAGAAGGAGGAGGGTGGGAAGGAGGGAAGGGAGGGTAAAACACAACAGGCAAGGAAGGAGGAAAGAAGGAAGGAAATAAAGTAGGAAAGAAAAGAAGAAAACTAGCAAATTCTTTTGAAGATTGTTGTCAACACAACTCTCCAACCTCAACTGCTGCAGGATGAAAAGTATATTGCAAAATAATCATTATAATAATTAAAATAAAGAAGCAATGGGCAAATCTATTATCTTAGGTCCTTAGCAATGTAATAAAGTTGAAATTTCTTACAAAGTTTATATTATTATTGCATATGAATTGCGTTCTATTGCAGCTAAATAACTTGAAGACATCAATGGGTAAGGAAAGGCAACAGTGCCCCCTACAGGCCAAAGGCAGGACCTTGTGAAACAGTCAAGATTGTTTCTTAGGCAGCGCGCACAGGTGGGTCCGAGGGGGACTGGCTGAGATAAAGGGCAGGCTCTGCAGTGTGGAGGTGGAGGGTAGGGTATAAAGCACTACACAAAAGGCTACTTTTTTCGTGTTACTTGTTTATTTCTCGGGCACTCGCTGCCGTTTAGTAATTCATAGAACACAGCCTTGGTGGTTGCCGTTGAACAGCAGCATGAAGGATAGGACAAGGACCTGAATAAAACAAAAATATTTCACATGCGTTACATAATACACCAGCTGTTTAAAGTTACTATTAGACATTCAATAGATGTATGAGATGAATTCCTGGGTCCACATCCACGAAAGCATTCACTTCTTACAGGTGAGGACTGGCTTATCTATTGCTGGGTTCTTGTTGACTGTGGGAGCGCCTGGCATAGAGCATTCAGTAAGCAAACGGTCCCCGAATGCATGAATAAATGAATGAATGGATGAATGCATACACCTGCCTGTATATGTCATTAAGATGAAACCAAGAAATACAGATAAGTGATCCTATTTACTTGACAAATAAACTGCTTCCGCTGACTAATTTCTCGGTGGGGAGACTTCCTGCTGAGCCTTCTCTGTTCTCATCCTCACCATTTGTTATGCTTCCTTATTCAGAGGTTAAAACAGCAAAATAGCATTAACCACAATTAACGTTGGAAATAAGAGTAAGCCTAAGCACAATTTAGTGCTTACTAACAAACAGCTCATGAGGTGGACAGGAGTCATCAAAACTAAGTAGCCCATTAGGTCCAGAGCATAATTGTAACAGAGACACCAACTCCTCATCTGCCAGGTGTTAGTCATCTGCTGGACTTGCGCTGTCAGGCTCCTGTTAGAGGACAGTCCAGAGTTTCACTGCCTCAAGTCTTGCACCCAGCCCTTGCTCTCTTCAGCTCAGCACGCAACCTGAACATTTATTTCACCACGGAAGTAGAGGTTGTCAGGAATCTCCTCTCCTTCTCACTGTGCCCTACAAACACATCTTCTCTGTCCCTGTTTGTCCCAGAGGATGAAGAGCTCCCTGCTTGACTGAGTGGCACACACCCAGCTCCAGTGCATTCCTTCTCAGTCCCAGCTCTTTTGGCTGCACTGGCTCATTCCTCAACAATACTTGGGCTTTTTCTGTGCTTAAAAATCTCTCCTTGACCCCTTGTCCTCACCCAGCTCTCTCCTCTCCTTCATTTTTTCAAAAGAGAAGACATCACAGTAGATCTCTTTCGTCCCCTCAGAGCTCCCCTTGAATCCCGGCACCCCGCGGCTGTGCCCCTCATTCCACCAAAAGCACAATGGTGAATGTTGGCAAGGACCTCCCCACCAGCCTCCATCCTTCCTGGTCTCACCCTCCACATGCCCCGGCGTCACTTTCCCGGTGGTGTGGTGTTCGAAAAGAAACCGAGTATGGTCTCCCGCTCTCCCTCTACTCTGAAGTCCCAGACAGACCTACTCCCCCCTATATACTCAACAGATTTCTACTTACACACTTCTAAATTGTGCATTTGTTTATATCTCTGCCCTTCTTTTCAGATGATGAGCTTCTTGTATGTGGAGAAAGTCTGGTTTATCTCTGTCCTACCAGTGCCTGGCACGGTTGTACTTGGCACATAGAAGGTGACCCACAAAATTTTAACAAAGGAAGAAAGGGATTAAACAGGTATCTAAATAGATCCAGAGGATTTATGTAAATTCATTGATTTATAATGTTTGCAAACAAATAGGCATACTACCCTATACCAGAGATGGTTTGTGTTTTACACATTTCAGAATTTCAAGGCATTGAGTTACCTTAAAAATAAAAATGAACAAAAAGAGCAACAGAAAGTTAAGATTATCTGATAAAACCCACACAGCTAATTAGTGGAAAAACTACGTCGGGGACCTACAACCCCAAACCCAATACTCTAATTATTACACTACACACTTATTTCCTTAAATATTAATTGGTTATTGACCAAGTAGTATATATTTTAAAATATTGGTAGAATGCTCACTAAGCGTCAGCCTGAAAAGCATAAGCTACGTGCCTGTCTCCTGTGCCACGCCACCGAGCTCCCAGGTCACAGTTTACTGACGGGTGGATTTCCAGACTAGGGTTTGGGTGGTAGAAACCCCACTGTCCACCCACTGAAGAAAGAGAATGGGAACTCACAGCAAGGCCGTGCGCTCTACAGGGAATGCTCTTTCCCAGTCTCATAGCCACAAACCTGCAGACACCCTCTGTCATCTTCCGCCCCTTTTGTAGCCCTGATCTAACTAAAGTGGCCAGAGGTTTTGGATAGGTTCTCTGCGATCATTTTCTTTGAAAATGCACGTAGAAAGAGTGGGCAGTCAGCCGCACACTCTGATGCCTAACTGCATTGATGCTTTCAAGTACCTGAGTGAGTGTCAGCATGTCCACAGGAATCAATGCGGAGAGCCTGGCTGCTCTTTCCACGACGGGGTCCCCGTCAGAACTATCATCCCTTGCTCACCTTTTAGGACCTGCTTCCTTTTCCTTCATTTGCCCAGTAACTACCAATGTTTTATCAACCTATTTACAGTATTTAAAAAAAGAACTAACCACAAACATATTCCTCAGAGCGAGCATTCTTTTTAAAAGGTGGTTTGTAAAAGAACATCATTTCCGTTTATCTTTATATTCTTATTTGAAGTCCTCGCTGTATCTGCCCTTTGCGCCCTCTGCCCAAGTAATAGCTGGAATTATCGCGCCCTCTTGTGGTCACGTCCAAGTCCTGCAAGTCAGAGTCAAGCCATCTAGTTTCTGTACCGGTTTCCATCTACATTTTACTCCTCTTGAGTATGTGTGGGTCTACCTTATATACTCCTGGTGAGACCAAACTTCAGTGATATCAGTTCCCTCAGTGACATGATTTAAATCTGTATGTTTCAGGTAATGTTTTGGCATGTGAAATAAACATTTCACCTGAAATTCATGTTAACATCTCATCTCAGTTCAAAAGCCATCGGACATATGTGCAGTTTACCTCTTGTTGCTGTATCTTAACATTAAAAAGTAAGCCATCCTCCGTTTTCCCCCAAATGCTTTGCTTTTTATGAAACCTTTTATTTGAGGTAATTATAAATTGACATTCATTTTTAAAACATCACAGAGAGATCCTGTGTGCCTGTTACTCAGTTTTTGCCCGTGGGAACATCTCCAGAGCCGTGGGACAGCATCACAACCAGGTTGTTGAGGTCATCACTGTAGAGACACAGGGCACTGCCATCAGGGCCCAGGCCCTTCATTCTGCCCCCTATAGGCCAACCCATTACCCTCCTGCCCTTTCCACCCCCTCTACAAGCCGCAAATCAGTCCTATATTTCTATAATTTGTCCTTTTAAAATGTTATTACGTGAATGGAATTGCAGTCTGTAAGTTTTTGAAATTAACTTTTCCCCACGCAGTCGGCTGGTCTGGATGGCCACCCAGATTGCTGTGTGCAGCCGTCTGTCCTTGCTGCCCTTCGACAGTCCCTCATCATGGGCAGTTTGGGGAGTGTTGGGGGGGGTTGAGTGTTTTCTTATTTTCTGGCACTACAAGATGCAACAGGCTTAGCTTTTGTAATTCCTACCGCAGTCCTAGGATCAGCCATTTCTCCAATAATCCCTGGATCCTTTTATTAGAAAATATTATTAGAAATTGATATTTAGATGCTGAGCGTGCTCACTGCTACTGTGGTCTTGTTGCTTCAAGCCCCTGTCAGCTCACAGAGCAAGTTCATACATGTGCATACATGAACTTGTCAATGTGCCTGCATTTCTGTAAATATGGCTGTGCGCTTCCATCCGCAACGATATCGATGTAAACAGGAGTTCTTGCTGACGTCTCCGACGCTAACTCACCACTCTGTGCATCCTTCCATCCTTCTCCTTGCCTGTCTGTAGCTTTCTACTCCGACAGTGAGAAACCGAGCTCTTCTGCCGATGTCTTTCATTGCTGATTCCATACATACAAAATTTTAAAAAGTTGCTGCCCTTGTGAAACTTTTGATGTAGCAGCCAAATGAAGTAAATGTAAATCCTCTTTGCAGAAATACATCTTAAACTCTGTCCTCAGATTCTGCATCTCTTGCTTGCTAGATAGTAATACGGTTTTAAAGATTATTTTTTATATTTATCCAGTATTGTTTTTGACAAGAGGGTTGTTCAGAGTATCCAATCTATCATATTACCAAATATCAGCAATTTGTTTAAAGTGAATTTCTCTTGAAGCTCATTTTCTGAAATAACACCTGGCTTTTAAGATTAACAGGCCCTCCATATTTAAATGTTATTTACAATGTAGTATGACGTACTAGTTCTCGTCCTTTCCCTTTTCACATTCCCGAGTATATGGTCTTTCCATTACTCTCTAGGAGGCACTCAAGACTTAAAGGGAAGTAATATTACTGAAGCAAAATGAAAAGAGAAAGAGTCTGTGTTGGGCGGGGGAGAGGTGCTCAGCTTTATTCTGAAATGGTCTTTTGGACGTCCAAACGGAATGTATTTAGAGAAAACTCGGAGTCTGCATCCTAAGGGAAGAATGGGAAAGCAAGAACAGTGAAAGAACCAAACACCTTTTCTCTTGTCCCCCTGAACCCAGCACCTTACCCGCTAAGAGAGGAAAAGAGACGGGAGTTGCCCGGTGCGTGGGAAACGTAGGGGAGCCACTTGGGGAAGAGCAGAGGCAGCACCAGGAGCCTGGTCTATGGCGGCTCAGGCCAGCGAGGCCAGCGGACACCAACCAACCGCAGCCCTGCAGAGAGGAGTGGCATCAGCTGCTGCCCCCCTGCCCTGAGGGATGGGCCTCCCTGGACAGCCACCTGCATAGCACCTGGGGCCATCCTGAAGGACACCTACGCACTCCCGGGGCCTTTGCTGAAGCCCATCCAAACGGCCCTGCGTGGGTACCAGCACATTTCTCTTGATGGCGCATGACACAGGAAACAAAACAAAGGGTGGGGGCTCAATAACTAAACGAACAGTGGAAATGAAAGTCCAACATAAAGGTCTGGGGTGGAGCTGGAGACGTACAGACACACTCTGCCTAACAATATTTCAGTCAGCAATGGATCACATGTCCACAGTGGCCCCGTGAGATTCTAACAGAGCTGGAAACTTCTGGTTGCCTGGTGCCGTCACAGCGTCCCTGATGTCACAGCACAAAGCTACACTCTTTCTAAATAAATGCTGTGTAACCTACGTGTGCAGCACTTACAAAGGCTGCATGCAGTAGAACCCGGGACATCCTAGGCCTCACTCTCACTCACCACTCACTCAACAGAACAACGCCAGTCCTTCAAGCGCCCTTCACGGTGTACCACTTTTGTTTCCTCTTTTACGCTGTTTTCAATGTGCCTTTTCTATGTTTAAGTATGTTTAGATGCAAAAAATGCCTTCTATTGTATTACAATTGTCTGCAGCGCTCAGTACAGTAGTTCGCTGTGCAGGCTTGCAGCCCAAGAGCCCCAGGCCGTACCACGTAAACTAGGTGTGCCGCAGGCTTCGCCATGGAGGTGTGAGTACACGCACTCCATAACGTGCACAGGACGACAAAAAGGCCCAGCATTGCATTTCTTAGAACGCATCCCTGCCGTTAAGTGAAATATGCAAGTGAATGTTACGCGTGTGTGCATATACACACCCAAGAGCACACACATGCACACGTGTGCTTGTTTCTCTGTGTAGTCACACAGTAGGGATGTAGACCATCAAAGTAGGCCCACTTTCACTTAATTTTAAATAAACTGTGAAGGGACTAAACCAGCTGGGCAGCTACGTGTTATTTGGGTGTGGGTAGGGAAGGCCTTGGAAGCGGGAGCGGCAGGCGCGCTCTCTGCACCAGCTCCGCCCCTGGCGCGCCAGGGAGCCACAGTAGCCGAGTGGTCCTGCGGCAGGCACTTCCTAAGATGGACAAAAATTCACATCCTGTAGAAGCGTGTGGAATGACATTATTTATAATTACAGTCTTGAAGGCCGATTCTTGTGACGAACCACACATCAAGCCTTCTAAGGAGAGGATGAGGGCTCCTAGCAGCGGTGAGGCCAGGATCCAGGCGGCGGGAGATTCTGGCAGCCGGGCCCGAGCCCCTGGGACAGCTGGCTGAGGCAGCTTCTCCTGAAGCAAGGACTTTCACAGGAGAAATGTGACATTTCAGATGCAAGCAGAGACAACCTGCCGCTGTCTCTACTTTTGCTAACCGTGGACTAAAAATACCAAGTGAATATCAACACAGGCACATGCCTCATCCATCTCTGTCCTCAGAGGAACGCCAGCAAACGGCAACCCCCGGAACAGCCTGACCAGAGACGCAGGACTCCAGGCAGCCAAGAGGACAGGGAGGGGGCTTGGGAATCAGCCCAGACTACGATTTTCAACAGACAAAAAGGTTTCACTCTCAAGGTTTAAAATGCCCTTTTAACTGAAAATCTGCAAATACTTATGAAATAGGTTTATTTCAAAGGCATCTCTAGAGCACCTCTTCCTTGAAAATAGAAGAAAATTTGTGGGCAATTTCAGAAGCTCTCAGCTTATCAGGTGAGGCAATAACTTTTGGGGGCACTCACATACATAGAAACATCAGGAGGGGTTTCACTAAAGATGGCAAATGTAGGGGCTCCACAGACTGCCGTGGACAGACCACTAGCCATCCAGCCTTGCGATGCCTTTCAATATCAGATGCTTACCACACACAGTGCACCCTTTCAGTCACTGCCTATACTGTTCTCCCCTGCTCTGAAAAGCACTTACATGTGAACAACGTGCAATAATAGGCATTTGTGGCCCACATAATTGAAGAGCACAGGGCATAATCAGTGATGAACTTGCTCTGCAGGGATGGACCTGGGGAGGCTGGGCCCCGTAGAGCTTTCTTTGAAACGTTGGTTTCCTTCACAGGAAAATTCAGGGGCTCTTTACTTCCTGCCTGAATTGTACTCATCTTTCATGCCCAGGTTATCTTCCATTAATTCCCATAAACAGTAGTTTAACCATATAGGAGTTTATTTTTGCCATCTAGTAGTTCAGTGTGGATCAGGAGCAACCGCTTGATGGTGTCATAGTGACTCCTTCTATTTTCCTATTCCACCATTCTTACATGTCACCCGCACTGTTGGCAAATGGCTGCCACATTTTCAGGTGTTGTACATCTAGTCTGGACAAGAAGGAGAAGACGGGGTCAGGAAAAACAGATAGAAGAGCTGAAGATAATGTTAGCCAGGTCTGTTCCTTAAAAGCCAATATTATTTCCTGGAAGTCTCACCAGTGACTCCCACTTACGCCTCACTGCCCGGCTCAGGTTCACTCGGTTACCCCAGGCTGCAAGCAGGCCAGGGAGGGTGTGTATTTTAGCTTTTCCAGCCTCAGTGATAGAGAAGGTCAAGGGGAAGAGCATGGTGCATAGCCTCTACCTGTTCCTCTGGCTACCCACCACTTACAGAGGGCCTCCTTCCTAATCATTGAACGTGATCTCCCCTTTTCCAGGGGAGACCACTCCAAAGTCTCATCCAGGTAGCTGTCCAAGACTGCTCTCAGAAGGAAAACACTGCTTTGTGGAAACACAGCAGAGCTCACTTACACCAAGGGGGACAGCTTCCTGTCTGCACCCTGTGACCTTGGTGACTGGCTTCCGAGCTTCTGCCCACACCAAAATTCCTTGTTTTAGTCAAGGTTTTCCAAAGGAAAAGAACCAATAGGATATACATCTATACATAATACATAAATACTAATATAATATATAAAATAAAGAATTGTCTCACATAATTATGGAGGCAAAGAAATTCTACGATCTGCTGGCTGCAAGCTGAGCACACAAGAAAGCTGGTGGTGTAATTCAGTCTGAGTCTGGAGGCCTGAGAACCAAGGAGGCCAGGGGTGTAAATCCAAGTCCAAGGGCAAGAGAAGATGAGATGTCTCAATTCAGCCATGAGTCAGGAATAAAGGGGCAAATTCTTCCTTAATCTGCCTTTTGTCCTATTCAGGTCCTTGAAGGACTGGATGGTGCCCCTCAACATTCAAGAGAAAAATTCCTTTACCGAGTCCAGCAATTCAAATGCTCACATCTTTTGGAAACACACTCAGAGACATATATATATATATATATATATATATATATATATATATATATATATAAAATGTTCAATCAAATATAAAATTCAACCTGAGCACCCTGTGGGCCAGTGAGGTTGACACATACAATTAATCATCACACCCCTCAAGGCCTGTTCTTGTGGTACATTCATGGGAAAATCATACCAGGGTGAAGCGAGGTTCCCCAGTTTAAGTACCCCACCTTCTAACTCAAATAAAAGAGACACAGTACAGCTAAAGCATATTCCTAGGCTTCTTAACAGCATTTTCAAAATCTGGTTAAATGCTGTGTTTATGTGTAATATCACTAGATTTTTTATATGATAACATTTTGAGAATATGAGGTCAGAAACCAGTTCCTTCTTGTTCCCCTAATGCAAGAATTACACTCCCATTTAAAGACTATATTAGGGCAACTGTTCTCAAGTGTGATAAAGGAGCTAAGAAAGCGACATGGCATCCTTCTGGCAACCTACAGGTGTCACCGCGTTCCACTTGGATTGTTGTGACCCATGTAAGAAGCAAGACTTGAAAGAAAAGTCATTTCTGATTCTAAAACCTCCAACTTCCTATTCTAACAGTCATGGGTTGTCGCGAACATGGACTGTTGATTTTATTGCCATGTATTTTGAACATTCACGTCTGGAAAAATTTTATCACATGATGGATGCATCAAAATTGTTTAATTAAAGGTTTTATGACTCAGAAATGGAAAAACCCTAGATTAGAAAGCCTCACTTGCATTTCTGTGTCTGTCTCCTGGTGCCGTAAATGATTCCTCAAGTTGACATTTGCATTCCAAGCTGGGATTGCTCTCAGAGAATTCTGAAACACTTTCTATATTTGGTAGAACTGTTCCAGAAACCAAAATATGCACATTTAGTTTTAAAAGAACATAGCATGCTTTACATGTAATTCTAGCTCCCTGTTTCCCTTATATTTTTCTTCCACAGGGGAAAAAAATGATTTCAAGCTATGGTTAACATTGNCTCAGAAATGGAAAAACCCTAGATTAGAAAGCCTCACTTGCATTTCTGTGTCTGTCTACTGGTGCCGTAAATGATTCCTCAAGTTGACATTTGCATTCCAAGCTGGGATTGCTCTCAGAGAATTCTGAAACGCTTTCTATATTTGGTAGAACTGTTCCAGAAACCAAAATATGCACATTTAGTTTTAAAAGAACATAGCATGCTTTACATGTAATTCTAGCTCCCTGTTTCCCTTATATTTTTCTTCCACAGGGGAAAAAAATGATTTCAAGCTATGGTTAACATTGGCCATTTGGCTGCAAACCAAAAATCTCCCAACACCCGTGGCTTCCTGGGAAAACAAGGCCGCAGTCACCAGATGGCCTGGTTCAGAGGGCAAGGCATGCAAAGTGACCCCGTGATGGTCATTATCATTTTCTCCTTCTCTACCTCATCTCCATTCCTAAGAAACACTCATGCACACAAAACAAAAGTTAAGTAAATATTTCAGAATTAAAGAAATGTGCAAAGACTGCTCATTGTCTCCCCAAATCATCCGCGCTCTTCTCATAACTGCCCTTCTGCAGGCTACTTCTCCCACTTCGATGGGCTCACGTAGCCAGCGGGCGGCACTCGGGGTATGAGTGCGCGTCATTCCTCAGTGGAAACTGCACCACCTCCAATTCTCCCTCTTCCTTTGAACTGAAGAATTCTGGCCACGCAGATGAAGACAAATGTTTAGGAGGCAGTAAAGCCACAGATAAAGGACCTTGGCTCTTTGAATGACATCGTAGAGCAAAGCCCCTACTTCTAGGGTGTTACGGAAGACAAAGCTAAACCTCTGTGTTGTTTGAGTCACCATATTGGGGGGTTTCTTGATGACAGCAGTTCAATTTGTGTCCCTACTTACACCTAAAACAATCAATTCAACACATGTTCCATCATCTTCATTCTCTGTGCCATTGCATTATGTCCAGTGGGCAATAAGGAAGAAGAAAAAGCATAGTTATTGCCCTCAAGGAGCTTAAAAAGTAGTAAAAAAAAAAGACACAGGCAGAAGGGACTGCAAAGCAAGGAGGACTCGGTAGTGCTTTGCGAAGGAAGAGAGCACAACGTCCTGTCAGTCTCTCCAACTGCCAACCCACGGCGCTTCCTGAGCGCCCACCATGTGGAATGACAAGCCCTCTCCACAAAAACAAGAATGTGAAGCTTATTTTCACTCCCCTTTCCTGTCTGTTTTATGCTCTTCCTTCTCTCGCTAGATGTCCAAAGAATTCATGCTGCTACGGGCCTCCCCTAAAGAGCCTCATCAGCTTCAGATGGTGCCCGATGTCCACATTCTCATCAAAATATGTTACAGTCCAATGTCCTTGGGTTCTGTCTACTTGGGTGACCTAAAAGGAGTCACTATGAGCCCAGGCATTAAAGTATCATGGGTTGTTTCTTCTCTAATAATAACAGCTAACATTTAGTAAGCACTTACTGTCCTGAGATGTTTATATGTAACTCATTTAAGATTCACAGCAGTTCTATGAGGAAGGTGCCATTAATTAGAAAACTAATGCCCACAGAGGTTCAGAGGCTTACCTAAACTAACAGAAGAGATAAGTAGTCAGCATTCGAACCCAGGCAGTCTGACTCCCGAGCTTCTAGACTCTGTGCTCGTAACCATCACATTGTACAGCTTTTAGCGTTTTATCTGTCACCTGTGGGAAAACAGAGCTTTGACTACAAAGCAGTGTGACTGTAGGAGTTACGGTTGCTTTGGCAGAACCACCAGGAAAGAGAATTTGGTTTGAAAAGATCCTCACACCAGATCTTGTAGATAAGAGCCTATAAATTATGTGTCAAACCAAGCCCACTGCCCTCTTACAAAGCTAAAGGAAGACCCTCTGGGAGAAAAAAAAAACAGCTTTCCTCATCTGAGAACTTACCACCACCTGAAGGGTACCTGCAGCATCTCTGTCTGTTCTGTGATGATCTGGTGGTTCTTTAAGGGATGAGAGGGCTCTTATAAATGGAGGAGAATCTACCAGGTACCATTCTATGGGATGGTCGTGTTTTCCCAAGTCAGAGGAGTGTTTTGCTCAACTCCTCTTCACCGCTGGTGAGGGAAGAATTCCCTCCCTAGGATTATAGGGATGGTTGAACACACAACACCTGACACTGGATAGATGAGATCACAACAGTTTATTATTAGCCATACACGCAAAGCCAGGGGGTGGCAGGGGGAACACCCCATACCACCTGAATGAGTCATGTGAGAATGGGATGAAGAAGCAGGGCCGTGGGAGGCAGACCCTGCTGTCGTGAGTGGGTGAGGTGATTCCTAGTTCCTGTGGAAAGATGTGATTCTTGTTTTAATAACACAACAGGCAGGCAGGAACTGAAGCCTCCCACTGAGGAATAAGCAAGCACTGCGCTTGGTCACTGGGATAAGGAGGGTTGCTCGGCCAGCGGCCTTTATCCACAGAGTGGGGAAAGGCAGGTTATGGTTGGCCATTCAAGGCCCTCCCAGTTTCAGATGTCCTAGCAGCATATGACAGGAAATCTCAATTTCAGGCCTTGGCCACAAGAAATGAGGGAAGTCATGGGGGAGCAGGAAAATGTGTTCACATACACACCCAGAATCACACTGAATCATCTGGTGAGAAAGTTACTCCCTTTCCAGGTCTTATTCAATCCCCAGATGTCAGCAAGGAGGACATCTGGGGTTCGTGCCAATGAGCGTTTACCGCCTCTCTAATTCCTGCTAATCTCTCTTTCTAACAATAACAGAGCAAGCCCAGCACCTACTTCTAGGACAGCTAATACTGTCTAGCCAGAATTTGGAAATATTATTTCCTTTTTATTGTGTTAACATTTGTTGTTGACCTTCCACTTCTAGTAGGTGATACTGAGTTTCCCATTGTATGGTAGTTGCCTTTAAAAATAAATATAAGTTAAAAATTCAAGCATTAAAAATAGCAAAGAAATACTACCACAGACAATAGTACAGACAGAAGTAAAACTATTAAACACAGCACTAACATTTGGGAAATACTTCCATGAAGGAGAGAGTGGTCTGTTCACTCTCAGCACAGTGCTAATGATTATTAATACTAACTGAATTCATCAAGTTTGTGTATTAATATTCTCTAAGGAACTTAGTTTTTTTATCTTCTATGCTTACCTTAATTCAATGTATTATCTAAAAATATAGAAATATTTTTGTATTTTCTCTACTTCTTGTTTTATTTTTATTTTTTTACTTCATTGTTATTGTTGGCACTATTACAGATGTCCCACTATTTCCCCTCTTTACCCGCATCCACCCAGCCCCCACCCCCTTCTCTCCCTGAAGAAGGTATTTATAATTCAATGCACTCAAAGACTAAAGACCATAAAAATGTTTAGTTACAAAAATCAGAACCCATATCATGAAATTATATTCTGGTTCTAACTTTGTAGCTTGACAGACCTGGGTTCAAATTCTTACTGTGCTACTCACTTGCTGGGTTACTTTGGGCCTTTCTGAACCTAATTTTCTCACCTATGAAGTGAGAAAAGAGATGTTGTGATTATTATAATGAATTCTTGAAAAGAATTTTTGAAAATTGTCTAGCAACCAAATTCCTGACAGCTGCCTAATGCAGGCAATTACTCAAAGTTTGGGCTTTAATAAAGTGGTTCACTGTCTAGATTTCAGTCAACATCAAGTGCTTCATTCTCCGTAATTCTCTTGTTTGCTGGCAAAGAAACATGACACCCAAGACCCTATAGAAAGAAATCTTCTCCTTTGCTAATGCTTTCCAGCAGAATGCCTCTTAGGAAAATGCCTACTCCAGTCACAGTTACTGTGAGAGTATTTCTGTCAGTCAGCCTGGCTATAAATAGGGAGAAACCTTCTCTCCTGGACTTTTATCTGTTATGAACAATGTGCCCAAACTCGAGGCTTCTGAAAAGCCCATAAGAAGGTTTGAGACTGGGGAAAAAATGTGTTGGTACCAACACAAAAAAATAAAAATCTTACTAAATCAAAATTGATAAAAGTACAGAAAACTGTACTTGAACAATAATTAAATTTAAAACATTTTTTAAATTGATAAAAGTTAAGCAACTACAAAATTATACTGTAATGGACTCGGTGTTAGTCCCAAAGATAATCAGATTCTAATCTCTAGTAGCCTATAAATATTACCTTATTTGAAAAGAAGATCTTTGTAGATATGAGTAAGTGAAAGATTTTGAGATGAGGAGATAATCCTAGATAATCTGGGTGGGCTTTGGTAGGTTTTAAATGTTATCACAGGTGTCCATATAAAAGAGAGATAAAAGGAGATTACACACCCAGTGAAGAAAGCAATGTGAAAATGGAGGCAAAGATCAGAGTGATGTGGCCACAAGCCAAGGAATGCTGGTACCTCCAGAAACCAAAAGAGTCAAGGAACAGATTCTGCCCTAGAATGACCCTGCCAACACCTTGATTTTTAACCCACTGACGCAGATTGGGATTTCTGGACTCCACACCTATGAGAGAATACATTTCTACTGCTTTAAATCATTCAGTTTGTTATGGCAACTATAGGAAACTAATGCATATGCCAACTTGTCATCTGCACCTCAATGCTCATATAAACAATTGTGGGAGGAACTCCATCCAACAGAGCTCTCCCGGCCACCGCAAATGAGAAATGAGTCGTCCCAGACACAATCTTGTTGTTCCGGTGGGAAAGGAGGTGGCGATCCCCTCTAGCAGGGAGTGTCCTGAACCCTTCTCCCAAATGGCGTTTATTGGGAATGGTATGTGTAGGAGTACACAGCATAAATGTGTAGATCATCAATTAATGACAAAAGGCCATAGTCAAATACAAAAACTGGTATTATCTATAGATAACGATCGAGGGAACACAGAGATCTGTCACAGGTCAGGGTCTGTTAGTTGTGCTGATACCAGACGGTCTTTAAGACGTGTTTGTTGAGATAAGGAGTTTACTCCTTATACCTTGAACTTAAACATCCATGATTGTTTATACTGACAGGGCTATGCTGGCCAGAGCAAGCTTCAAAGGAAACAGTGTACATTTCAGGCCTGGTTCCCATGGGAACCCTCGGTGTTAGAGTCGGGTCATGTCTGCCTCCTGTGTTACCTGATTTTCCAGGGAGACTTACTAGCCCCTTTCAGAGCCTGCTTTCAAGAGGCTGCAGTCTCTGAAACCACACAGAGTGGTCCCCAACAAACAATAATAAAATTTGTATCATAAGACCATGAATATTTAACAGGACTCAACTTGGTAAAAGTCCTTTTATAACTTTTATAGCATAAAGTTATATGTAATGTTGTAGTGGAGTAAAATGCTCAAACTCTCTGACTCCACCTTATTCAAGCCTGCTTTGTTCCCAGGGCCTTCGGTCTTCTAGCTTCTGCTAGTCTTGCATGAAGACACACTAATCACTGGAGGAATTTTGCTTGCAGCTGGAGGAGATAAGGGAAATAGGTATCATTTATCAGCGATGTTCAGGAACCCCATGACCAGATTCACATACACTATCACAACCTTCCTTGAACCTCTGCTGACACCCACAGATCAGAGGCGGTCAGATGCCTCTTGCCCATCCCGTTTTCCCTTTCTTTGACATAAATGAAGCCTAACCTCTGTCCTCTCATAAAATGGAACTGAGGATTTGGTCTCCCATCTTCTCGGTTGGCACCTTCCTGATGCATAAATCTTTTCTTCAAACTCTGATATTTTGAGTGCCGGCCTTTTGAAACACGGGGCAAACAAACTTCCAGCTGGTTACAACATCAAAATTAGATGTATGCTGATATGTGTGATATGGTGAAAAATGGAGTTCCTAGGAAATTGAGCATCTGAAATGTTCCTAGACTTGAGTCCTGGGAACCCCCTAATTATTCAGAAACACTTCAGTGGCATCTCCCAGGATAAGTAATGGGTATAAAAGGCTAATTTACTATTTAACTGTAGATCCCTTTCCCTCCCTCTCAAGTACCAAAAAAGGGAGATCAAGCACATTGCTAGAAAAATGATAATAAATGTACTTTGAGTGAGAATAATATCTGCTGCCCAGCTTCACTATTAATTAGTTTTCTTATGATGACTCTATTCAATTTATAACATTCATTTAGGTAACCACAATTAGAACCATCCAGGTTTTGTCCGTAACTTAGAATGTGCTTTCTTTCTGCAAGCCGTTGTTCTCTGAGAAATCTTCAGGATTGGAAGATTTAATGATTTCTCTGGAATGGTCAGAAGACAAAGTAGTGGAACACCAGAGACAGAGCTGTGCTGGGCAGAGTGTCCTGGGCGAGCAGTCTGAGAACCCAGGCGCACCGTCTGCATGGGCTTGGTGCAGGCTCACCTGCCTACACACGGTCCCCACCTGTCAACCAAGGGGCAGGCCAGCTGATCTTTAAGGATGTCCTTCCCATCAAAAACTCTGACTCTAGTGCTTCAGAAACCAGTCTAACATCACCTCTGGCTGATAATAATGGATGATTTCCTCCATCTTATACCTTTTTGTAAATCTTGACATTTTTGACAATGAACAATATTCCCCTTTAAACTCAGAAAACAAGAGGAGTCAAGGGACACCTTAAATTGCATTCAATTTGCATTTGTGTTCTAAAACAGAGGCCTGGGTCCTGGTGTCTTTGCTTAGGTGCTTACTTACCATCAGAGTCCCCCTCTTGGCATTGACTGAGTCCGAGACCTGGTCCAAGGTTCGCTGGCAAACAGCCTGTCTGCACAAGTGAATTCCCCTCTTTATTTGGCATTGTTCCTCTCTCCTACAAAGGGGACTTCACAGCAAGGCTTGTGGAAGTCTTTATCTGTGGAGATGAAACTGAGTGAGTCAGCACTGAAAGACAGGTTGTAACAAAGTCTGGCATTTACAGAGTGACATCTTTTTAACTGAGGCAAATTTAATTCTTAGTTTTCCTTTGACTTGTGAGATGATGGCCCTAAGAAATTTGCTTTGACTCCAGATGATTGTAAATATCTACAAATCTTTATTATTCTTATCCAGCACTTGCATGTGACCTCTTATTCAGGTAGAAACTAATCTGCAAGTTTGTCAGCTTACATCTGGAGAAAGGTTATATACCTTTCTAAAGAATTTCAGTTTTACCATCACAGGCACCATTAGGTTCACCTTGCAATTAAGGTAAGGTTCACCCAGCTAATAATTCAAAACTCACATGTTCAGCTTTGCCCTTTCTCTTTCCTCTCACCTGCCTAGGTGGTGGAGAAACACAACCCCCAGACGTATTCAGAAGCTGTCACAGAACTTTATGTAGTATCAGCTGCACCTAAAAGCACTGTTGCCATGGGAACAGAGTCTTACTGTACCTTTCTTTTCTACTGAAGTCTGACTGGAATAATTTTAGCAGTGGATAGCGAAATCTGTGTATTAAAATTTGTTATTAATTTGGGCAAACAAATTTCTGTGGGTTTAAAGCAACTGTGAATCACACATATCCATGTTGGCCAAAGGTTGTCTTTTCTTTTTCTGTTACTAGATTATATTCATTATGTGAGTTGTTTCCTTCCAAAGCTAATTACTGAAGGAAACAGGGCAGGGTGAGAAGAGAAACAGCCAACAAGTAAGAAAAGAAGAAAGGAAGCAATATGGGTTAAGATTTTTCTTGGGATCAGAGAAATCTCCATCACGTAACCATGGTTTTTACCCGGCTCTGAGAATAATGAATTTCACTAACTTAAGAGAGCTGCTTCAGAAGAGAAGTGCATTCTTCGGGCAGTAAATCACGACCGCCTCTGGCCCTGGATTCCCGCAGCCGCACGTGAGGCCTCGGACCAGCTCGCTGGTTTCCAGGCTGCACTCAGACATTTGTGGGGGTGGGGGTGCTCTGAGCACAAGCCTCAGGTGCACTTAGGGTCCCCGCCCTCCAACATGAACCCGCATACCATTTTGCTAGAAAGAGGTAGGAACCAGGGGATTTTATTATTGTTTAAGAAGAATTGAAAAATGAGACTGGTTGATGGTAGCTGTAAGAACAAAATGTGTTGTTTTTACATTTTATGATGCTTGGCCGCATCAACTCTTCACATCAACACCTGTCAATTCTAATCTTCACAACAACACTGCAGGAGAGGGGGGATTATTTCATTTGTACCGAAGATAATGACAACTGCCCCCCACCACATACAGTCCTTTTCCCTTCTCATATTCTCTTCAGATGCCTCAAGCTATAGATAGTGAATTGCAAGTAACCCATTTCCATGACCAGCACTGCTAGTTTTCCATATAATTTTCTACATAAACACACATGTGTATATATAATTTTGCTGCTTCTCTCTTTCAAGAAACTTAGGACACATCCTCCTAGGAATGATCCAGAGACCCACTGCCCAGATTAACTCCCCTCACCAAGTATAAATCATCGAGCTAAAACAGACCCTGCATACACAGATTCTCATATCTATTTAATACTTATTTATTCTAAAAAGACATGAAAGATATAGGTCTCTGTACAGATATGTAGACATATAGAAATATATAAAAGTAGATATAGATGTATAGAGAGAAGTAAAAATATAGTTGTAGCTCTATAGATGTAGATACTTAAATGATTTGCTTCCAAATGCTATTCCTCTGTACACACACACACACACACACAACCCTCTAATACATGGTTGTGGCATGAGATGCCACCTCTTGAGCTGCCATCTCTTTTCCAACTTAAAGGTGCCATCAGCTCCGTAGTCCTGAGCATTTCATCTATGAATTGGCTTCCACTAGACCATAAAATAACAGTTAGAAATGTGAATGGCCTGACACTCCTCCCCAGTTCTAACAACAATGTCTTCTGAAAGCCAAGTCAAAGTTCCAGAATGGAAATAAACTAGCCAAACAGACGATAAAAGGTAAATTAGTTCAGTTTTTTCTGACATTTGTCAGCGATGGTTCAGAAATGACAAATCCATTGTCATTGCACCTTTAAATCTGGAAGGGTTACTAATGACTTGAAACCAGTCCCCTCAACTCACAGATGAGGAAACTGAGGAACGAAGCACCCTGCTCAAGGTCACACCACTAGTAAGGGGCAAAGCCAAATTCAAATCTACTACAGAGTTCTTAAAAAAGCCACAAAAAGTCTAGCTCCTAGCTCCAGAATCCTCTAAAACTACTGTAAACTTCAGCTCCATGAAACGTTCAGCCAAGGTAGTCTTCCTTCTGCCAATTGGTTAAACTTTATGAAGCATCCAAATGGTATGAATTGTGTGTGTTACATGTCCCCACAATATTGCATGAGGTTAATTATTTAAGGCTCTTCTCCAAGAACATCCCTATCGTGAGGTTTTGTCTACCGCCTTTACTTTCCAAGTCTTAATCCTTCTAGATCAGGTGCCTGTATCATAGTAGAAGCTGATTTTACTGAATATGTTCAGATTAGGTATGGCCAAGTTGCAAGATGAATGCCAGATTTAATATTTTTAATAGTCAATTAAAAATAGCTTAAACACAGACCTTCAGATGGGAAACATGAATATTTTATAACATCTACTTTTTAAAAATTCTTATTCTATTTCCTTCATTATTACCATTCAGTCTCCTTTGACTCCTCTCCCCTCTCACACTGTTGTCCATGCCCACGAGCCTTTTTCCTGTTTGTTCAATCCTCCCACCCCCTAACCTCCCCCACCCTCAGCTGGCACCCTGCTCCCCGTCCATGCGTCGGCTTTGTTTCTGTTCTTGTTAGTTCAGTCCGTTCATTAGAATCCACCTATGAGTGAGATCATATGGTATTTGTCTTTCTCTGGCTGGCTTATTCCACTTAGCATAATGTTTCCAGGTCCATCCACACTATTACAAAAGATAAAATTTTCTTCTCCTTTCTTTTTATGTCCAAGTAGGACCTATTGTGTAACAAGAGCTATAATCTTGAAATTGTACTTTGATGTAAAAATATGAAAATAGAAAGAGTAATAGAAGATTACCTGTTTCATAATAACTTATTTAAATCAATTATGTTGCCTTGTGTCTGTTTTAAGGGAACATTCCCCAACTAGGAACACCTGGTTTCGGACCCCGCTCCACCACCAATAAGCATGTGAATTTGGACAATCTGACCCTCCATGGGCGACCTGGCATGTGTGTGTTTTATTTCTGTACATTACAAGAAAAGGGGACTAGAGCTGATGGTCTCTCAGTTTCCTTCCAGCCCTAAAATGCTGTCTTGTGAGTATTCCATACTGTGAAGGAAAAAGGGGGAGGG
Source organism: Sturnira hondurensis (assembly GCF_014824575.4). Classification (NCBI taxonomy): domain Eukaryota; kingdom Metazoa; phylum Chordata; class Mammalia; order Chiroptera; family Phyllostomidae; genus Sturnira; species Sturnira hondurensis. The sequence continues at coordinate 411,777 of NW_028095005.1, forward strand.
AACCTTATATGTATTCAAATGCTAAAATGCAAAACCCAACTCTGAGCCTAAATTTCAAATATATTTCTTTTTTTCTTATGGTAATTTATTTTTTGTGTTGAGTAAAATCTATTCATGATCCTTTTTGTCACAAACAGTAGGTGTATATACTCAAATATAACAAGCCACTAGAAAAATAAATTGTGTATCAGGACAGCTACCTGCTCTCAGGAAGGTATGACAAATGATCTTCCTCCACTGTTAGTTTCATTGCTTTTCAAATTAAAGCCCTCAAAGAAGTTCATTCATAGCCCTTGAGGTACCTGTTAGCACAAAAAATCCTAGCCCTTTTCTTTTAACTAATCAATCAAAATATTGGCTAGAGTAGGGGACAAAAAAATGTCCTATTCAGCCCAGGCTTTATTAACAAAATGCCATAGACTTATGACTAAACAACAGAAATTTATTTTCTCACAGTTCCAAGTGGGGAAGTCCAAGATCAAGGTGCCGGTCAATTTGGTTTCTGGGGAGAGCTCTCTTTCAGCCTTACAAACAGCTGCCCTCCCACTGGGTCTTCTCACGGCTTTTCCTCAAGACATGTGCACAGTGAGAGACAACTCTCTCTCTTGCCCACTCTGCTTATAAAACCACTAGCCTGTTTGAATTAGGGCTTCCATCTGACCTCATTTAACCTTAATTGCCTCCTTAAAGCCAAATTCACTGGTTAGGGCTTCAACGTACAAATTTTGACGGGACACAATTCAGCCCATAACAGGAAAAATCTGCAACTTTAAAAAGCTTTTCCAGGTTGTTCTTTTGCACGCAAATATCTGAGAAGCACTAACTGACAAGGCTCCAAAAAGAATTAACTTACCTTTAAACAGCAAATTTTGAGCTCATTCATTCTTTCTAACTTTTAGATCACAATGAATTTTTAAAAATTGAAAGAGAAAGAGAGAAATAGGCAAAGACAATGGCAGACTGGGATAGAGAGAATGTACCAAGTTAAAATGAGACTTACAGGAAGCTTGTCTTTCAAAAGCTTATGAACAAATGAAAGACCCCACAATGAAGTGACCATGGCAAGGGGACGAACAGGGGCCCCCTGAAAGAGTTCCTGTGGCCAAGGCTGGAACAATTTAAGCAACCCACTGAGTAAGCAGGGTTGGGCTATAACTCAAAGTGTGAAATAAGTGCCCACGAACCCACACTAACACAAACAAGTGATTATAAACACAGACTAGACAAACACCCCATGTAGAGGAATTTGGGAAGAATGCAGGCAGGTATTTCACCCTCAAGTTGGTGAAGCACTAACTCCCCACCCCTTTTGTGTGGGGACCACATAGTGACCTTCTTCCACAGGCCACATAGTGGAAACGGTGAAAAGAGAAGTAGCTGTACCATGAAGAAACCTGACAAACCCCATGTCAGCCAGACGACCAAGGTCAACAGCAACACTGAAAAGTCGTGTTGATGGTATGTGGCCTTGATACAATGCCATGAAGATGGCACTTCACCTGCGTGGCCTGCCGACAACCTATGATCCTAGTCTAATCATAAGAAAGACACCCGTCAGGTCCCCACTGAGGGCCATTCTACAAAACCTCCCAATCCTTTGCACTTCCCGGATCATCAAGAACCAGAGGGCTGAGAAACCGCCACAATCGAAGGGAGCCTAAAGAAACATGATGATAAAATACAACGTGTTATGCTGGTTGTAAACCTAGAACAAGCAAACAAATAGACATTAAGCAAAAGCACAGGCAATCAGAATAAAGTATGGACTCTTAGTTAATAACAATATATTAATATGGGTTCATTAATTATAACAATTGTACCTTCCAAACTAATGTAAGATGTTAACAGTAGGAGAAACTGAGTGTGGGAATATATGAGAATCCTCTGTTGTACCATCACAATTTCTCTGTAAATATCTGTTCCAAAAACATTTTATTTTTAAAAGTGATTTCAATAAATCAGACTCAAACTATAAAGAAGTTTTAAGAATGATTTAATTAATTACATTTGCCTAATTCTTGAGAGCCCTTGGAATAGGAATAAAAAATTGTATATAAGAAGGCAAAAAATAAGCCTTTAAGGAAAAGAAGTGTAATGCCTCCTCAACCTGAAAAGTGGTAAAGCATACTAAATTGCAAAAAATCAGATAAAAGTATTTCCTTTATATCAGAGACCGTATTGCAAGCACATTTAAAATGATCAAGGCATAACATTATTTTATTGACATCTGTCTTCCAAAGAGCTCATAACATTTGAGCATCAATTAAAATGCTGCATGTGAAGTATTTCACGAAGCAAATTTACTGTGCAATTTCTGCCTCTGAACCGTAGGACCTTGGGCAAGCTTCCCGAGGGTAGACCCTGTGTCCTTCTCTACAGAGTGGTGTCAGTATAGCACCTGTACCATAGAGTTCGTGTGAGGAACGAATTAGATTTTATTTATAAAGTGCTTCAGGCAGAGTCTAAAACACTAGTAAATTCTTAATAAATGTTTTCTAGTGATGGTGACAGCCTGGAGCCTGACTTTTGGGTCCTGGATTCGCCACTTAACCAGCTGTTTGATCTCCAGGAAGACGTTCACCTCTGCCCTTCAGTCTCCCCTGTGGGATGACACTAACCACCTGGGTGAGGGCTGCTGGGAGGATCATGTGCATTCCTCTGTGAGACATCAACATGACTTTTTGTACATAATGTGTGCTACCTGAATGCTAGCTTGTACTGAAAATAAGGAAACCCCACAATAGTCCAATCAGGCTTTTATAGATTACTCTATGGCTTTTAAGTAAATTGAGACTTAAAAAGTAGAAGGAGCTGCCCAAGTTAACTTAATCAATAAATTCTATGATCTGACTTCTGGCCGAGATGGAGGCATAGGTGGAAACACTGCCTCCTCAAACAGTCAAGTTTAAAGACAACAAAGATTTAGTAACAAAAATGCAACCAAAACAGACAGATAATTTAACTGTATGGAAGTCTGACAACAACGAACCATTCATCCAGACCCGTAAGAGGGGCGGAGTCAGTAGCTGGCGGAGTGGGGCGCAGGAAAAAGCAGTTGGAATGACCCAGGCATGCGAGTGGTGGTTGGCAGTTCCCAGGCGTGAGGTGGCAATGGGCGGACCCAGTGAGGGCGTAAGGCTGCAGGCCGATCGAGGTCACACATTCGAGCACAGATAAACCAGGTGAAAAAATGGACAGTGAGAGAGACCATGCAACCCAAGGCCCCAGCACCAGGAAATAAAGCTTAACAGCACCAATTGGAAAAACTTTGGGGGGTCAAGGTGCCAGGAGAGGCTCTCAGGCTCACAGAGGGTACATTGGAGAGACCCACAGGGTCCTGGAGGGTGCACAGGCCCACATACCCAGGAACCAGCACCAGATGGGCCCAATTTGCTTGCGGGAAGCAGCAGAAGGAGCCAAAATTTGAGAGAGTGAAGAACAAACACCATTGCCCCTCTCTGACCCCACCCCCATATACAGAGTCACAAACCAGTCACTGTGTCACCCTGCCCTGGTGAACACCTAAGGCTCCTCCCCTCATATATAACAGGCATGAACAGACCAAAACATTATGGCTCAAGAAGAATAGCTCAAAGCCCCAGAGCCAATACTTTTAAGCAACCAAGAGATAGCCAACCTATCAGATGCACAGTTCAAAATACTGGTGATCAGGATGCTCACAGAACTGGTTGATTTTAGTCACAAATCAGATGAACATATGAAGGCTAAGCTAATTGAAATGAAGGGAAATGTACAAGGAACCAATAGTGATGGAAAGGAAACTGGAACTCAAATCAATGGAATGGACCAGAAGGAAGGAAGAAATGACCAAACAGAAAAATGTGAAGTTACAAGATTTCAAAAAAATTAGGAGAGGCTTAGGAACCTCCAAGACATCTTTAAACATTCCAACATCTGAATTATAGGGGTGCCAGAAGGAGAAGAGGAAGAGCAATAAGTAGAACACTTATTTGGCCAAATAATAAAGGAGAACTTCCCCAATCTGGAAAAAGAAATAGACGTCCAGGAAATCCAGGAAGCTCAGAGAGTCCCAAAGAAGTTGGACCCAAGAAGGAACACACCAAGGCACATCATAATTACATTAGCCAAGATTAAAATGAAGGAGAGAATCCTAGAAGCAGCAAGAGATAAGGGGACAGTCACCTACAAAGGAGTGCCCATCAGACTGTCAGCTGATTTTTCCAAACAGACCTCATAGGCAAGAAGGGGCTGGAAAGAAGTATTCCAAGTCTTGAACTCAAGGACCTACATCCAAGATTCCTCTACTCAGCAAAGTTTTCATTTAAAATGGAAAGACAGATAAAGAGCTTCTCAGATAAGGTCAAGTTCAAGGAGTTCATCGTCACCAAGCCCTTACTATATGAAATGTTAAAGGGTCTTATCTAAGAAAAAGAAGACAAAAAATATGAACAGTGAAAGGACAGCAAACTCACAGTTACTAACAACCACACCTAAAACAAAAGCAAACTAAGCAAACAGCTAGATCAGGAGCAGAGCCACAGAAATGGAGATCACATGGAAGGTTAGCAACAAGGGAGTAGGCGGGGGGAGAAGGTACAGAGAATAAGTAGCATAGACAGTAGGTAGAAAACAGACAGTGGGGAGGGCAAGAATAGTATGGGAAATGTAGAAGCTAAGGAACTTGTGACACGTGGACATAAACTGAAGGGGAGAATGGTGGGGAAGGAGGTGTGCAGGGTGGAGGGGAATGAAGGGGGGAAATGGGACAACGGTAATGGCATAATCAATAAAATATATTTTAAAAAATAATAAAAAAGAGAAAATGAGGGAAAAAATTTCATGATCTGAAATTCAAGCACACAATTTCTGATTCTAACCTCTCCATGAGGCTTCCCTAAGGTCCAGCAAAAAATCATCTCCTTGGAAACTCAAGGAATGTCTCTTGGCTATTGACGTAGTGATATTACCATTGCTAATAATGCCTCTTGGTCCTCTCCAAATCGATGAAGATGAATTTCCTGAGGAGTTTTTGAGCTCTGGGGAAATAGGCAAAATTCTTGTCACTTTGGATTACTTTTGTCAGAATACTTCAGCTATAGCACTACGTAAATTACGTTTATTAATAGGAAATAAGTCTTAGATTTGAATATGAGTAATAAGAAATGCAGAGACAAATTCACTGGTCCTTGAATCACACTTCATCTTTTAAAGACAGACTGAGAACTTTTCAACTTACAAAATAAATTGTCAAGATACACTTACATAATAAGAGTCTCTCGTGTCAAAATGCTGAAGAGAAAACACCACCACAGAGCTGAACTGCTCACCCAGTCCCGACTCCAAATCCCTCGTCCTGTCCACCTCTCCCCAGTGCACACTGCCACCAGAGGGCATGTGCAGTTGCTCTTCCATGAGCACTAAAATGCACAGATGCACAGGGTTAGTCCCAGCTTTAGGACTCGCCCAATACATCTGTGAAAGGGCACTGTGGTCCACATTGTCACAGACCAAAACTCAGATCTGCAAAGGTAGTCACTAAGGCCACATAAATCCTTAATATTTAGCTTTATCTTTCTCCTCTCTTCTGGCTTGGTTTCCAAGGCAACTTATATTTATTGGGTAGTTTTGTGTGTATTTCCTGAAAGCAGGTGATAGCTTTTGCTCAACTTACCCTGGAGAAAGCACTCTGAGAGACATCCTTCAGAAGAAGAAATCTTGTTCAGTTTTGTGGCAACTCTTAGACCAAAGACTTTAGAATTAACTGAGTCGATTTCTCAAGCTTTGTGGTTAGCATTAGCTGAAACATAAATTCAACTAAAATTAATTGTAAGAAAAAAAAGAAGAGGGAAAGGAGAAAGAAAGAGAGACAAAGAGGGAGAGAAGATGGGAGGGAAAGTGAGGTGGGAAGGAGGATGGGAATAAACACGGCTATTCTCAGAGGACCATGGGTGGATATATCCAGGGTGGATATTCTCAGAGGACCATGGCCAAGTTCCAGCCATTTTCACTGCTTGCCTGCACACTTCCAGGGCACTAGTTCTCATCCTTCCTCCCCTTTTCTCAATCTTCTGCAGCCTGACTTCTGCTCCTGTCACTGCACTGAAGAGACAGGAGGGCACACTTGCAGGGAACCCATGTCCACACAGCATCGCCACCGCTTGGTGGTCAGCCCCACAGATCCAGAAACTCTGCCTCCCATCTCAGGTGCCTCCAGATCTCAGCCTGAGGGCTTTCTCCGCATAGAGGGGGATTGCTCTGCTTGTGAGCAGGACATCTGAAAAGTGCAGGGAGTGTAACATCACCCCCAGAGGCAGAACTCAACCAACAAGGGGCTGGTGTCTGTGGATACAATCTGTTTGACACAAGCCTTGGTGGAACACTTCTGAGGGGCGCTCTACATGGTTCCTCAAATGGGCCCCAGTGGGAACAAGCTGAGTTGTGCAAAGCCGCAGTCCTGTCACTTGCCCACCTTTGTGGAGCTCCTCCCCTTCTCGGTGTCATTTTTCCTTCCCTCTTCCTGGTTCCCAGCTAAACACTTCTTCCCAGGTACTTGTGTCAAAGTCCACTTTTAAATCTATGGAACCTAAGGCACTGAGGTATCCCCTTCTTGGTTTAACATATCTGAAAAATAATATTAATAAATAATATTAACCATTATTAATAATAAAAGCAGACCAAAGTAATATTTTTGAGGTTCGCCACTGCTCCAATTTCTTGTTCTTGGATCCAACAGGGAAGTAGAACCTTCCTGGGTCTCCATGTCCGGGGATTTTTACTGTGGGTATCGGAGGTCAGAAAAGCGGCTGCCAGCAGCACGTGGGTCTCAGGAATGCACCTGGAAACCACTGCAAATCTTTCGGCTGCACGGTCCAGGCATCAGCTTACAACTGCCACCTGCTGGGGGGCAGCAGCTTTTCTTTTCTTTCACCTTCCAAACTTTGGGCAGACTTGAAGATTCTCTTCTAAAAATTTCGAAGAAAAAGGATTCATAAAACTAGGGTCCCAGGTCTGTGCCCTTAAATGCAGGTGGGAATGTAGAAAAGGAAGTGGTCACGCTAAGGTTATGGCAGACAACTCAGCACCTGCAGACGCGTGCTCCCCAGGAGGCCCTGCAGAGGCCAGAGCTGATGGCGGGCTGTGCTGGATAAACACTGACAAACTCATGCTACCCAATTTCTCCTCGTCGTCTCCATGAGGACCAACACATTATACCTTTTGACGTACTATGATTAAGCAGAGAGGTTGCAGTTAACTAGATAAGTCAGAGATTTTTATAACAAGCCTATGCTAAATTTATTTGCCAGTCACATTGGCTTCTCCGATGTCTCTACCTTAGGGCTCTCAGCTAAGTATTCACAAAACAAGTTAACATTTACAACACATCTTTCAAATCTTAAATCATTTTCACCACCCTGTCACACTGTGGCCACCACCACCATCACGCCTGCATCCTGCTCCTTCTCCCGCTCTCTGTTTAAGTTAAACCAGCATATTAAGTATGCACTTGTGCATTTTCCTTACGTCATCTAATAAGAGTTGACTCTACAAGCTTTACAGCACAGGGCCCATCTGCAATGGGTGGGAAACTGCAACTTCCAATACTGTCTAGAAGAGATCATTGCTTCTGCCCTGTTGAAGCCTCTGATTCTCCTTAGTTCCACCCTGTGGCAGACGCCACCACAGGGCACTTCTCAGTCCATTTCCTTCCTCTTTTCCTGTGGTTTTTCTTCCAATGCACTTTCTTTGTTCCCCTCCCATCTCTGCCTTTCTTTCTGTCCTTGGCTGGCCCCTCTTTCTTCTCATTTGTTTACTCCCTTCAAGGCCTTACCCAAACTTTCCCACCTTTATCTCTGTGGAGGTTCTTAACTCTTAGCACCATAAGAGATCACCTGAGAGTCTGATAAACCTAAAGACCTTCAACTGAGGGACATGCATGTGATATGCAGTGGAGGGGGTATTACTTTTAAACTTTAATTTTCTTTTCTGGCTTACTGAGTGAGTACACCACCCTGCCCTAGTCTTCCCTGGCCGTGGTAGCCACCTCCAATCAGGGAGCTTGGATTTCTTGCTGCCTCCGTTATTGTGGTGTGGATGCTGACTTGCGAATGAGACCCCCTGCCAGAGGCCAATACAGCAGAGTGAGATAACATCATTGGTCAGTGGCCACAGGGAGGCTGAGGGGACAGAAGCCAATAAGGTGCAAGACATCAAGTCAGCAAGGACAGGGTGGTCACTGCTCCCTGGGATCATGCCTGGACCAGAAGACAGGACCGGGAGGCCACCTGCCTCAGAATGCAGCACCCAGGGCCAACAGAACACAGAGTGTGTGGGCCGGGAGTTCCAACCCTGGGACCATGGCTGCCTGCCAGAGCCCCCCAAGGGCCCCCAGGAGGCCTAAGCCCCTTCCTTGTCCCAGCTCACCACCTGCGTGAGAGAGACAGGAGGGGGTGGAGGCTCTCAGAGAGCCTGGGTTTTGTATTCCTAGGAGCCAGGAATTTCAGGAAGGGACTCTCTGCATTAGTTTAAACCAGATTGGACATTTAATTAGTTTGTTTTACACATCCTGGAATATAAATATTCAGGAGAGAAAAACTAATTATTAGTGGACCACATTAATTTATGACATTTTTTCTGCACAAGCATTTGGAGTGAGTGGCATTTTTCCCCTTGAAACCCACACACACACAAATTTGCATTGTTTTCCAAGGATTTTACAGCATCTCTTAGGGCAAAGATTACTTCTCTATAATCATATCTTTGGAAACGTAATTCACTTGTGGTCCTGCTTCTTTGCAAAATCTGTATTTCAAACCTGTGTACAATGTACATATATTGCAATAACTAGCAAGACATCTTAACTTAGAAGTCCCATCGGCAGGCTGAAACTCAGCGCATGCATGGTGGAACCTGCCTCGTCTCCCTAAGGTCAGCTCCCCTCTCACCCGGCTCTTGCTGTCACGACCATGGCATTTCTGTGTTCTAGTCTTTTTTGCTCACAGAATCAAAGGTACCTATGTCTCTTCCCTTCCTCATTTATTTCCACCAATACCAGCTAGTTTTTCTTTGAAGTGGATCTAGGGTTTACTCCTGTCTCTCCAATCCGCCGTGTATGTTAGTATTGCACAGGAAGGCAGTGCAAGTCAGGAGACAGCTTCTCCTCACGACCTCAGGCTCTGGGCCCTTAGTCCATGGCCCGTAGTCTTGGTGATTCCTTTTAACGGTGTGATCTCATGGTGTTTGTCCCTGCTCAGGGCTCTTCTTTTCTTGACCTGGACTTATCTTGAACTCCAGGTGTACATTCCCCCCAGTTGCTTGCTGAATCCTCTGCAAAAGGAGGCTGAGGCTTGATCAGGAAAGAGAAACTGGATCCCAGAAAGCAGGGAGGGCCAGGGTACTTGAAGGGAGAACAGTGTGAGGGAGGAAGTAGAGGGAAGAGGCTTAGGGCCTAGGAGTCCCACTGAGGGCCTGAGATGATCCTGATGGGGTCCAAATTTCTCCTTACCTGTTCTTAACTTGAACACTTTAGGAACAACCCCTGAAACGTTTCCAGAGATGAAATGGGTATGCTACGGAAGTGTCTGGTAAAGATTCACTTTTAGGAAAAGTAGGAGAGGCAGCATCTGAACCAGGAAGAAATTATTATACCCTTTTTTCCTGGCCACAGCCTGACCCGATGGGCTACATCTTCAAGGTGGGCTACTGCGGTTACTAGAAGAATCTCTACAGAGACAGTGATTCAGTGGGAAAAGGGTTAGTTTGACGTCAGCTTGAGCCTTGGAATGTCTTGCAAGTACTCGCCTATCACATCCTTCTCATTCTTCCAGGCCTAGATAAATGCCACCTCTTCTGAGAAGTCCTCTGCAATCCCTTCGATCCCTAGTCCATACTAACAAGGCATTGTTTGTACATGTAAACGCTCATCTTCTTTACTAAACAACAAGTTGGGGGGGGGCATGGACTAAGTCTAATTTAGTCTGTAATCCTCAGTTCTTGGCACTATGCTATGCATGTAGTAAAGACCGAATGTGCGTTGGGTGAATGAATGAACTTACGATACTTTTTATTACAACTATTGTTACAACTATATGTCGTTTTTCTTACTTGAAATAATTCACTGTCTTCTATTTTTCTCTTTACCTCCTGTACTTTAAACACTATTGTGTGCTGCTCATTGTCAGATTTTGGAAATACTTAGTAGGTTGAATGTGGAATCTGAAGGTAGTTTACAAAAATGATGAGTTGATTTCAAACACGAAGCTGAAGTCCCATGAGGTGATAAATCACAAGAAAGGTGCTGCTTGTGTAGTGTAATTTTCAGAATATTGAGGTTTTTGATATTGACATCCTCCCATGATTTTAAAAAATATACTATTTTTTAGTTAATGAAGGTAAACATGTGCCTAGTCCATTCCTGAATCATGACAAACTGTAGGTTGGTAGGATTTATGTTAACAAAATTCCCTTGAATTTAAGAGACTCAAGTAATGAGTAGTTAATTTTGGTTATCAGAAAAATATTTTTTAAATGATATCAATTTGTATAAAACTTTATTACTTGTAAAAGCTTCAGGAAGAACCAAACTGTTACCTCTTCATATCCTTTGTGGTTGGAAAATTATTTGGGTCTCGCCAAATTAAATAATGTCCAATAAGAGCATGATATTAAGTTAGTGTGCACGCCATATTGCTCACTCAATATATGTTTTATTTAATGTCTTATTCTCCTATTTTCAGATATTTGAACTTAAGAAAAAACAGCTAAGCCTGTTAAATTAGGCTGAAAGATTGAATTATAAAAACAATTAAACAGAACACTAATCAACTGGTTCCTACGAAATCCTGTTACTTTTTAAAAACCTTTTAAAACGTTTCAAAGCTTTGGCAACCATACAGTCTTAGCTGTCATTTATTTAGCCGATTGGCAGAATCCAGAACAACACATTTCCATTTCCTTCCATTTGGAAAGTGGATAATTTCAGTGCCCTTTTATTTCGAAGCCTGAAATACCAAAGTTAAGAAGCACATGACAATGATTTACTAGTGATTTAAAAACCTAAGCTTCCTGAGCTTAAGGTTTTTCATCGAGTAAATGGGTGTGATAATTCTTACTGCCCAAGCACGTTGTGCATAACAAATAGGAGAGGTTACTCCTGATTCCTGGCCAAAGCTATTTTTAACACAACCAATGATGTTGAGGCTACAAGTGAAGTCAGGCTCCACCTCCCAAAATAGCTACTTTATCTCAACATAATTTAAAACTGACTAGGCCTTTATTCATTTTTGATAGCAATGTAATAACTCTTTCTTAATTTTCTCATTGGATACTTTCAAGGGGGCAGCTTGGAAGGGAGAAAGAACGAATATAGGGAGAGAAATGAGGCAGTTTTATTGGGCCTGTCACTGTGTGGGAATTCATCACCTAACCTTGGCTGTTCAGGCAAGAGTAGGAAGACATTCTTTCCACGGAGATCATGAATGTTTGAAAACACAGTGATGTTTCACTGTATTTGTGCAGTGACTTAGCTCAGAATAGAATTCCTTGTTTTCAGTTAAGACTTATTAGTCTTATTAGCACTATCACCATCATCATCACTCTTATCATGGATCATACTAATAAAAACTAACACTAATTGAAACCTTATGCAGAGAGTGTGCTTCAAGCATTCCAGGTGCTGTAATTACCTCACCTAATCCACCCAGCCCACACTATTTAGTATTTATTTCCACCTTGTTGGTGAGAACAGGAGAGGGTTCAGTAACTTGCCCAGGGCCTCACAATAAATGACAGACCTGGGACCGAAGCCCAGACCTGTGTGAATAAAGATTCTGTGCCCATTTAGCCTGTGCACTGTAATAGCTCAGTGGCAAGTTCCTCCCATCCCCACGCCATCTACAGAATGATCAGGAGCCCTGGTTTGGTTGAGAGTTCAGATACTGCCGGGCATCTAAAGTCAGGAAGCCATGGGGTGGTGGCAAGTACCCCAGACTAGATTAACGTTAGGAATAAAGCCAGCCAGCAAACAAAACACACTGTGTAAGTAATTTTTTTAGAATTGCTAGTTCCAGTTCATTGAGTAAACAAATGCTCCTAGGTTGTTAAAATATATACTGGAAANGCCTCACAGTAAATGACAGACCTGGGACCGAAGCCCAGACCTGTGTGAATAAAGATTCTGTGCCCATTTAGCCTGTGCATTGTAATAGCTCAGTGGCAAGTTCCTCCCATCCCCATGCCATCTACAGAATGATCAGGAGCACTGGTTTGGTTGAGAGTTCAGATACTGCCGAGCGTCTAAAGTCAGGAAGCCATGGGGTGGTGGCAAGTACCCCAGACTAGATTAACGTTAGGAATAAAGCCAGCCAGCAAACAAAACACACTGTGTAAGTAATTTTTTTAGAATTGCTAGTTCCAGTTCATTGAGTAAACAAATGCTCCTAGGTTGTTAAAATATATACTGGAAACAGTTTTATTAAAAATTGACATGTTGTAATATTTTAAAAAAGGTTTTACAGAGCAAATGTGATAAAAACTCTCTCACTTCTTACTAAAAGTGAGCATCTGACAAAGTGTTGTCTAGTTTGGATTGCAGTTTCAAAACATTTTATTATTCTGCGTACATCTGCTAAGAATAACTACATGTGTTACAAAAAGCAACCTTAAGAAGTTCTGTGTTTATGAAGAATTTTGTTTGACTTCTTTTATTTATTTTTATTTTTTATCTTCATCTGGAGATATATTTATTGATTTGAGAGAAAGAGAGAATGAGAGAGAGAGAAACATCCATGTGAGAAAAATTGATTGGTTGCCTCCCATATGTGCACTGCCTGGGGATGGAACCCTCAGCCGAGGGATGTGCCCTGGTGGGGAATCAAACTCACCTTTTGGGGGGTACAAAACAGTGCTCCAGCCCACTGAGCAATCTGACTTCTGACTTCTTTCAAATACACTGAAGAAAAACAAAGAAAATACCTCTTGAAGAGAGGTACCTCTTGAAGTATCTCTGATGTACATTTATTATTTTTTGTAACTTAAACTTGTAAGAATAAAAATACATGGAGGAAACAAAGCTTTAAAAAACATATTTACTCTGGCTGGTGTGGCTCAGTGGATTGAGCGCGGGCCTGTGAACCAGAGGATCACAGTTCGATTCCCGGTTGGGGCACATGCCTGTGTTGCAGGCCAGTCCCCAGCAGGGGAAGCAGTTCCTGGCAGGGGGCGCACAAGAGGCAACCATACATTGATATTTCTCTCCCTCTCCCCTTCCCCTCTAAAGATAAATAAATAAAATCTTTAAAAAACATATTTTATTAACATTTCTTATACTTGTGCTGACAGTAAGTGTAAAATACACATACCCAGATATCTATATTTTGAAATTGTCAATAGCAGAAACATTCCTAACAATTTATCTCTTTGACATAATTGCTGAAGTTGTTTGGGGGGGTATATAGTTTATTTAGCTGTTAATATAGAATTTCAGACTGCTTCAACCACCGATGGCTGACAGGTCCTGGGGAAGAGTGAGTTCGTAGACCTGCTAACTGGATGGCATTATAAGACACACATTCCCAGGAACATTAGCAAACAGGAACACTAGCAGACAGGCAAGAATAGCCTACTGCACGTTATGTTCTGGCATTGACTAACACTCAGCTGCCAAAGCTGATCACATGGACCAGGTTCCTTTGCAGAAAAATGCTTTGAAGCTTGAAAGATTTGCTGAAGAAGAACAGATGCCCAAATGCAATACCCATTTACAGCAAGAAGGAAAAAATGTACAAACCAAGATTTTTACCCCAAAGAAACACAGTTAGTCTTTTTTGCTCTTGAGAGTCATTACTAAAATACCCGCATGTAAATTATTTGGGGGCCAGGGAAACCTGCTTCTCCCACCACATACTGAGTTCTCCTGTGAGTGCCCACATGGAGTCCCACTCTCCAAGACAGCGGGATGGGTCCCAAGTCGGGTGACAAAGTCCTCTGGGGAGCATGACTTCTTGGACAAGCCTGGCTTAAATTCCATGCTACGAAAAATTATATCCACTAGAACATGAGCTGCGTGAGGTGACAGATTTTGTTTTGCCTTTTTTCCTTTTTTTATCTCTCTTTTTTATTGTTGTTCAAGTACAGGTGTCTCTACTCCCCCCCCCCCACTCCCCACCCCAGCCATCTCAACCTCTTACCCTTGATCCTACCACCCTTTGGCTTTGTCCGTGTGTCCTTTATATGTATTCCATGACAACCCTTCCCCCATTTCCTCTGTTATCACCTCCCACCTCCTTTCTGGTTACTGTCAGTTTATCCTTTTTTTCAATGTCTCTGGTTATGTTTTGTTTGCTTTTTTTTATTAGGTTCCACTTATAGGTGAGATCATATGGTATTTGTCTTTTACTGCCTGGCTTATTTCACTTAGAATAATGCTATCCAGATCCATCCATGCTGTTGTAAAGGGTAGGAGTTCCTTCCTTCTTTCTGCTGTGTAGTATTTCACTGTGTGAATGTACCATAGTTTTTTGATCCATTCATTTACTGATACTTAGGTTGTTTCCAACACTTGGCTATTGTAAATTGTGCTGCTATGAACATTGGGGTACATTAATTCTTTTGGATTGGTGTTTCAGGGTTCTTAGGGTATAATCCCAACAGTGGAATTGCTGGGTAAAAAGGCAGTTCCATCTTTAGTTTTCTTAGAAAATTCCGTACTGTTTTCCACAGTGGCAGCACCAGTCTGCATTCTCACCAACAGTGCATAAGGGTTTCCTTTTCTCCACAATCTTGCCAGCACTTGTTTTTTGTTGCTTTGTTTGTGATGGCCATTCTGACTAGTGTGAAGTGGTATCTGACTATGGCTTTAATTTGCATCTCTCTGATGTCTAGTGAGGCTGAGCATCCTTTCGTATGTGTCTGACCCTCTGTATGTCCTCCTTGGAGAAGTGTCTGTTCAAGTCCTTTGCCCATTTTTAATTGGATTGTTTGTCTTCCTGGAGCAGAGTCATAAGAGTTCTTAATGTATTTTGGAGATCAGACCCTTGAGGTGACAGATTTTTTTAACCATTTTGTTCACTGAAGTAACTTTGGCATGTAAGGTACTTGGCACTTAGTAGGTTCTTAATAAATAAATATTTTTGAATAAATTCATATCAAAGTATAAGCAGAATATACTCTAAAAAAGTTTTCTTTAATGTAATAGCTAGATCTTAAAGCCATGGGCACTGAAATATGTCCTGGACTTCCTTCACAGAATATTGCACAATCTGGGGTCTTATCAAAGTTATCTGACCCAGGACATTTTACTCCACTATCTATGTGACTTGCCTATGTCATGAGCAGTGACATGAAGCGGAAACTGCGAAAGGCCCAATAATCCACTTCAACAAAGAAATAAATAGCACTTCCCCATCTCGGCCCATCACTTAAAGATGTAGTAACATCATTGGAACCAGGAGCTGCTCACGTCCCAGTTGTCATGCCCATATCCATTACCTTGTCATGCCCAGGGTATTCTAGAACCGCATGTGAGACCTTGATTTCCTCTGTCCTTTTATTTCCTTGTAATAACATTGCTGGTCCCTCCCTGGTAAAATTTAAGAGAAATTCTGTAGAATTTGACAAGGATCCAAGAAATATCTGCCCTCACCCAGGATTTGGAGCAGAGACCTTTACATCCCAGAGCCGGTCCAGTTCAGATGTACTTTCCTTCAGGAGCCTTCCCTGTTTCTTCCAAACTCACTTGGCGTAGTCATTCTCCTCTTTGATCCCATCATACCTTCGGCCTCTTTTAGGGCAACAAGTTGAATGGAAGTGATCAGCGAGTAGCTGCTCCTCCCACTAAACTGTAAGCTTGCTAAGGGACCATGTCTTACTCCTCCTCAGCAATGTTATTGGGGGAAACACATTGCCTGCAGTACAACAGTGCTTGCTGAGCTCCCTGCTCCCTCTCCGTGCCCTCCTGTAGCGGTCATCTTTGACGGCTCTATGTGAAGACAGAGTATATGGAATGCCCCTCTGACACAGTTGAAGGCACTGTGTTAATTATCGGACATTCTCTTTAACAGAGGATGTTACATCTGCCTTAAGAAACTGTTGTCCACAATCTCATGATGCACTGAAATTAGGATCTTCATTCCAGGTTACAGAAACCCAAATAGAACTAGCTTAAGCCAAGTGAGGAATCTATTATAAAGATAGCATGTCTCCAAGAGACCACAGACAGAACAGAATGAGGCTAAACTTTGAGAATACATGGACTAGGGACTAGACTGTTGGGAAACTTGAGTCTCATCTCTGTTCTCTCTGATCAACTTTCTTTGCTTTTCTGATCCATGTAAAGAAAAATCTGACTCCCCTTAGCTTCAAAATGCAGTTTTATTGTACTCCAAGGACCCAGAAGAGACTAACTTCAGTTCGAGTTCCCCATCCTCCCAGGAATGACTCTAGTCGGCCCATGTGCATCAAGTGCTCGCCTTAGACCAGCCAAATGCATCTGGAAGTAGGGCTTAAAATGTGGCCAGCTTGTTGGGCAGACAATCCCATAAGTGTGTCCACCACACTTTCAACTTCTTTAGTTTCTAAGAAAAACATGTGGTCAGAATGGACTATTTCAAATGTATTAATGGTGGTCTCTATAACATATAAAGTTTTTCAAAGCACTAGTATTCAAATTTATTTCTCTTAATGCATGGCACCAATAGAAAATTTACAAGTATATATGTGTTCACTTTGTTTTAAAAATAAATTTATTTTATTATTTGATAATATTGACAGCTTATATATCCAGGGACATTTAATATATGCAAAACAATTATAAATACAGGTTGAAAAGATATGAAAGTCCTTATAATTCTTTATTGACATCAGACCTAGCAACTTTCAAAAGATAACATTAACAGTTCAGAGTCAAAACAAAATTCTCCAGTCTGAAATGACTTGAGAGATTCCACTGGTCAACCAACATGTTCAGGAAAGAGGAAACATTTACACTTTATTGTTTTTAAATGCTCAAACAAGCATTTGTGAGCATTCTTAGTGTCAAAGAAAGGGCATGAAATCAGCCCATAAGGAACCTTAAAAATAAAACATTCACAACATGAAGCAGTTGTATATAATCCTGTTGTAAGGATGGTTATTCAGTAAGGAGAAAAAACAGATATAGTACATTATCTGTTGTTTGACTTAGCTCTCATTGATATTGGAGCTCTGTCTGTGTAACACAGAGGCACAGCCTCAGTCTCATGTAAAACATGATGTGGGATAGAAGGTGATACACAGCTTCACCTTTTGTCTGAATTCTCCACTTCACTTTGTACATGAAGTCTACACTTAAAGGAAAATTTACAGAGATTCTGGAAAAGAAGCTGCTTGGCTGACAGGTGCAACAGCCAACGTACAAGAATTTGGGGACATCTTCCATCTGTTTTTGTAAAAGATCCACCCAGGCAATGTAGAAAGTTCCATATTCTAAATAGAGATTTTGCTTATTCAGTTTTTAAAAAGTCCTTCTTAAGTATACTAAGGAGTTAAAGGAGCGTTTGGCAAGATGGTCTCAAGTAACAGATGTAGAGACCTGATTTCATTGCAACAATTTTCACCCGAGAGTAAATACAGTTACTACTTATTGGAAGAACAGAAGTGAGGACGTGGTTATACCAGTCTCTGCCTGGGCTCTGCTGTGCTCTCATTGACCTTTATCCTGGTATCAACAGCATCTTCCAGTGATGCTGTCAGTACTTTAGTGAGCCTGAGTACTGCGGCTTAAAGACTGCCAGGCATTTCCTCTCCATACCTCTATTCATTACTTTGTCTAGGGGGCAAAACTCTGTTTGCTTTACTAAGATAAGAATTTATTCATGCCTCTGAGCATTTATAAGGGAGCAAAGAAACATAATACAAGTCAGTGATACAGAAAGCATGGTGGTTAACAGTAATGTATGCTCAGGACTCTGCATTCTCAGCTTCTGCAGGAAAATGATGGCAGCATCTCAGTCACAGCAACACCTAGTTCAGTGGAAAGTGTTGAGTTGATGTTAGTGAGTGAGGCTGCAGCAAGTCTGATGAACGAAAACGATGGTTCCGAGCACATACGTCGAATTGGGTAAACTTGGTTTCAGGTTCAGCTCTACCAATTCCTAACTCTGCAAATCCGTATGAAATTATTTCACTTCTTTGGGTCTGTTTCCATAGATGGGAAGTGAGGATCATAATAGATATCTCAGAAGTTCTTGAAAGGATTAAAGGAAATAATATATTTCAAACTCTCAGCACATGGTGTTGTATGAATGGGAGCTGTGTTGTTAACACAGTTTCTGAGATCTAAACTCCTTCCTACTTTTCCTTTTTGTTTAGTGATCCTCGTGACAAAACTTAAGTGGAAGTTTATAAATATATCTTGTATTAACTGGGTACTTTCCCCCAATTACTAAACAATAATACAATTTATTATTATTATAAGAACAATAGTAAACAGCACGATCTATCACAAACATAAATACATGACTTAAAATTCATTTTGTTAGCTTGTTTCCTGAGATACATTCTGTCCATTTTCAATTGAACAAGGCATTTTGTATCTTGCCACCAGCCTGAAGGCACCTTCATAGACTCTAGGAAAAAGAATAAAAGAGCAAGCTATTTAAAAGAAATGTACTACATATCCCCTAAAAAATCTGGAGCCAGTGTTTCTGTTTCCAATTCATTAGCGTAGGAGAACATTGTAATTTCCTGTGAAGCATTTACTATGCCCCATTAATCATCTGGGAGTTTCTGGGAGAGAAGATTCTTTGTAAAGCTGGGAGAGCTATGGAAAGTCACTGCCTCTCTCTGGTCAAATGTGAACGAGGAAGCATGTAGCCCAGATTACTATTGGCCTAACAGGAACTAGTCAAGGTTGAAGCCACCTCTTCAGACAGTGAGCAGATAGAGAGAACTCATGTTTTCCTGTGTGGAGGCCTCTGAGTTAACCAAACATGAAGACTACCTTTGCTTTGGATTGCCAGTTCACCTGCACCAAACACTTCCTTCATTTCAAATCAGTTTGGTTGTGTTTGATGCTATTACAGCCAACTTGACCATGGCTGGGTGTGCTCGCCGTGTTCACTTTGCTCCCTTGCAGCCCTTCTGTGCCCTACTGTGCCCTCCTTGGGTTTACTCTACAGACTACATTACAAGGGCTCCCTTGCATTCCTGGTTCTTGTTGGGTTTAGCCAGTGGGAGGCACCTGCTGAAGACCTGAAGGGAGAAAGAGAGAAAGTTTGGGGTATTTTCTCCATATCTTGCCTCCCTCTTTGTTCAGGCTCCAGCAGTAGTTACTTCCTTCCACAGCAACAGCTCCTGCCTGGTGAGCCCTCTAGCAGCCCACCTCTCAGTGCCGAGGGAACACAACTCCAGGCCTTGAGGGCATGGGAGGGGTGGAGCCTCCTGCCATGGTTGGGCTCCAGGAGCCTCTGTGTTCCTGTGGGTTTCCCCAACCCTACCCCTACTACCCCTATGCCCACCCCAGTCCCTCCATTGAAATCTGTTTGTTGGATTATCCCAGAGGATCTGTGATTCCTGCTGGGACATTAAATGATACAACATTTAACAACTGTAGGACAGTGTTTGGCGTATGGTAACTGCTTGATAAATGAAACTATTACTCTAACATTACTATTGTTATTTCCTTTCAATGGAGATGACTGAACTAAAATACCTGCTCTTTGTGCCCAAAAATGAGGAAGAAAAATATAAAATAACTATACAACCATGCAAATTTAGAAAACTGACTGATCTTGTACATTAAAGAAAGTATACAGAAGGCTTCTCTCCCACATGCATGCACTTCTGTGATAACATGCCAAAGAAATACATGGGAAAATTTTTATTTGAATGCAGAGTCTATGAAAAAAATCTATTTATTTTTAGATGTTTTTAAACATAAGCTCCAATCAATGATTTACTAGATGTAATTGAACCTCATTTCCCCAGAAATGTCACCCAAATAGTTTCCCATCTAACAAGTTTATCATACTCACCATTAAGCAATACTAGTCTCTTGAATATCTTCATTTACAGGATTTATATCTTTACCAAGATTTGTTATATCTTCTTTCTTTTTCCTTCGAAGAGGACTTGGAAAATGGTGTTAGAAATTAGCATGGGCCTGTTAGTTCATGTGAAGACAAAATTAATCATCAAGAGAGCAGCCTATGACTTTATTTCTAGACTGTTCAGAGTGCATAGGTTCCTTTTTTCTTCAATGTTCGAGATTTTCCATTAAACCATCTCTTTCCCCAGGCTGTTGATAGCTATAGTAAACAACAGTGGGATAGAGCACAGCTATATATATAAATAGAAAGAATATGGTACCAGAGTGTTGATGGAGCTTGGTTAGTACAAGAACATTTTTCAGAACAAGTCATTAAAAAAAACTGATAGGGCATCATCTAATGTGTAAACACAGTACAGTGCACATTGGAAATAGGCATAAGAAAACCAAGAGCACTTCTGGATATATTAGTTAAACTGCCAGATTCATTACAAAAGTTGGCCTGTAGTCCCATTTTCTTAAATCAAATTCAATACCTCCATGTTCATTGCAGTGTTATTTACAATAGCCAAGATTTGGAAGCAGCTGAAGTGCCTATCAAATGAGGGAATAAAACAACTATGGGACATTTACGCAACAGAACATACTCGGCTGTAAAAAAGGAGATACTTTTACCCTTTGCAACAGCATGGATGGACCTGGAGAACATTATGCCAAGTGAGATAAGCCAGTCAGAGAAAGACAGATATGATTTCACTCATCTGTGGAATCTAATGAACAAACTGAACCAACTGGGAAAACAGACACAGACTTATAGATGGAGAGCAGGCTGACAGCTCTAGGCAGGAAGCGAGCAGGTAGAGGAATCGAGCGAAAAAAGAAAAGAACTCAGGGACATAAACAACAGTGTGGTGATTGCGGGGGAGATGGGGTGGGCCAAGGGGGAAGAGGGAATAAATAGTAGTGGAAAAATACAATAAAAATGAACTATTAAAACTTTAAAAAAATCGATGTCATAAAATGGGCCATTTCCCACTCTGTCCAACAGCTGCCCTGCTCTAAACCTGTCAGTATCAAAACTCCCTTTTGCCATTAAGAAGGTAAAATCAAAAAATAGCTTTCAATTTTATAGCTGGAAGGAATCCTGCACATGATCTGGTTTCATCTTCTCCTTTTACAGAAATAAAACTAAAAGTTTAAGATGTTAAGAAATTTCTCCAAGGTCTCAAAGATACTCAACAGCAAGGACAAACATCAGCGCCTCCCAGGACCTCTGCTTGAACTTCCCCTTCCTGAAGGTTGGGAAGAAGGGAGCCGTGAGAGGCCTTTTTGGTCTGTGCCGTGGACCAGGAGAAGCTGCAGCTGTTCCGAGGGCACTGGCTTCTCCAGACAGGAAGATAGCTCCTGAAGGCTTTTCAGCCGAGTACCAGGGAGTCTGGCAAACAATTCGATGGGTTTCCAAAAGTACCTTAAGTTTTGTACCAGGCCACTCTCTCTCAAACAAAAGCAAAATGCTTCTTGAGTCCAAAAATTGTGGTATATAGTGACGAGTAACAGGAAAGAACAAGGGTGTAATTATCGTTTGTAAATTCAATTCATTATTTGGATGTGGCCCAGAAAAAAATTGTGTTTGTGTGTTCCCACCCTTCAAAATTAATTTGTCATGGTATAGCTTGAGAAAACCAAGTCTTATTTAGCCTGCTAATAAATTCACATAAAATATGATTAACTTTAGGACTAAATAATTGTTTTCCTTAAATTAGGAGATTTATACAAATTTCATTTTAAATTCTAATAATTGTGCTCAGTAAGATGACAAATATCATGCATCATGTGTTTTGTCATAAATAAATCCTTTAATATAAATAATGGCAAACCTGGGAAAGGGAGTTAATATTTAAATTTAAAAAAAGAAAAAAGAAAAGTTAGGAATAGGAGAGGAAAGGAAAGGAGAAAGAAAAGAACAGGTCAGCAGGATACCTACCATTTCTCAGGTTTACTTAGAATTAAACGGCAAACACTCACTGGCAGCACGTGCAGACACCAACCACCAGGATGATCAACGTCACCATAACCGCTGTCAGAGAAATCACCAA
Source organism: Sturnira hondurensis (assembly GCF_014824575.4). Lineage (NCBI taxonomy): Eukaryota > Metazoa > Chordata > Mammalia > Chiroptera > Phyllostomidae > Sturnira > Sturnira hondurensis. Next base: position 433,875 of record NW_028095005.1, read on the forward strand.
AATGTGTCCTGTGTCTCCTCGTAGGTAAAAAAAGTCAACTCTCTCACATCTTTCCCCAGCGTAGCCCTCATCGCAGCTGTAAAAGAACACGGCACAGCGAAAAATACGACTTTTAGGAATCTCTACTTCTTTTTAGAATAAACTGTTTTCATTAGTTGTAATTTATAAAGAGTACAATTGCTTTTAAAATGTTAAATAGCTGTATGTTATTGCGTTCATGAGTAATTCCTCTTTCTTTGGTGAAAATGTTATCACTTAACACTGTTAACAATATGTCTACTATAAATAAATAGGGATGTTGACAATTTTCTATAATTAGTTTGAAATTTTAGATTCTGAGCATTCAAGATCCCCAGAATTTCCCATTTCATCATAGAGCATATAAATAGTTTCAAGGCACCCAAGTTCTCTTAGTATAATTTATTTAAAAATTATACTGTTTTATATGATCAAACGTGGTAATGTGCATGAAAGTCCATAGACATCTGCCTATATATAGAAGTTTTGTCAGCATTATTCAACACGATCTCTCTCTCTCTCTCTCTCTCTCTGTGACTTGCATCCGTCAGTTCTAGTCCCACTGCTTGCAGGTGTCACAAGCAGGTCATGCTCTCCTGTTACTCTTCTAGTCGCCACCTCCCCAACTACATCCCCCCGAACACTGGTTTCTGGTTCCTTTATCTGATCCTCCAAGGTCGCATTGTTGGATCTGGACACCATTCCCTCTACTCTCTTCTAAATGGTCTCCCTGTGTCCATGATCCGATAAAGTGCAGTGACTAGAAGTCAACAAATGTCCCCACGAAGCTTTCCCTTTCCTCCTTTTCTCAACTCTCTGCCCATACAGTCTTAGAATTCACTTCAACTCAACTGATGCCCCAGGTCTGAGGTGACAGTTAAGGGTCTTTCTGACCAGTTAAGTCTTGTGTGAGCAATACTCAAGAAGCTCAAGGCTCAGTGACTTGGGGACTACCCACACTATTCTCTGAAGAAGTGTGTCATGTGCTTACAAGGAATGTAAGAAGTTTGAGGACATTTGAAGCCGAAAGTATTATTATAACATCAGTTAAAAGTATTTTTTGTTTTTTTCAAACTCATTAAAAACACAAAGATATTGGTCATATTATATACTGTATTTTGCTGTGCATTAACGTGCTTTTGTGTAATGTGTGCCCATGTTTTTGGCCCAGGCTTTCAGGAAAAAAAACTTTCCTTTTTAATTTTTTAATTCAATTATTTATTTATTTATATTTAGAAACAAGACTGGTTAACATGTTCCAGGGTATTCTTTTGCATACAGATATTATTATTGCTTTCTAGAGTTCAATAATTAACTTTTAATGCTTAAGCATAAATAAAAGAATTTAAAACACTGATAGATATGGAATTAGCACTACCCATGTATAATGTGCATCCTTATTTTTCCCTCATAAATTTGGGCAGAAAAGTGCACATTATACAAAGCAAAATATGGTGAGTCTGAAAAGGAAGAAATTGAGTTTCTTTTTAAAAAGATATTTTTAACTTTTATTACATTAATACAAGTTTTACATTCAGATATCCCTGACTTCTTTAAAAAGATAACTTCTGTGCAATCTTTGCTTTGTTTTGTTTTGTTTTACTTTTTGTTTTGTAAGAAAAGATTAGCTGCCAGGCTGTTCCCCACTGTATGTTTGACAAGGGCCAGAACAGTGAGTTCCCACAAAGCCTGCATTCACAAATAAGGAGATCCCTTGATGCCAATATTGCAGCTGATACAATGCTACAAAAAATAAACAAAATGAAACTAAAAACAAGCTCGGTCTCAACCATGGTTGAAAGGTGAGGTTTGATGCAGGCGCTGTAGAAAAGGCACCTAACGCCACCTACTGCCAAAGGGCCCCGGGATCTGTGATAGACAACTCTGCCTGCGAGGGAGCTAGGTATCATCACTGCAAGGTTAAAATAAGGGGAAAAGACTGAGAAGTATTTCAGAATATTAAAAACCTCTTGCACATGGGCCTGGCACCGGGGGAAAATCACTTTTAATAGCATATGCAGGATGAAGTTTTCTAGAGTCTTCTTTTTAAGGCCATAACTAAAATCTTATAGTGTTTTCCAATTGGCTTAAATGTTCCTCTAACAAGTTTACTAAATATGGCATTTTTAAACAATAATTTCGCCCATTGAATACACAGGAATTACTTGATGCTCTTTTAGAATGTTTTTCTAACTGTAAACTCTGGGTTCTGTGGCTTAATCACACTCTAACTCCATTTCCCAGTGAGCAGTACTTCCTGCAAGTTACAACCCATGAGCCGTGCTGGAGGGTGAAGTCTTACCAGTGACAGTGGCTCTCATGTTATTTTATTCTCATCAGACCTGTAATAACCTATGTGCTGATGGTTATTTCAATGGGAGAGAATGAGGCAAGGGTACAAGTTCCTAGTAGATGTTTACTAAATGCTGAATAAATGAGTTATTATAATGAAAATCAATCAAATAAAATCTAAAATAAATTTTAAAGATGCTCATTACCCTTATGGACTTTGCGAAATCAGACTTGGGATCACTGTTCTGAAATAATCAACAGACACTTTTCCAGGAGATTTATAAGTATTAATTCAATTGATTCTTAAAACAACCTTTGAGGCAGGTCTAATTATGAATCCATTTTACAGATGGAGAAGCTGAGTTATACAAATTGAGTGAGTGGGGCTGGGACTGAAATGCAGGAAGTTAACTCCCAAGTTCATGCCTCAGCCTACATCTATTACCGCTTAAGTAAAGTGTGCTGCATAAATAAATAAAAATCTTGTCTCTGGAATCAAATCACCTGCATTCCAAGAGAATACAGAAGAAGCTGATAGAGGATTAAAGGTACTTGAAACACACTCTGGTATTTGTCTAAAAACAAGAATCCACAAACTCCTGTGATTCCACACAAAAGGAGATACTTCCGGTCCCCACATAGAGCATCACCACAAGCAGGGCGGTTTTGCCTGAATCCACGCTGCTCCAAGTCACCTAGAAGATCAGGACTACCAGGTTCAATATCTCCCCCTCATCTCTCAATACAATTTACAGAACATTTACTCTGTGCTTGGTACCATAATAAGCAATTTTGCATAACATGTTTATTTTGAATATTTTTCAATACTTCAGAAGAAGATGTTATCAGTCCATTTTATACATGATAAAACTGAGGCTTGGGTCCAGCCAAGATGGAGGTATAGGTAGATACACTTTGCCTCCTCACACAACCAAAAGAAGAACAACAACCAATTCAAAAATGAAAACAACCAGAACTGCCAGAAAATCAAACTGTATGGATGTCTGACAACCAGGGAGTTAAAGAAGAAACATTCGTCCATACTGGTAGGAGGGGAGGAGATAGGCAGCCAGGGGCAGAGAGGACTGAGGCAAGGTGGTGGCTGGCTGACTAGGTGGTCCCACATTTGTGTGAGGATAAGTCAGGAAGAATAACTGGGGACTGAGATACACCATGAATCCCAGGGTTCCAGTGCTGGGAAATTAGGCTTCAAAATCCCTGGTTGTAAAAACCTGTGGAGGTTGCAGTGGTAGGAGAAATTCTCAGTCTCACATGAGGGTCCATTCGAAGGACCCACAGGGTCCTAAACTGTACACAAGCACACTCACCAGGGAATCAGCACTAGGAAGGTGCAATTTGTGTGTGGGTAGTGGGGGAAGTGGCTGAAAGTGGGGTGACAGCCAGGCAAGCAGCATTGTTCTCTCTCTGACCCCTCCCCCGCACACAGTGCTACAACACAGAGAAGTAGGTTGCCTCACCCTGGGGAATACCTAAGGCTCCACCTCTTACAACAGAGCAGGTGCACTGAGATAAAGAAATATAGTTCGAATGAAAGAACAGATCAAAGCTCCAGGAAAACAACTGAGCAATGGAGAATTAGCCAACCTATCATATTCAGAGTTCAAAACACTGGTAATCAGGATGCTCACAGAAATAATTGAGTACAGATGCAAAATAAAGAAAAAAAATAAAAACTATACAAAGTGAAATAAAGGAAAATATACAGGGAACCAAGAGTGAAGCGAAGAAAACTGGGACTCAAATCAATGATTTGGAACAGAAGAAAGAAATAAACATTTGACTGGAACAAAATGAAGAAACAAGAATTTTAAAAAATGAGAAGAGGCTTAGGAACCATTGGGACAACTTTGAACTTTGAATGTTCCAACATCTGAATCATAGGGGTGCCAGAAGGAAAAGAGGAAGAGCAAGAAATTAAAAACTTATTTGAAAAAATAACCCCAACCTGGTGAAGAAAATAGACTTCCAGGCAGTCTGGGAAGTTCAGAGAGTCCCAAAGAAGTTGGACCTAAGGAGGAATATACCAAGACACATCATAATTAAATTACCCAAGATTAAAGATAAGGAGAGACTCTTAAAAGCAGCAAGAGAAAAGGAGACAATTACCTACAAAGGAGTACCTACTACCAACTGATTTCTCAAAAGAAACCTTGTAGACAAGAAGGGGCTGGAAAGAAGTATTCAAAGTCATGAAGGGCAAGGACCTACATCCAAGATTACTCTATCCAACAAAGCTTTCATTTAGATTGGAAGGGCAGATAAAGTGCTTTCCAGATAAGGTAAAGTTAAAGGAGTTCACCATCACCAAGCCCTTATTATATGAAATGTTAAAGGGACTTATCTAAGAAAAAAGATCAAAGCTATGAACAGTAAAATGACAACAAATTCACAACAATCAACAACTGAACCTAAAATCAACAACAACAAAAAATTAAGCAAACAACTATAAGAGGAACAGAATCACAGAAATGGAGATTACATGGAGGATTATCAGTGGGGAGCGGGAAAGGGAAGAATGGGAGGAAAAATGCAGGGATTTAAAGTATAATTGGTAGGCATAAAATAGACAGGGGGAGGTTAAGAATAGTATTCGAAGCGGAAAAGCCAAAAAAATTATATGTATGACCCATGGACACAGACTAAGGAGGGGATGATGGATGGAAGGGGGGTACAGTGTGGAGGGGGATAAAGGGGGAAATGGGACAAATGTAATAGCATAATCAATAAAATATACTTTTTGAAAAGCTGAGGTTCAGGAAGAGTAACTGACTCATTGTTAACATTGGCCATTATTGGTGGAAACAAAATCCTAACTTAGATCTGACTCCAAAATCTGTGTACTGACCCCTGTGCTTTTCCACTTCCCATTGATTCTATGTTATTTCACCACTGTGATGGTGTTCCTGGTTAAGGCCTTGATTTTGACACTCAGCATAGTATTGGGTGAACCATGGTAGAGAGAGAGTCATTTATGCACCAGTCATTTCTTGAGAACCTGTAGACTCTAGTGCAGGGTATTTGGCACTGGAGCACAGAAACGTGTGAGCCCTGAGCCCTGTCCCCTAGGTGCTCACTATCACAGAATGGACATTTAAAGAAACCAACATTTATGCTTCAGGAGGAAAGAGTTTGCATAGAAGCAGGACTGGGTGGCAGAGGAAGGACATTGGGCTCACACCTGAATGTGTGTCTGAGAAGAGGAAGGTTACTGTGGGTATCCAGGAAAAGCCGATGTTGAGTTGCCTGTAACACATCAGTCAGAATGCGCTTTGCATACCATCAGCAGAGCTTGTGCCATATGCCATGCAATGGAATGTAGAATTTCAGAGAAACATCTGACTCTGTGATGGCGATGTGGTTAGAAAGTTCAGCCAGGAGCAGGGCAGGTTTGGAGACCAAGGAAATGAGTTTTCACCTCAGACGGAAGGGACAGGTGAGTATTGATCTTAGGGGAGTAGATCACACACTGTGGTGATCATTTCAGAGGGCGGCAACATTAAAGACCAATAAATGTGCAGACACAGGAGCTAGTTAGAGAAATGGGCTTGGGTTAGGGGCATTTATATTTTAAAACTCACTGTATTCTCCCAGACCTGTGAGCAATTATATGAAATTTAAAAAAACAAATCAACTCTATCTTTCCCAATGCACAAAGACACAGTTTTTCTTATTTCCTTCCATTAGCAATTCTTATTTCCCTCTAAGTATTATCCTTTATATTTATTTTTAAATTACATTTAAATATAATTAAATTTTGAAGAATCCATGACTCAAACATTCCACTAAATTAGGGATTGAAAGTACTATTCTGAGATACTTGTTTTTAAAAAATGTGTGCTGAGGAAATGCAGAGAATATAAACATTCTATGAATTTTAGGTAAAAATTATACATAAAAATCATCTTGCTCTTCTATGAGGTAAGGTCTCAGAGCACTTGAGAGGGACATTTCTTTAGAAGAAAATGAATATTTACATTATGAAAAAGCCTTAGTTTTGCTTGAGTAAAATTAAACTTGGACTCTTTTTTTAAACAATTTTATTTATTTATTTTCAGAGAGTAGAAGGGAAGGAAAAAGAAAGGGAAAGAAACATTAGTGTGTGGTTTTCTCATGCATGCCCCTCACTGGGGACTTGGCCTACCACCCAGGCATGTGCCTTGACTGGGAATTGAACTGGTGACCTCCTGGTTCACAGGCTGGCACTCAATCCACTAAGCTATACCTGCCAGGGCTAAACTTAGACTCTTAATCTACTAATATTTTAAAAGAAATATTTTCTTCCAATTTCATGCAAAACTCCATTTATAAACAAGGCTGATGTCCTTGCACTTTATTGACACCTGCAAAAATAACTTTTAATTTGGCATACATTCCTTCATATTTGCGTGAATTACAAACCACATTACAAATGGCAGAAAAATTCATTTCCATGCAAAACACAATTCAAAAAACAATTCAAAACTTATTTGAAAAGACATTGAAGGAAAACATCCCCAACCTGGTGAAGGAAATACTCTTCCAGGGAGTCCGGGAAGCTCAGAGAGTCCCAAAGAAGTTGGACCCAAGGAGAAACATGCCAAGACACCTCATAATTAAATTACCCAAGATTGAAGCTATTTATCATGGGAGATAAGCAGCTTTTAGATGCATCCTCGAGTGTGGCCAGTGTGATAACCACTATACCGCAGAAACAAGACGGGTTTAGAGTAAGGACTTACATGATGTGGAAAGAAAGCGCCTGTGTAAGGGTTGTATGCATAGACTGAGAGGCATCAGCAACTGGAGAGGAACATGTGGGAGGGGTTAAATGCCATGGAGGCCTGCCACTCAGACCCCTGAATGCGAAGTCCAGAGTGCTAACCATTACACCATGAGGCCACAGAAACAACCCAGGTGCTCACCGATAGATGAGTGGATAAAATTGCTGTTTTACATTTACACAATGGAGCCTTAGTTACTGGACCATAAAAGAAGAATGAAATCTTATTATTTTCAACAGCATGGATGGACCTAGAGGGTGTTATGCTAAATGAAATAAGTCAGTCAGAGAAAGACAAGTACCATATGGTTTTACTTGTGTGTAGACTCTAAAGAACAATATAAATGAACTAACAAAACAGAAAGAGACTCACAGATACAGAGAAAAGACTGATGATTGCCAGAAGGAAAGAATTGAGGGGCTGGGGGAAATAGATGAGGGATTAAGAATGACAAATTGGTAGTTACAAACTAGTCATGGGAATATAAAGTACAGCATAAGAAATGTAGTCAATAATATTGTAATAACCATGTATGGTGCAAGATGGTGACTTGATAGTGGGGGACCACTTTGTAAAGTATGTGATTGTCTAACTACTATGCTGTACACCAGGAACTAATAAAAAATAATACTAAATGTAAATGTAACTGAATAAAAAATAATAAAACTCTATATAGAAAGAAAAAAATAAAAGCATTCTTAACACTGGACAGAAACAGTCTTGCTTGGCTAGGGTAGCAGAGGACCCAGCCCTGCCTGCAAGTCCATCTGGACACTTTGATGTGCATCAGTTTCTTCATAACCGGCTGGCTAAGGTGCCCTGAAACAAGTCACAAGTCGCCGGGGCAGGACCAGGGGAACCGTGTCCTGACAGGTGGCTTGATGAGCACCCACTTTCCTGTCCTGCTGAGCCCCAGGCCAGCACCATGCTGCTCCCCTTTGCCCACGGGCTCAGGGCCTCCACTTACAGGCAGGAGGGTCTTTGCAGGGCCCCCACGAAGCGGCATCTCCCATTGATGCAGTAATGATCGTATTTCTTGGGACACGGAGAGAAGTAGTCATTCCACTTTGATTGTGTGGTGGTAGCTGAAAAGTAATAAAAAGCTCAATAAATCAACCCACTTTAAACACACATTTGTAAGTAGTATTATATTCTTATCTTTATTGCCTGGCTTTTTGTAGAATGTACTACAGTCTCTCATTTCTCCTTCTCTCTGCACTGGGATAAAAATCATTTTTGTGGCCCTAAAATAGCTCTAGGGATTGGGTAGTAGGGAGTATCATGGGAACATCTCATGTTTCAATTAGATTTATGTCCAACCTACAGCTCAGAAATGTTGGTGTTGTGTGAAAGCTAGAGCAGAGTTGTGATGAGGGAGAAGGTTTTTCTTTCCATGAAGGTAATTAGAGCCGCAGAGCGGATGGCACTGAAGAGAGAAGCACACTTTTCCCTTTCCTTTCATTCTCTTTTAAAAATTGTTTTAACTTAAATAGTTAACATAGCACTTGCTGAGTGCCAGGTGCTGCTCTGTAAACTTTATATATATTAGCTCATTTAATGCGCATGACAACCTTATGACATCATCACCATTCTAACATCTTGTTTACAGAAGAGCAAAGCAGAACCCATCGAGGCTAAGGCACCTTCCAGAACCACACAGCTAGTGTGGGGCAGGCATGGGACTCTCACTTGGCCCTTCTGCCCCAGAGTCCATGCTCTTGTCCCCTCCAAGCTGGCACTCCATCACCCAGCTGTCCAGCAGGTAGCTGTCACCTGCTCTCAGCCTGAGGCTGAGGCACGCTTCCTGAATGGCAGACCCTCCCTCACACTTGGCCCCCAGAAGGTCTCTCACTCCCTGAAGGAGAAAAATTCTGAAAACTCTATACCTAGGGTTTCAATCCTGCAATGCACTGACTCTCTTGTCTAACCTTTCAGGACAGTGGCCACCTAATTTTTAGCTGGGGACAGCAACAAGTTACAATTTCCTTGCCACAGAAAGTGTCAATAAACAAGGATTGTCCAGAGGAACAGTGCAGAAGCTCTAAGCAGCTGTCCCCTGCTTTGGTTCCCAACAGACAGGGGAGCCACCTGTGCCCACGGGAAACAGCTGAGCAGCAGCACCAGGCCCAGGCGGACTTGCCCCCTTCGTGTCACCACCAGCAGCTCACAGGACACACACACCTGTGGAGCCAGAAAGACCGCAGTGTGCACTTCAGGAGGGCATTCCACACTGGGTGTGGTGTGGCACCTGGCACCCCCTGACATCAAGCAATCCTTTGATTGATGCCAATGACCACTAAACGTCTTCCTTCGTGTTATGTAATGAGTACACATAATTGCTCAGGGCCACCAGAGAGAGGGATTGCAAAGAGCTGGGCATGATCTGCACACAGCACGTGCCTGTGATGCCAGCTCACAGCCTTCAGGGTGGCAGAATGTTGCTGAGCAACTGGCTGACCTGGTTTTGCTTGGTGACTTAATCACCAGCCGTGCTCACTGCTGGTCCGTGCCAGATATTTCTGCATGCGTGTCGATCAATGGGACTCCTGTTGAAACTGCGGCCGGAAATAACCACAAATTACCTCAAAGGCAAGATCAGTGTGTTTTGGCAAATAAATTGATCAGTCGACTTTCATTTGTCAAGTACTTTCTATCTCTAGAGCCCTGTGTTAGGCATTGGAAAACATCAAAGAAATAAAAGATCTCTGATCTCTCTAAATCAGCAAAATAGAATAAATTCAAGAAAATAATGACCAAGTAACCAGTAAAAACAACCATAGTAATTGCATGAACAGTTGTGGTCCCCTGCAAACACTGGAAGGAACACTGGATTAGGAGGAAAGACGTGAGTGTTTCATCTTCAGCCCTTTCATTAGCCAAATGGGTCTGGCAATGTGAATGAAGCTGCCTAAGCCCCAGGTTCCTCATCTGTAAACTGAAGATGCTAACATGGACCTAAACAGGCTGTTACTAAAGATTCTAACATGGACCTAAATGGGCTGTTGGAAGGCTCATAAAAGGGAAAAATGCATGTGGAAATTCCCAGTGGTATGCCTGGACTATAAAGTTCTCCATAAATGAGTTGAGTTGATTCTAGAATCTTGAAAATCTTGGCAATTTTAAGAAAGTTCTTATATCAGTAGAAATGTGCTTATTTAGTTAAGAAAATTTTCTGGAAAATAAAATTATTATTATTATTATTATTATTATTATTATTATTATTTGTAGAGATGGGCAAGCAGGTAAGGTATGGGGAATCTCAGCTCAGGCTCAGGAAGATTCGAGGGGCAGACTTCATGGCAACAGTGGAAGAGCCATGAAGGGGAGCCGCCAAGGAGGCTGTGAATGGAAGTTAGAGACCTCGATTTGTCAGTGAGCTGAAGGGTTTACACTGAAATTTAAGGTAGGAGACAGTTGAAGAAGGTTCTTGTGGATTAAATTTAATGGTACATGTAAAAGCTGAACTGCGAAGCATTTTATGAATGTATTAGCTAGGAGAGAGCAGACTGGATCAGAGAAGGAAGATGCTGGGCCAAGGAGAAAAACAACGCCCCCCCACCCCTCCCGCCGAGCCTTGCGGACACAGGTGATGTGCGCTTGGCGGGGGTGGGGGTGGGCAGGGCAAAGAGAAGCATTGAAAAAGAAGCAGGACTTGATGACAGATCCACCGTGCTCCTGAAAGATCTTTCCTACTCTGCAAAACATACCTGACTTTAGGTAGAAGCTGTGTGTCTCTTGACCTTGATCAATACCTTTAGTTGCCATGCCCTCTTAAATATGGTCAGTGTTCTCATAAATGCCAAGTGGACCATGATCCCCCAAACCACCTAAGAGCAGCTGCTGGCAGCAGTGATTGTTCAGCCTCAGTTCGCCCAGCAACACACACCTGTGCCAGGAAAATGGCTGCAGGGCTGTTTGGGTAATTCACAGGACTCTTTGTCAAATAAGCATGATCTTAAATAGTGGCAGCAGTATTTTGATTTTAAAACACTTGTATACCACCAAACAGAAAAAACCCAGTGATTTCTCTATGGAACTTTAAAACCTGAAAGAAAAATAAATCACATATACTGCCCCCACAAAAGCCAGAGACATCCTCTCTCCTGGAAATTAAAGGCTTGTCAGTACTGACTTTAATACTGATAAGGTGCGAAAGGCATCTAAAATTCCAGTTGCTTTCATCTAAAGTTCGCGAAGGTCATATTATTTGGAAGTTAAACAGGTGCAAAATCTAACATTTTCTGCCTTTCCTAGGATTTGATGAGGCAAGGTGGGACTGGGAGGACGACAAAATTATACTATTCCATTCCAGGAAGGTGTCCCAAGAGGGAGGAAAAGTTAATCCTGTGATACAATAAGATTAGGTCCATGTATTGGGATATCTGTTAAAAATTGCATGGTGTCGTTTTGAAAATGTCAAAGGCCTAAACCAAAAGACTCCCCTGATTCTGGGGGTGGTGGAATTAACTGGTATTTTGTCCTCCCGCCTTCCTCTTTTCCAGTCCATGTGACCCAAACTGAAACATTCCTTTGGGAGTGAGCCCCTCCCACAAAACTGCCCTGGAAAACTGCATCCACTGGTAGGCCAGGTCGCCGCGGTCTCAGAGGTGGGTGGGCACCACGGGCAATGTACCTCAATCTCTTCATGATGCACCATATTCCAAAGATTCTATAAAGCCAATTAAATGAGAAACCGTGGGGTGGCTACAGGTCAGTGTATGTCGAAATCTGATTCTAAGAGTGAGCAAGAGGGATCAGAAGTGAGAACAACTTTCGTTGATCATAGGGGCAGATGGACAAGAAGAGGATCTTCTTTAGGTGATGTGGACGGTTAGGTGAGAGGGGATGGACTCCCCCCCTCGAGCCACAGTCAGTTGGACACCACATCACTTTGTTTAAGTATGGATTTCCCTCGAGTTGATAGATACTGTGATTAAGCAGCATTGGTCCCTGGTCTTGCTGTACGTGATTCTTATTCTCAAGGCAAAACAGGCTTCGTGATGTCTTGGTGATGAGAACTCTTTAGATTTGAAACATTGGATCTATTTTTCATAAAACCTCAACTTACTTATTCTAATCATGCTCATTATAAATTTCCTTAACAACTTTGTGAATTATTAATAATATCAACAACTATTCTGAAAACAACTTTAAGGGTAATGACCGTTATTTTTGCAATGCTCTTTTGTAAATGTCTTTACACTGTTTAAACCTCATGGTATGTCTGACCCCTAGTTAGATGCAAGGTCCAGGAGAAGTACCACCATTGAGCGTGGTCGGTGGGGCCCGTGAACATCTTGCACAAGATGGACAGCAACTTGAACATTTCACCCAAAATGTTGTATGGTGTGTTTGAGTGTGATATTGTTGTTACAGAATTACATGCTTATGATTTTGTCATAAAAGATACTTATGTAAAAAAAGTGAGTATTTTTTGTGCCAGACCCTAAACACAGTTAAATCTCTGTGTGAGAGACTTGGAAGTGTGGGTTCAGTGTTGAGATAGATGCCCCACAAGTATTAACAAGGAGAGAGAGGAAGAGAAGCAAATGCCCATACATTCCTCTTCCCCTGCAGACACCTGCCTGACAAAGGACGCCCTGGTGCACAGAGGGGTAGAAGTGGCCCCAGCAGACTTTGGAGAGAAGTTTCTCCCGTGTCTGCGCAGCAGTGCCCAAGGCTTCAGTCTTCTGCCCTTGGCTTCCAGGCATCTTCCCAACAGGGTTTCCTCATGTTACAGCACTTTTAAGCCAACAGGTGAAGAAGAAAGTTTTGAATTTCTAAAGTTACTTTTCCTTCTATTCTTGCAATCTATCTCCTTGAGACAAGGGAATGTAAATTCACGATGCCCTTGAAGAAGTTCAGATTTGACACTTATTGTCATTGAGGACTCCCATTCATCTCACACCCAATGTCATTTCCTACAGAAATGTGAAAGGGTTGGCTACTCCAGGATAAGAAAAATAGATCTCACCGAGGTCCTTGTTGCCCCTCCTGGCTTCCAGAATGTGCTCCTCCAGGGGACTAATCAGACCCCATCAGCTTGTCTTTTAACCTGAGGGCTGTGCCAACCATTTCTGAACTGATTAGAATGACTGTCACTTAGAGCTGCCCTGTCTCATTCTGTATCTTTCAAGAAAAAAATAATCCAGTGTTGAAATGTGAGTGTATTTGAATAATTTAAAATTATTCATAGCTCTGAAGCAAATGAAAAGAAGACTGGGCAGGAGGAAAACTTGTATTTCTTTCTGTTTTTGGAGAGCGCACACTATGGAATTGTTCGGCCTGTGATGCCCTCTTTGCTCATTCTCCTCTGCTGGTTCTTTCTCAGCAACCCCAACCTCTAAATTTTGCAGTGTGTTGGGGCTCAATGCTGTGTTATCTTTTCTCCTCCTTCCACTCCCTCCCTCAGTGTTTCTTGGCTTGAAACACCTTTAGGGTAATAATTCCCAAATTCATGATTTCATTCCAGATCTTTTTTCTCAGTGCCAACTGTCAAACCAATAAATCCACTTGGACATCTAACTGGCATTTCAACTTAACACATCCAAAATGGAACACCTCATTTCCCCCCTCAAATCAGGTGTTTGCTCATCTCAGTAGCTATTTACATTTTCTTTATAATTCAGGCCAAAATGTTGGGATTATGTTGACTTCGTTTTTTTTTTTTTGCTGTATGTCCAGTTCATTGGAAAATTCTATTAGTTGTATTCAAAGTATGCAGAATTGCCCCTCCCAATCCACTACCCTAGTTTAAGCCCAACAGCCCCTCTAGGCTGGGAGTAGTCCATGGGACCACACATTGATGTTTCTCTCCCTGTCTTTCTCCCTCCCTTCCCACAAAAATAACCTCTAAGCAGTCTCCCTGCTTTTGCTCCTTTAACTGTCTAGTGTGAATACACAGAACCCAGGTGGATGCTATTAAAACTTACTGAGAGTCAAAGTTGAAGGCTCTAACCTCCTCACCAAGGCTCTGGGGTATACTACGCATTACCTCTCTTTCCCACATCCTCTCCAATGTCATCTTTGACCACTGCATTCACTGCTGCATCCTCAGTCCCTGTATCAGAGCCTGCTGCAGAACAGGCGCTTGTAAGTATTGGTGGAATGCATATGTTCCTCACTCAAAATAGAAAGTGACAGACTAAAAATGGAATGCTTAAACTCTGGGGCTATTTGAAGATAAAAGTATACAATTATTTAAAAACAGGAAAAATTCCTAAAGATTATCTGATTCATGTCTTCACTTTATAGGTTAAAAACTGAGTCTTTGAAAACTTAAGTTACTTACCCAAGGTCACGCGGTCAGACAATAGAGAAAATCTGATCTTGTTCCACATTAATTTCTTTCTCAAGAAGCTTTCGTCCTTATCCGGACCTTACTTTCAGGCAATTGTTTTTGAAGATTTCCCACATGATTCTAGCACTTAGCATGATGACTAAGAACACACGTTTCCAAAGCCAGAATCTCTGGATTCTTGTTTCCTGAGGGGGATTAATGGTTTGGCACCTCCCAGATACTTTGGGGATATTGATTTTAAGCTGATAATTAAGGGAACAAAGACTCAGAACAAACATTTGACCCTCCCCCTTTATTGCCTAAAAGGAATTTCAATAGAGGAAATGCTCCAGGAAGAGAGATATAAATCATTATGGATGATCAGAGTTTTACAGGAACTAGTGTGTGATAGAGGGAGGAACCTTGTCAGCAAGGCCTGTTCGATCAAAGTCCTCTCAGTGTCTCACTGTGAAAGATTGCCCAGCAAGCATTTATTTACCAAATATTTGCTTTTCTACACCCATGTGAATTTCTTTCCTGCCCTTTGAAGTCCCAAACCTGAACATTTTCCTTCTCCTTAGGTCCAGAACTGCCCAACTGCCCGATGTGTCGCTGAGTCTGGCATTCTTATGGCACTCATGCATGGACATACGTAGGAAGTTTGGCTATTTCCTCATGTTAATCTTTCTCATGTAAATTTGATTATTAGCCCAGACAGAAGAATTTAGAAAGGTGGGGGGGAAATTAATTTTTTGACCCCTACACAGTCTACTCTGCTTCCTGTGTGACTTTCAGCTAAAAATCTTCTGCACAGTAAAGAAAGAATTGACAGACTAGAAAAGGCAACTTATAGCTGTTATGGAAAACAGTATGCAGTTTCTTCAGAAAATTAAAAATACATCAAACACATGATTCAGCAATCCCAGTTATGGATAGTCATCTGAAAGAATTACAATCAGTATCTCAAAGTGATATCTATACTCCCATATTTATTGCAGGATTATTCACAAAGGCCAAGATGCAAAAACAACTTAAATACCCATCAACGGATGAATGGATAAAGAAAATATGTTATGTCAGTACAATGGGATATTATTCAGTACTTTAAAAAGAAGGAAATCCTTCAATATGCAACAACATGAGTAGACCTGGAGAACAGTACGCTTAGTGAAATAAGCCCGTCAGAGAAGGACAAATATTACATGATTCCACTTATTTACGGTATCTAAATAACCATATCTGTGGAAGCAGAAAGTAGAACCGTGGTTGCCAGGGGACTGAGGGATGGGAAAATGTGGAATTTTTGTTCAGTGGGTAGAAAATTTTAGTTACACAAGATAAATAATCTAGTTAATAATAGTGTATTGTACATGTAAAATTTTGTTAAGGGATAGGTCTCCTGTTAAATGTTTTTATTGCAGTGAAAAATTAGAAAACAAGCCCTGGCTGGCACAGCTCAGTGAATCGAGCACTGGCTGCAAACCACGGGGTTGCCAGTTCAATTCCCAGTTGGGGCACATGCCTAGATTGTGGGCCAGGTCCCCGGTGGGGGCGACATGAGAGGCAACCACACACTGATGTTTCTCTCCCTCTCTTTCTCCCTCCCTTCCCATATCTCTAAACCTAAGTAAAATCATTTTAAAAATTAGGAAACACATTTAGGATATGATGTGGCAGATTGTTACTACTTTCAATATTCAAATTATGGAGTAATCTCCTAAAGGAAATGTAAGAATGGCATCCTTTAAACCATTTGAAGCCTGACTGAAGAAAAGCACAGAAACACATAAAGTTGGCCTTGTTCTTCTCCCTACATAGATGACAAGACCCACACAAGCATGAGCTAAGACACGGGTGGACTCCGCAGCACACGGATACTCTCCAGACCGCCCACTAATAAGGGGGAAGAGGCAGATCAAGCTGGAATTGATGACTCACATCAGGACGACTTGCTCAGCATGTTCCTGGCCCAATTACAACTTCACCAGGGTGTTAGGAAAGGCGCAATTGCCACCAAGTCCCCACACTCCCAGCCTGGCAAAGTTTCCAGGGAACATAGGAGGGTCTTCTCCACTCCACCCTGTATTTGGAATTGGCCCGTGTTCTGTCTTAAATCAAAAACAACTCGTGTAGAAGACCAGACCACACAATCTATAAAGGATAGACAGAACCTTAGACCAGAGGTCAGCAAACTATGGCCCAATGGCCAAATCTCGCCCACAGCCTGTTTCTCTAAATAAAGTTTTATTGAAACACATCCAAGGCCACTTGTTTGCCTAGTGTCTATGGCTGCTCTGACAGTGAAGCAGCAGAGTTGATCAGCTGCAGCAAAACTCACGGTCCACAAAGCCTAGGATAATTATTATCTGGCTCTTTACAGGCTAAACCCTTCTTTAGACTCATAATTTTGAGAATAGTAATTCAAGAATCTCCAAGGCAAAATATGTAAAAATTATTGCCTTCTCCCCTTTTTTTTAAGTTATGGAAGAGGGAAAAATAGTTTTCATAGAACATGCCCACTTTGTATGCAGCTAGCCTACATTAGCACATGTTCCAGCCTGGGGCACGCATCTGTGACACCAATGTAGCGTGACGATTACGAATGACAGCACTGGAATCAGAAAGAGCTGAGCGTGAATCCTGGATTTGCTCTTTCCCAGCTGTGTCACCTTTGGCATGTCACTTAATCTTTCTAGGCTGCACCTTGAAATAAAGTAAAAAATATTGTCCAGCTCATTGGGAGGAAACAAATGAATTACTGCATGTAAAGCATTTAGCACTGTACCTGCTACATTTGTATGTGCTCAAAAAAACTACTTAGTTTTATTATTACTATATTATCAAAAAATTAAACTCAGGGAAACAGCTTTCCAAGACCGAAGAGGAAGCTGATGAAACAGAAACACGTCACGTGTTCAGCATTACCTGCACAGTTTTCTCCAGCACCTCCACAGAGAAGGCCATCGTTTTCAGGACTTCTGGTTGAATTCCCATCTGCCACAACACCGTGGAGGATCACTAGACCTTCAAGTTCAAAACAGAACCAAAACGAACATGAAAACTTGAAAATCTCCTCAATGTGAAATACTCTATCGAAGTTCTGACCCATTTATACAAATCTCAAGGCTATGGCTTCCATTTCCAGTTCATCTCCCCACCGTGAGGGAGGTGTGCACAGGCCAGTCCATCTCATTCTTTAAGCTTGGTGTTGAAGTCAGAATTTTCAAGCCATCATAACTATGCACCTTAAATGAGAAAACTTGACCATAACTTGTGAGGGAAGCTTATCATACAAACAGAAAGTGGAGTTCTCAGCCTCTGGATGGATACATTAAAATTTCCAGGGAGTATGGCTGATGAACCCATAGAGCAACATATTTTCTCCATTCCACACAGACCCAATATTTCTCCAGTATGAACTATTTAGTGTCCTTCCTCCTGGAAAGTGACCTATGTATTCAATTCATAGGAATTATTTTAAAACTTCAGGTTCCTCTGTGACTTATCTTTGTCTCTGAGAAAGACAGGCCTCACAGAAAGGTATGGGGGACAAAGAAATCCTGTACATGATTGAATCAGCTTAAAACACAATGTGTGTTTTTTACATGAACCTGATCCAAACAAACTAACTGTAAACAATCACTTATTAGTTAACCAATGAAATTTGACATTGACTGAACATTAGATATATTAAGAAATTGTTACAGTTTAAAGTGTGACAATGATATTGTAGTTTAGGTTAAAAAAGAGTCCATATCTTTTAGACACTTATACTCAAATATTTATTAATAAAATTAGTGTGTCTGAGATTTGCTTTAAAATAATCCCAAAAGGAAAGGGAGTGCAAGGCAATGAAGCAACATTATACGTAACACAAGACTGGCCACAAATTGGTAACTGTTGAAGCTGGGCGGTGGGCATATCAAGATTCACTATGCTGTTCTCTCTACTTTTATATATATGGGTAAATGTCTATAAAAAGAAATTGTGGGTCAACTTCTGGTCAAGACGGTGTAGAGGTAAATGCAGTACTTGCATTGTTCTACAACCACATCAAAAATACAACTAAACTACAGAATAACCATCATTCAGTAAGTACCATGTAAAATCTAGCTGAACAGATGTCCTACAACTAAGGGTATAAAGAAGCCACACTGAGACTGGTAGGAGGGGCAGAGACACAGAACCAGCTGGTCTCACATGCATGTGTGGTGTATACCAACTGGGAGTGATATCTCAGCTATGGAGGTCTCCCCAGAGGAGTGAGGGGTCCCAGCCCTATACCATATCCCCCAGCCCGGGGGTTCTAGTACTGGGAAAAGTAGTCTTTATAACTCCTAGCTGTAAAAACCAGTGGACATCGAGTCTGAGCCAATGCATGGACTTACTCGGACTCACTGACTCGGAGTTCCAGTGCTGGGGCGGTAACTCAAATGGTACCAGGGACATAGGGGGAGGAACTGATGTATTTGGCATCAGGCCAAAAATTAAAGGGCTAGTTTTATCCCAAACAGAAGTGCTGGCAGAAGGCATTGCTGCTTTTGTGAGCCATTCCCTCACATAGAGCTGTTAGGGGTTGTATCTGAGTCTCCATTAACCTGACTATCATGGTGTTCCCTGCCCTAGTGATTCCCTGAGACCTAACCCCAACAACTGTTGGGCCCACCCAAGCTGTTTCCAGTGGCTTTTCCATACAAATGGCCTATCTGGCTCACGCTCCAGACTTCTCTAAACCCTCTCAAACAAACAGCATCTGGCCTCAGTATGCCCTGTACCACTTGATAAGTGGTCCCAGGCCTGGCACTGTAGCACCTAGATTTGGCGCCTTCTGGGCAGCTCCAAGCCCAGCGAAAATAGCAGCCATCTTCAGATCACTTGAAGCTCACGCTGGGTGAACCCAGGTAGAACACAGGCAGCAGCTGACCTTGGCTTGTACCTCTTGGGTGACCTCAGAGCTAGCATGCTCAGTAGACAAGTTCAGACCAAGTTGGAACACCACCCAACCACCTCCACAAGCAACACACCCAAGAGGCAGACTCAGTGGGCACCAGAGTCCCACTGAAGTAAGTCTTGCTGCCTGGGGTAAGCCCCTGTATAGCCGATCCTCCACAATGGTCACAGCCAGTCCTTGCAGCTGATCAGCCTGGGGGTAAATCTCTCCCATTGATGTACCAACATTAATTAAGGCCCAACTACAATAGGAGTATGTATACAGCCCACACAGTGGTGACGGGCACACCTGGAGTGCTCAGATTAAGTGAACAGGGAGGCTGTGCCATTAGACCCTACAGGACTTCTATTACATGAGGTACTCTACTAAGCCTGGGAGATGTAGCAGCTCTTTCTAATACACAGAAACAGATGCACAGAGGCTGCCAAAATGAGGACACAAGGAAACATGGTCCAAATGAAAGCATAGAACAAAACTCCAGAAAAAGAACTAGACAAAGCAGAGACAAGCAATCTACTAGATTCAGAGTTAAAAACACTGGTTATAAGGATGTCAATGAACTTAGGAGAAAAGTAGATGGACTCAAAGAGGCCCACACTAAGACACACCATAATTAAAACACCAAATGTTAGAGACAAAGAGAGAATCTTAAAAGCAGCAAGGGAGAGACTGTTAGTTATCTACAAGGGAGCTGTTGTAAGACTGTCAGTTGATTTCTCAACAGAAAATTTGCAGGCCAGAGGGATTGGCAAGAACTATTCAAAGTGATGAAAAACAAGAACCTACAATTAAGATTATTCTACCTAGCAAAGCTATCATTTAGAATCAAAGGACAGATAAAGAGCTTCCCAGACAAGAAAAAGCTAAAGGAGTTGATCACCACCAAACCAGTATTACATGAAATGTTAAAAAGTCTTCTTCTAGCAAAAGAAGAAGAAAAGAAAAAAAGAAGATAAAAATATGAACAATAAAATGGCAATAAATATATGTCTACCTACAATTGAACCTGAAAAACAAAACAAAAAGCGTAGCACAAACAGACTCATAGATACAATACAGAGAACATTTTGTGGGGTTGGATGAAAAAAGTGAAGGAATTAAGAAGCACAACTTGTTACTAATAGAATAGTCAAGAGGTTGTAAACTAGAATATAGGGAATATAGTCAATAATGTTCTAATAAGTATGTACGTCAGATGCGTATAAGGTTATTAGGGCAATCACTCTGTAAGTTATACAATGTCTAATCACTGGAGTGTACACCTGAAATTAATATAATAATGTATGTTCACTCTAATTAAAAAATGATTTAAATAAAGAGGTTGAATTAGACGGGGGCCTGGGAGGGTGGAGATAAAATGGCTTGGGAGTTGGTCCTGAGGTCCTGAGCTGTTTTGCCATGTTGCAGTCATGTGCATTGGTAGGCTTCATGACTTCTCAGTTTTGTCATTGGCAAAGTGAAGATAATTATTTTCTCTTCTTTAGAACATTGTTGTGAGGATTCAACAAGGTAAGCATACAAAGCACTTAACAGTGCTGGCATGTAATCAATTCTCAATTAAATTGCTCATTAGTATGTAACTGGCAGTATAGAACAACTTGCTTACTTGTCAGGTTGATGTTTATACATCTAACCAATGGTTTAACTGCCTGTGTCCTCTGATTCAGTTCAGTTCAACAAGCATCCATGAACATCCAGAAACACATGGGTCATTAGGACATGCTCTACCCTCACACTGCCCCAAAGTTACTAAGGCAGGTAATTAGCCAACCAATTAACCATAATACAAGTGATAGTATTGCACCAGAGAACAATAGTATCTGGTCAGTTCAAAGACCACTAGAGTTTCCAAAAGAAATCTTTCAAAAGAGAGATTCTTTTTCATTTATCAAGTTAGAAACAATTCTTTATTTTTTTGAAAGGTGGTAACTAGCATTGGAAACAGTAAAGAGAAATGGAGACTGAAATCCACTGGTGGTGAGTAAATTCACACTTCCTTTTAGAGGAAAACTTAGCATTCTGTGTGCTAAAAGCAAAAAAATGCAAAAAACATATAAGTGCTTACTCTAGTAATATTTGGGCTAGTAATTTTTCCTAAGAAAATAATTCAAGATACATAAAAAGATTTAGCTACAAAAATTCTCTACATGAAATGGGTTTTAAAAAATAGGAATTACCTAAATATCTAACCACAGAGAATTGATTATACATATGGAATTACTATTTCCATGCATTAAAATGCTATTCAGCCATAAAAATAATTTCCAAACACTAGTAGAACATTTCAGTATATTCCTAAGTAAAAGACTCAGGTGCTAGAACAGAAATGTGCTGTGGTCTGCGTGTGTGAGTGATAAGGGTCAAAAGACCCATATACGTATTCCAAATTTTCCCTATTTGCACTTTCTAATTTTGCTACTAGCATGTTTTCTGTGTTGCAACAAGAAAAAAGGGAGTGACTGTTTTTTCTTTAAAGCACAGTTTGGCCACCAAATTTCTGAATTTTTCATGTTGTTTATCCCAACACCTAGCCACCTCTTTTCACACTTGGAGACACCAGAAACAATCATGTCAGGCTTCTCAAGCACAGGAGTTCCATGATACTCATCTTTGTAATTATGGTGTCTAACATAGAACACAATGGATAGTCAACCAATGTTGAAAGAATGAATAAATTAATCTATAAATAAACAAAGCCTTCAAATTGAAAAATTCCCCTATAAATTTCTAGTAAAACATTTTAACCAATT
This sequence comes from Sturnira hondurensis, assembly GCF_014824575.4. Classification (NCBI taxonomy): domain Eukaryota; kingdom Metazoa; phylum Chordata; class Mammalia; order Chiroptera; family Phyllostomidae; genus Sturnira; species Sturnira hondurensis. The sequence goes on from NW_028095005.1 coordinate 455,946, forward strand.
TCTTTGCTATTATAAAACAGGTTTAATTCATTCAAAAAATCTCACACATGGGCTTTCTTCATGGGCAGAATCAGGTGGCCTTAATTCTGCAGTTCATTTGTTCTGATGGTGGGATTAGAAAACAAGCAAACCCTAAATCTCATAAAGATTCAACAGCTGCAAACTGGGGATGACAATACCTTCTCAAGGTTATTGCAAATATTGAAATAACATTAGAAAAGGCACATGATTTGGCACGCGGCATGCAATTGTTAGTTTATTCATCCTCTTTCCACTACTGTTTATAATATAATCCATCACTCTCCACTTCTGCATAACGGAGGGTGTTCTGATTCCATTGAAATACTTCCCTGGGCCTCTGAACCTTCTGGTAGGCTGGAGCTTGTGCCTTTGCTCTGTTCTGCTAAAGCTCACCCCACAGGCTAGCATTAGCTGACAAAGGTACACGCCTGGGGAGAACCCCGGAAGGGACCCATGGGGAAGAGACATTCAAGGGCAAGCCAGACCCCAAGCACTATCCCTCCTACGCCCACCCAACTACATTCGTGGCATAACCTGGTGGCCATGAACCAAATCCAGCCTAAAGAATCATTTTCTTGGTCTGCAGTTTAAAAAAATTGAATAAAGGCAATTCATATTAAACATGGATTTTTCTGCTTCCATTGGAAAAAACAGAAGGTCTGGTGACATAGGTCTGAAATACCTTCATGATAAAACTGGATGGAACTAACTAGCAGGTGATACCGTTTGATGCCACAGACCCCCTCAGGCTTGCCACAGCACATTTCTGTTCTGGCACCCGATTCTTTTACTTAGGAATATACCGAAATGTTCTACTAGTGTTTGGAAATTATTTTTATGGCTGAATAGCATTTTAATGCATGAAAATGCTATTAAAATGACCACAATGCTATTTAAATGACCACAATGCTATTAGAACGACCACAATCATTCTCTGTAACTGCCTAGACCCTAACAGGCNGGCAATTCATATTAAACATGGATTTTTCTGCTTCCATTGGAAAAAACAGAAGGTCTGGTGACATAGGTCTGAAATACCTTCCTGATAAAACTGGATGGAACTAACTAGCCGGTGACACCGTTTGATGCCACAGACCCCCTCAGGCTTGCCACAGCACATTTCTGTTCTGGCACCCGATTCTTTTACTTAGGAATATACTGAAATGTTCTACTAGTGTTTGGAAATTATTTTTATGGCTGAATAGCATTTTAATGCATGAAAATGCTATTAAAATGACCACAATGCTATTTAGATGACCACAATGCTATTAGAACGACCACAATCATTCTCTGTAACTGCCTAGACCCTAACAGGCATTTAACAGGCATTTCAACTTGTAATCTGTATGAAACGACTCAGAAATCAGACACATGCTCACAAGACCATCTAGTCAATACTGAAAGCTGCTTCAGAGAAAAAGGATACTCTCGTTCCATCTATAATTCAATAAATATATTAAGCACTATGTGTTTGACACTGGAACAAGACACCGAAGGTTTAAGGATAACAGATATTACCACTAACCTCAAGAAATTCCCATGCTGGCAAAGAAGAGAGACACACAAATCTTTAAAGTATCGAGTAATAAGCACAGCAACAGAGGAAATACAGGAGTAACTCAAGATGGAGAATGAACTCTGCCTAGCAGCAAAGGCGTCATGGAGATAAGGTGAGGGAGTTTTTAATGAGGAATAAATAATTACTTCAAACATCAATTAATCACTTCTAGAAAATAAAAACTGTGTAAGCAAAATGACATAATCATAGTATATTATTAGTTTCAACAGTAGACAATCTTTTTACATGGTAATAATAATGTGAATACTGACAATTCAACAAAAAAACTGTCATAAAATCAGGGCCAGTAATTTGCCCACACACACCACATGGGGAAACTAGTTGTGATTAATCAGAGTCTGTGATTAATCAGACTCCTTACTGCTTTGATTATCACCCCTATAGTAATTGTACTCGAGTTATGAGAGGACAGAAACCTAACAGGGAAAGTCTAAACTCAGCAAGTCAAGAAATAGCATTACAAGTAAATTATCTAGTAAGACAGAGGTGAATACAGAGTAGACATCTAAAAGTTGAAAAAACGGCTCCTGCTGGGGATATAAAGGGGCAGGAAAGTACGGTGCAACGCTATGCTATTTGCTGTTACAAACTTTTTAGTACTGTATGATTTTAAAAAATCTATGTATGTTTACTACACTATTAATAATAAAGTTACTTTTTAAGAAAGGGGTCCAGTTGTAATGACCAGGACACGCCACACAAAAGGGACAGCTTGTGAAAGGACCTGGTAGAAACGGCAGAAGGCACCCAGCTTGTCGGGGTGGGGGGGGCGGCCTTGCAGTGGAAGGGGGGCTGGAGAGCAGGAGGAAACAACGGCTGGAGAGCCAGATTGAATTGTTCGAATTCTGTTATGCTGCTAAAATGGGTCATGGAAAAGTTTTAAGTGAGAAACAACATAATCATCTAACCACTTTTTTTTTTTAGTTGGAAAAGGTTACTTTACTAGCAAACAGGTGACTCAGACACACTGAACTCAAGGTGGTGGAGGAGGCACAGGGTACGGAGAAGAAGAAATGAGTGTGAGAGAGCACCACAGAGTGAAGTATACAAGACATGGTGACCAGCAGGATGGGGTGGGAGGTGAAGAAAAGGGGACACAGATGACTCCGGGGTCTGCAGCTTCAGTGACTGGCTGGATTGTGGAACCACTCACAGATACAAGGTATTCAAAACGACAAACAGGTTGGAGGTTGCTATAGACTATGGTTTTTGTTGAAACTTGAATCTCAATGTGACAGGTGTTAGGAGACGGGGCCTTTGGGGGTGATTAGGTCATGAGGGTGGAGCCTTTGTGAAGTGGCCTTGTAATACAGACCCTGAGAAATCCTTTGTCTCCTCCACCATGTGAGCAGAGAGAAGGTATTTGTCTATAAATCAAGAAGCAGGTCCTTTCCAGACACTGAATCTGCCAGGGCCTTCATTTGGAAATTCACAGCCTCCAGAACTGTGACAAATAAATGTTTGTTGTTTGACCAGTCTATGGTATTTTGTTATAGCAGCCAAAAGTGGCTAAGACAGGAATAGAGGATAACATTCAGCTTTGGACACTCTGAGACTTGAAATGACTGTGACTTATGTAGGATATATTATCAAGGGTGTCCAGCCAATAGCCCATGGGCAACATGTAGCCCAGGATGGCTATGAATGTAGCCCAACACCAAATCATAAATTTATTTAACACTTTTTTTTTCACTCATCAGTTTTTGTTAGTGTTTCTGTATTTAATGTGTGGCCCAAGACAACTCTTCTTCCAGTGTGGCCTGGAGATGCCAGAAGGTTGGACACCCAGAACTCTAGAGGGGAGTCAAAGTTACAGGTTCTACATTGGATGGGAAATAAACTGGAATTTCATGCCATGGAAGCCAGTCCCTCAGATGGAACCGTTTGGAAAAAAGAAAGAAGATTAGGACAGAATCTTAGAGAACACCAATACGATAGAAAGAGGGGCAGAAAGAGAAATGTCCTCAAGGGACTGAGGGGGAGTAGCCACAGAGCTTTTCTACAAGAATTTGATCAACAGTGTAAAAAAACTGAAAAGGAATTAAAGATAAGAACTGAAACACATTCTTTGGATTTGTGACCCAAAAACACTAGTACTGTGTTGCTAGAAAAATATCAGTGGCACGAAGAGGATGCAGATAATTGCAGGTTATGCTTCAGAGATGTTGAAATTAAAAAAAAAGGAGTGATAGATAAGTCAATATGCACAGGAAAAAGAAAGTTATTTTGTAGTGAAAGTTGCGTTGGCATTATTAAGTAAGTTAGCACTGCAAAATATCTATAGTTGAGTTAATAACTGAGACAGCTACTAAGTGACTAATGGGTGGGGTGTGTCCACAGTGTGGACTGGCTGGACAGAGGGATGGCTGGCTTCCCCAGGCAGGACAAAGCAGGAAGGCACAAGATGTTACCATGCTATTTCCAGTAACAAGCAATTTAAAATTGCTTGAATTTATAAATTATCTATTTCTAGAATCTTCAATTCCATATTTTTGGACTGCAGTTGACTGCAGGTAACTAAAAGCACATAAAACCAAACTTTGGATATGGGGTCCACTGTAAAGTTCTTTGGAGTCAAAGTTAGCAATTCTGCCAAATATAAATTTATTTTGAGTGAATGAAAAGTCTTTAGAGAATAAGAGCTTAAACTTACTTTATACTCTGTATATCTCACCTCATTATTTAAGGAAATCCAAGTTCTGGCTTAAAATGAATGGGAGACATCCAATGGGTTTCTCAGCTTTCACACTGCTGGTATTTTGGGCTAATTCTCTGTTGCAGGAGGCTGTGCATCGTAGGGTGATTGGTAGTATCCCTGACTTCCACCCTCTAGATGCTGGTAGTATCGCTCCACCGCCCCTCTCTTTACTCCTAAATTGTTGCAACCCAAAATGTCTCCAGACGTTTCCAAGTGCCCCTGGGAGAAAAATTTTTGTGATTGGGAATCATTGTAATTCTCTCCAAACTGCTTCAGTATTTTTAATTCGATATATAGCTTTAATTTTGATTCTGCTGCTTTAAGTCAATTGCACATTTCCAAAGTCTCACATTTTGACATCTTAAAAATTTATTAGGGAAAGTGTCATTATATTATGAAAAGATCATCAGACTCATTTTTAATTCACTAAGTGGTTTGAGTTAATTAATGAACTACCCTAACCTTTTCCTAAAAAAGAAAAAAAGTAGAATAACAAGTTTCCTGCCAATCCCACAATCTAATTAATGAAAATCAAATTTAAAAATATTGTAAAATTATTTGTAAAGGAACATACATTATTACAATAATAATTATCTTCATCAGAGAAAGCATGGATTGTATTTTAGAGAAAATATGGTATTTAGATGTGGAAAACACAAGACTTTCATTCAGGAGAGCCACTCATTTTATATTTCAGAATTAGTAAGGACATTAGAGGCATTAAGACCTGTTACCCACAAAATCTCAATTCCCCTAAAATCATCTCTTGGGAGAACGAATCAATCCTATCTTTAAAATTTCAGTACAGAGATTTCGCTCTCTTCTAAGACATCTAATTTCAGTGAGACCATTCATCCATTCTTTCAATCACAGCCATTTTTGTGCATTCAAGAATTTATTAAGCACCTATTTCTTAAGCTCTACAAATGCATGTTGATGTTGAGCTGGTTTTGCCTTTCTGTAATTTTACTCTGCTCATTATAATCACCTGTAATAAGTTTAATATCTTGTTTTGCATGAGCGATTCTCATATATTTGAAGCTCATTATCAACTTTTCCTGAAAGAATTTCTCTTCTTTAGGGTAATGTCTTGGCTCCTTCAACTGTATTTTACCTGACATCATCAAGACCTTTGTAAGCCTTGTCACAGTTCCCTAAATGCAAGGTCAGAATTACTGACACTGTACACGGTCTGTCAAAGACAGAATAAGGTGGGGGCTCTTAGTCCTCCCATTTGGGGCACCAAGTTTCTGATAATGCAGCCCCAGAGAATCTGCTTTTGCTAGTTGTCTCATTAAATACTGGGGGTTTATTTATCTTATATTAAAATGAAGTTACTATTTTTTGTACTGCTGGAAAGCAGTGTATTGATAGTGTATTTGTTCTGGTTTGCGTCATTTTTATTTTTTACCTAAAAAAAGATTTTGCACTTAGCTCTTTGAAAAGTTATTGTGTTAGACTTCACCTATCATTGAAATTATTTCACAATTTCTTGTTTTCTTATTCTCCCATTCAGTCATACCTCCCTGCTTCACATGACCTGAAAAATTTCTCAGATGCATTAAAAAAACCAAAATAATGTTACAGTAGCTTATTTACTAAGTGACTGAAAATTGAGCCACTATTTCTAGGACTATTTATTTTACTTTAATTTTTAATTTTAATAGTTAATTTTAGTGTACTTTTTCCATTACTATTTATCTCCCCATACTCTCTTCTTCCTCCACCCACCCACCCCCACCCTCGCCAGGCCCACACTGTTGTCCGTGTCCATGAGTTCTTTTCTTTTTTGCTCCACCCAGATCTGTCAGCTTGTTCACTATCTATGAGTCTGTCTCTAGTTTGCTTATTAGTTTTTAAATATCAACTCTACTCATAAAATTACAAACAAAAAGAAAAAAACGTCTCCTTCAGTGAGTCAAAGCTCCATTTACTTCATGTCCTTTGAGGTTCTCAAGTTAAAAATTACAGAATCTATTAAAAGTGTTATCCCCATCAGCCAGCATGGGGAATGAAGTCATTGGGAACAATACAGGCATTGAAAGGGACACAGTATGACAAGGAGCATGATCCACTGTCTCAAAGTCATTGCTAATGCTGAGGTAAGTCGTACACCAGCTGGGTCAACTATTTAAAAAGATCAAATGTGACCAACCTAAACAGCCTTGCACGTTGTGTTTGCCTCATTTCTGAGCTGAATTTTCCATTTTTAGAGCCAAGTGTATTTTATGCAGGGTGGGACAAAAGTAGGTTTACAGTTCATAAGAAAAATAATATAATAATAAAAAATGATGATATAAGAATAAGCTGTGTTTTATGTACTCACAATTATAAACCTACTTTTATCCAACCCTGTATTTTTAAAATGAATACATCATTATCATAGTGTCCACTAATCCATATTCTGATGATTTATGGCATCTTTTTAGATATCCCGGTGTCTACTTGTGTCTAACAGGCCCAGTGACTTCCTGTCACATCATATTAATCTTATTTTAGGCTTTGAACCTCACTCCATCCCCCATCAGAAAATCTAACTGTAGATCCAAGACGAATTTGTCTATCTTTGAATATAAGCAGAAGTTGGAAGAGTATTTTATAGTCAAATGAACTTTAATTTATCTTAGAGGGAAGATGTATAGATTAGTGGTACAAAGATAGGTTTGGAGACAAATGAAATGAATTTGAATCCTGGATGTGGCTTTTAATCACTAGTTTTGTGATTATGATTAAGTTATTCGACAACAAGCTGCAGAGGTCCCATCTGTAAACGGAAGCTCACAATATATAACTTACATGGTAAAGATTTAGCTGTGTGCTTAAAGAAATGAAAAAATGAATTATGAATTATCAACTTTGGTGATGTTCGGCACAAGGTAGTCACTCAACAAAATAGCAGCTAGGAGAGACCTGAATAATAAAAAGCAACTCTAATTACTCCAATAAAACAGATTTCCACTCTCATAAATGGCTAATGATAAAATTTCTACATTAACGGTGTGACTTGACTTGTGTATAAAACATGTTTATGAAATAAACTATAAAAGATAAATACACATACGTATGTAATCTATAGTGGGCAGTGTGTTTCTACGTATGTACTTAGTGTGGCAAAACTATTTGTATCTAAACTGGTCTTCCCACATGCTGTTTCTTTGCAGTGTTTTTTTAAAAAAGATTTGAAGTGAGTGAGCCTCAACTGATTAATAGTGACATGGTGTCTTCTACGTGTATGGTTCTTTGTATTCCCAGCACGGTTCTGCCCGTGACTCAGCGTACTGTCTATGTCAGATGAGATCACTGATTCAGTTGGTTGGGTAAGTGATTCAGGGATCCAAATATAGCAGATAAAGCCAGATCTTAGATGGAACTATTGAAAAACCAAGTGGATTATCAATCATACACTCTGATTTGGGGAAAATAGAGCTTTTAAAGTTTAAATCAACATTTACAATAAAAACAGTAAGCATCTGGGGAAATTTCCCATTACATCTTTATTGTCAAGAATAAAAACTGACCCCTGAATATGCATACCATACACAGAGCATTTTCCAAGTCCAAAAAGATCACATCTAACATGCAGTTGACAAAATACCAGGGCGCAGAAATGATGTTTAGCATTGGGCTTGCTGAGACAGTGTGAAATAGGTAAAATTTGACACTGGTGTTCTCCATTTTTTTCTGTTATCTTTTGTTGTTGTTTTTACCCTCCTCTACTTTAACATTCCCTCCAAATAGAGCATAATTATTTAATATATTTCCCTTTCTAATTGTACTTGACTTTAAAGCAGACCTGCAAAGGGGAGAAATTACTTACTTGAAAAGAAATACACTAAAATCAAATACCACAACCTGGGTTTCCTGGAAAGCAGAGCCCAAGATACAGATTAAAGGTTATCACTTATTTTGGAGTTACAAGCTCTGGGCTGTAAGAATGAGGAAAGAGGAAATGAAGTAAAAAGAAGGAGACAGAGCAATGCAATGGGAGTGCCCATCATGCTGCATACAGCTCCAAAGTGAGCCACAGAGACAGAAATTTGCTCAGATGGCATGTTCACTCATACAGGGGCTCTGTAATGCATTCAAAAAAGAACTGTGCCCTGAGTGAGTCCACATACAAGGAATGAAGGAGGAATTTGTCTGTTGCAATCACTTTCATTGTCCATTTCCTACTGGACAAAATGTCCCTTGCTGGGTGCTCATTCTTGTTGCTCAGTGAGTGAGAAACCAGAATTCATGTCCTGAGACATGATGTTGTATCCAAGTCCCAAAAGAGGTGACTTGGTATGGGCAGGGGACTGAGCAGGAGACAACGGAAGTAGTGGAAAGGGTCTTAAGAGGTGCACAACATTCGTGTTCCAACATAGTGAGGATTTGGGACATCGGCACATCTCATGGAGAGCCATGTTCCAGGTCAAGGAGGGATTTGGAGGAGAAATCACAGGCCCCAGAGAACTGCCTATTCAGTAAAATTGAGAGACAGGCCTCTGGATGTTCAGGGTCAGGAAGGGAGGCAGAGACAAGGGCAGAGAAACAAGAAGAGGATTTTCAGAAATAGTTCTGAAATGTTTTTTGAATAGTTCATGTCCATTCAAAATTAGAAAAGTAGAATATGAGCTACTTTCTCCTCTGATGTAAAATTCTATTTAAAATAGTAGAATCAACACTTGCTGCTTAAGAAAGGCTAAGAATGATGGATAACACTTTTTCTTAACTCACAAAAATACTCTATGATCATATTTTTAAAGCCCAACGAGGGAAATAATTTAACAGTCTGTCAGATATAAACTAACTCATATGTCTGAAAACTGTTAGCACCACAATAACGCACCTGCCAGTAAGTCAACCTCTTTTGTTTTCACCGCGATTGTTACTAAACCTGTGACAACAGTGACTAAATTGAATGAGACCTCATAATAACCTAGAGCCAGTTTGTTAGAAATCATCAGGTGTCAAAATTTGACTTTTTGATTCCTATTCCTTTATGATAAGACCAGATCAGACAGCCAGACGTTGTCATAGTGTAAATGACAAGCTTGAGGGCCCAGTGATTTCCGCAGGAGTCCAAATGGAAGAGGCAAAAAGAACTAAGCAAAAGAGTAGTTTGCTTGGGAGGGTTCTCCAAGTGCAAATGAGGAGGAACAGTGGAGTTGGCCTTTGGATCTAGCAATAACATAGCCTGTGACCCACGAGGAAACAGTCACCAGACTTTAATAACAGTAAAGAAAAGACCATAGGGTTTGGGGTAGCTGCTTAACTAACCTTAAAAAATAAAAAAATAAAATACAGATTTTAGGTCCATAAACTGAGTTAGGATAAGCCAACCCAACTTAATGTTAATCTATTATTATTTTTGTTGATAAAACCATCTGTAGAGAACAGATATAAGCACACAAACAGATGAACAAATAACTGTTAGGTAGTATATCTTAAGTGCTAGGTATACAGAAAAAGTAAATTCTATAGGAATTCCCAAAAGAGGCAATGTGTTAGAGGGAATCATAGGGGAAAGTTTCACAGAAGCTGGTAAACGACACAGGAACAAAGGTAATGCCATAGAAATGAGCTTGGCATGCGTGGGAGACAATGACTAAGGCTGTCCCGCTGCAGTAAAAAAATTGTACAAAGGAGAACTGAGAAACAAGGGCCTTCTGGACATGTACAGTGAGGATGTGAATAATTCAACTGATTTCCTTGTGTGACCTTTGAACGTAAGACTTGTTAAGAAATGGCCACACCACATTTTTCCAGTTGGAGCTTTGCAATGTGTGTTCACCACATCCTGAGAGACAGATTCCCAGTTAAGGCTGTGACTAGTCTAGAAAACCATTCATTAAGTATTTAATTGTGGTGAATGCTATTGAATAAAAATTAGTAACAAAGAATGGGGCATGTTTTCTTAGTTATGTTTTTGCAAAGGCAAATGAGAAGTATAGCTTATTATTCTTGTGTGTAGTTTTATCTCAAATCTAAACCACACTTCCAGTCACTCTTTTTACCCTCCACTACGAGTAGTCATTTGTTTAAGAAAAATTAGAGGATTTTCTCACAGTTGTTTCCTATCAATAGATGGCAAGGTTAGAAATGTGTCTTCTGAAATATTTGAAATTTTGTTAATATAATTTATCAGTTATAGTTATGCTGGGGATTTTTCCCTTCACAATTGGATCCCAATTAATAATTATTATCATAATATTTAGTAATATATAGAGAATGTTGAGATTTTAAGGCAAAAACTGAACCTGGAGCACAGGATTGGTACTGTACCCCAAGATGAGAGGCTCATGAGAAGGCATGGTCACTGAATTTAGTTTTGAGGGGGAAACCTTGAGTAATTTTTAAAAGATCCTTCACCTTTGATTTCTCAGGCCTCGAAGAGCCCTAGCTTTCTATTTCTTCCCAGAGAAATCTGCTGATAATTTCTTAGTTTGAAATTCTACCTACCAACCTCTAGAGCATTCCTGAAGTGCAGTAACATCGTCCTGATTTCTTAGAGACATGAGAGTCCTTGGTAGTCATTCAGTTCACCTCCTATCTCACTGAGGAATCTCCTCTGTACAACTTCCTGTAAGTGCCATTCATACCACACACGTGCCAGACACTGGAAGCTTGGCACATCCCAAATCAGTGGATTTCACTTTTTTAAAAAAGATTTTACTTATTTATATTTAGAGCGGAAAGGAAGGAGGGAGAGAAATACCAATGTATGGTTGCCTCTCGTGTGTCCCCTGCTGGGAACTGGCCTGCAACCCAGGCATGTGCCCTGACTGGGAATGGAACTATGATACTCTGGTTCACAGGCCCATGCTCAATCCACTGAGCTACACCAGCCAGGGCAAATTTCACCTTTTTAAGGCTCTACTTGGAAGGAAATCCCTTGTACATTAATATGACATCTGCCTTCCTGGAATGAATTAATCCATGTTGTGTCCTCAGAATTAAATAGGGAATAACTTTGTTGAGACAACTTTTTAACTATTTGAAGTTGGCTCTCATAAACCAAACTTTCTCTTTGCTACTCTCCACTCTAGCTTCTACCCTCTCAGCCCTATGTGTGTGTGTCTGTGTGTTTGTCCTCTTCAGTCACCACCAATCACTTGTGTCTCATCTTTTAAGATCCCCAGTAGTTTCCTCATAGCTCATTCATCAGTGGTTTTCCTGAGCCTCAGCCTCCTCTGTCTCCACAGTATTTGATATAGTTGACCTTCCCATCTCTTACATTTACAATCCACCTCCACTCTTGGATTCCTGAATTGTCCTTCCCTTTCTTTTCACTCAACTCTGCCAGCTCTTTTTCTGACTTCCACACCATAAATATGGGTTCCACCAGCACTCTACTCTCAGTCCTTTGTTCATTTTCTTATTGTGTTAAAATAAGTATAACATAAAATTTACTGTCTTAACCATTTTTAAATGCATGGTTCAGTAGTATCATTCGTACTGTTGTTTAACCATCACTACCATTCATCTCCAGAACCTTCTTCATCTTGCAAAACTAAATCTCTAGACCCACTAAACAAGAACTCCCAAATCTCTCCTCTCCTGGCCCCTGGCAACCAACTTTCTACTTTCTGTCTCTATGATTTTTATTTTGTCTCCTTTTTATATAATGCTATTCAATCTCACAAAGTATCTGAACAAATATTTACTGAAGATTTATTGTGTGGTAGGCATTGTGTTAGATCCTGAAATTATAATGAGCTAAATTATTCATTTATATTTTCAGCCCTATTTTCTAACTAGGTGATTGTCCAAATAGGCTAGTCATTAGCATCTTCTATAGAGGCTTTTAAAAATAATAATAATAATATGCTGTATTTTGAACGGCAGGTTTTCCCCACTATCTAAAAGTAGAACATTTTAATAAAAACTTTTGTAAGCAGAAATGGCATAGAGTGAAGAAGCAATGACCTTAGAACACATCTTGCTCATGGATACACAGAATAAATCGAGACGAAGCACAGGTGCTCACAGACACAGTAAAGAGCTATGGGGGCTTGAAGCTAAGATGTTGCATGTAGTTCCAGGGCGAGAAGCTTGGTGGCACTCTCACTGCTTCTGCCACTGTAAGGGCTGGCTGCAAAACACTAAATGCTATTTTCGCTTTTCACCTTTTTCACAAAAGGAAAAAACCTTTGAATTTCTCTCACTTATCAAAAACATGTACTAATGTATATCTTTTGTAAACATGAGGTAGTATAAAGTGAACTTTTGAAAAATGAAGGCTACCTGTAATTTTAGATTTACCGGAAGGTACTAAGTGGAGAGCACTCCTGTACACCCTCACCCACTTTTGCTTCCTCTGATGCATCATCTTGAATTATCCATGTATATTTATCAAAACTAAGAATCAACATTGATGCATTACTAGTGACTAAACTCAAGGCTTTATTCTTATGTTTAGTTTTCTTTATTCTTGTGTTTTCTTCTTATTTTCACCAATTTTCCATCAACGTCATTTTCCCGTGTCAAGATTCTTAGTGTCCTCTGGTCTGTGAAAGGTGCTCAGTCTTTCTTTACTTTTTATGACTTTATTAATCATTTTAATGAGTACTGGTCAGATATGTTGTAGAGTAGCTGTCAATTTTAGGTTTGTCAACCAGGGTGTTGGGTTTTTAGGGTGAATCCTACAAAGAAGTGTACCTCTCATCACGTCATATGAGGAGTATGTGATGACTACATGGTATCATTGGTGATGTTAACCCTGACCACTTGTTTAAGATACTGCTTGTCAGATTTTTGCACTTTAAAGTTATTATTTTTCCCTTTTTATGCTTTATTCTTTGAAAGCAAGTAACTTAGTCCAGCCTACATTCAAAGAGGGCGAGGAATTAAGCTCCACATTCTGAAGAGGAAGTTTCTATGTGTATGATTTGCAATTATTCTGTAAGAAAATTTTTTCTTCTCCTGGAAAGTCTTTATACAGTTGTATTTATAGGAATATATTTATCAGACTTTTGTAGGCCTGGGGAGAGGCCTGATGACATGCTTCTTATATTCTTTGGGAGAACAGTCAGGTTTGGGTTCCACTTCTGCTCTATTTGATGTCAGCTTTTATACATACTTCCAAATGTTCGTAGACATTTGATGTTTCCAAAATAGTGCACATCCCCACAGGGGGAAAATGACTGCTCTAATTTACATATGTATCATAAATTCTTTGTTTCTCTCAGGTTAGCAATCCCAGGGACAGCTTTACTTCTTCCTTCTCCTTTCTTACCTACACAGGACTTGTCATTATATCCTGTTGACGTTATTTCTTTCTCTCCATTGCCTGGTCCAGACTTGCTGGGCTAGTTAACAGCAGCTTTCTCTTTACTTGCCTCCTATTATATTAATCTCTCTTTTTCTTATCTACTCTGTACACTAAAACCAATATTTAAACTACTACTGCTCTGTATTATTCCCCTATTGAAAATACCACAATAGCTCCCCATTATTCATTAGTATTTCATGCCCAAAAGAGAAGCCCTCTGACATGACATTATTAAGTTAAGTACAGCTAAATGAATAAATAAACCCATGATTTTCCAAAGAGGAAAATACCATTCTAGTAACTCAACCTGTTATACAACCGAATCAAGCACCAAATAAAGCTGAACACAAACATTGTTCAACCTTTTGTCACTGTTTTAGAATCAAAGCTCCTAATCTATAGGTCAGGTGAATAATATACTACACATCCTCAAAAAATGTAATGAATGCAAGTATTTCATGGCTGTTTGACTGAGCCTTGCTGATAAACAAAGTAGGTCATTACCTGGTTGATGTGAATTTAGATTAAATACCCTGTTTCTTTTCAACCATATAAAAATTATTTTCTTATTTCTTTGGATTCTAGTAATTAGAATTCATTTGAGCTACAAGATTTCTTTTTCAAGATACAAATAAGCCTGGGAAAGTTTGCAGTCATTAGCAGCACATATCCATTTCAAAAAGACTGCTTCCCTCTTAAAATTCCCTCTTGGGAGTTGAGTACTCCCAACTACACTGACCAACTGGACTGCAGATTCTTTGTGGATCCAGGGGTTTGTCAGAGCAATTTTGGAAGTGTATGATGACCATGGCTTAAACCTAAATTGCATGCATCCTGGATTCTCGCTTGTCTGGACCTTCCTGGGAAGTCACTGATCCTAATGGAAATGTTTACAAGCATGGTTCATGGCTCAGAGAGGGGTGACCTGGGGTACAGCTTAGTTCCTGTCTCTCTGTCCTCTGGCCCAGGCTCCTAGTGACATTCATGTCTATGTCCTGACATGAGCTGATTACAATGAAAGGGTGAGAAAGAAAACAAGATGAGGTTTTCTCATGAGGCTGTCTACAGACTTAAGGAGCACAGGAGCCCTGGGGAAAGTGGTCTCCACTGAGAAGAGGCATGCCAGAGGTCTGAGCAGCTGGGACGAACGTAAGGACTCCAGTCTTTGGCACCTTCAGTTTTGGCACAGTTGTTGGCAGGCCAAACACCAGCAGGGTACCACAAAGTATGCCTGCAGTATTGGGGTCTTCCAGAAATTTGGGGGCATTTACACACAGCAAGACAGAATAGACAAATGGCAAAAACTGGTTTGCAACAATTGTCAATATGCAAACCAGTGAAACCCGAGGTTTTAGAAGCGGCAGGGGGCGGGGGGCAGCCAAAAAACTCCAACATTCTTTTAAGTACACAGTACAGCTGAAGAGGCAAATCCTAAAATCTTCCAGTGTTTGGGGCTTCAGTTGCTTTGCTTGAACGATGGGAATTTTACCTGCTGCCACTTCCTGCTTCATAACTCCAGAGCTAGATATTATATCACGGAAACATTCGTGCTTTCCGTAGAACTCAAAACCAACTTGCAAATATTAATGTTTTAGATTTCAATAAGGAGAATATATTTTGACCTTAAAACTCACTCATTTTTTGAAAAGAAACACTTTTCCCTTTTTCACTTGTTATAATTGTAGCATTGTCGTATAGCAAGTAGATGAGAAGGAGAAACTATAAACAGAATTACAGAGATGATCCGATTTCTTTAAGAAGAAAAACTCACCTTAAAGGAATTCATTGTCTTCCCCCTGTCCCCCGCCACCCCGCCCACCCCGCCAGGACCAAGACTCCTGATTCTCTGCCTGAAGGTAACGTTCACGTGGAACAAAGATCCCACTACAAAAGTAGATAGATGTTAAATACTACGGTAAAAAGATTTTCTTTTAAATTTCCCAGTGGAAATGCTGGTTAAAGACCAGTACAATGTGAAGTTGGTAAGAACTGTTGTGTCATCTGAAGCAATCCCTTCGTTTTACAAATGAGAAAAACAAAGCCCAGAAACCTCTAACTTGCAGACATGTCACAGTCGGAATGAACAGCAGGGTTGGAACCAGGCCTTAGGTCCGCGCAGTGCCGCTTCCCGAGGTACTTTTCACCCTCACACACACACGCATACACACGCACGCACGCATGCCAGTGCATCACACAGCGCATCTCTCACATTTCTTTGAAAAAGGAAAATAAGGTGTGACTTAAAGTAGGAATGAGACTTAAAAGTAAAGTGTACGTGAAAGAGAGAGGACCACTTTATGGAAACACTGATACCAACAAATTATATCCTTTGTCATTTTGCAAAGAATGGAACTTTGGGGGATTCTAAAGACTGAATTCGATTCCCTGAGTCTAACATTCTGCAGCGCAGCTGGGCGTTTAGGCAGCCCTGAGTGTACAACAGCACTAGATTAGAGGGTTTTTTTTGTTTTTCATTTCTGCTTTTTGACAGGTTTTGAGGAGAAACACAGCGCTGTGTGGCAGTACAGGCGGAAGGATACCCATTTGCCTGCCATAATCATTTCTACGATAACATTTCGGCTGGCCCAGCTCCCTACGTTACGCTCTAATTAGCTCAGGCCTGGATCACGGCCGGGAGACCACCAGGTCTCCCCACTCCCACACTGCTCCCCAGGGACGGACTGGTCTCCTTAAATCTTTGTTTGCGTCATATCACTCCCATACCCAAGATGTATGATGGTGTGTGTTTAACTGTTTATTGATTCCTGTCCAAATATTTTAATGGAGCTTTTTTTGGCTCTTCATAATCTGTCTGCCTCTCATAAATTCCACTTTCTGGCAGGCAGGCTGACTGTCTGATTTCCATCACCGGCCCTTCACTAAATGCCATCTCCCTTGTCTATCGTTAGCCTCTTTTCCCTACTCTTTCCAGTCCTACCGAAGCTTCGAGGCACCCATGCGCATCCTCCAAGCAGCAGGTCTGCACCACCCCACTTCTCACTGTTGAAGCTTTGGTAGGAGGCAGCTCTCCCTTCCCTGGTTTCGTGAATTTTTGCCTCACTGTTAGTCTTGTATTCCCAATTTCAGGGTAACTTCTTTTAGGGAAGAAATCACGTCTTAGAAGTTATGTCAGGAATTTCTTGAGCCCTCATCCCACCCCCATTCCCAGATACTCTAGCATCTTGCTGACTGTAGCAGAGTCTCAGTAAATACTTTGAGTGTTGGACAGTCTGGATGAGGTGTAAGGAGAAAATGCCACCTTCGTCCAGTGCTGATAAGGCGTCAGTACTGGTTCTGAGATGAACTCTCAGGCCCATTGCTCTTCTTGAGGCTCCACATCATCGCCTCACCACCAAACTGCCCCTGACTTCCTCCTCCTCTGCAGGATTTGTTAAACCAGCCCCTTCTCTCCAGCCTTGGCCGGAAGTCTGATCCACTTCCAACCAAGGTCACGACACCTTTTTAGCCACCTCTCTTTCACCAAGAACACAGCCAAATGAAAGTTTCCATTTACTTTTCACGTCATTTCCCTCCATAAGAGAAATCCCAGGCCTTCTTAGCCTTGAGCTGCAGACACTCCAGTTGTGAAGACTCTCCTCCTCTCACATTAATGCCCCATGCCTAGGTGTCCCTACACCTCACCCCAGCGAAGCTGCAAAATATTGCTAGTTCTCCTTCCCTCCACCCCCTCAAAATGACCAGGATGTTGATGGGATGCCTTGAGGTGGTAGGGTTTTCCTGCTGCCTTACCACACCAGAGAGGGAAGCGACCCTGGCTTCCAGCTGCAGAAACCTCCCCCAGCACTTGAAGCTCCAGCTCTCTCTCTCTCTCTCTCTCTCTCTCCCAGCACTGACTCCCAGCCTCTAGCGGGTTCCAGGCTTCCTGCAACTTCTCTTCCCACCAGACACTCTCCCCTCACACCAGTGACCACTCCCAGTGGTCCTTAACTTGATAACCCAGATTAAACCTCAAAGCTAAGACAAGTTTTGCCTCCTGTAATTTCTCCTGTAATAAAGAATATCAAGGGGGGACCCCCCCAAAACCCAGAATCATCTTCTGGAAGACAGGCCTCTTGTCAATACAGGCTTCCCCCGCTAGGTGAGTGTTCCAGAAATCCATCTGAATCAGTATGCCAGCTGGCATTGTTGTGAGAGGTTGCGATCTGGGTTCAGTGAATTTTTTTTGAGGACTCTGTGAATGCGTTTTCCCATTTCATGATGTGCACCTGCCCGCATGATGCTGAGCGCTCAGCAGTTTTTGATCAAAATGGCGTGACCCCATGCCCCCGCCACCCTATTCACCTGATCTCGCGCCATGCAACTTTTTTTTGTTGTTTCTCTGGATGAAAAAAGTCCTCAAAGGGAAAAGTTTTGCCGATGTGGAAGAGGTAAAACAAAAAAACAGCAGAAGCACTAAAAGGCACCAGAATCAACAATTTCAAAAATGGTTTTGAGCAGTGGGAAAAAATCTTGATTGGTATATTGCATCAAATGGAGAGGACTTTGAAGGTGACTGAAATTCAAACGTGTAAGAATAAATACACAATTTTTAGAAATAAACCCAAGGTTTTGGATTCCCCCTTGTACAGTCACATGCCACCTAAGGAGTTTCGGTCAATAGACTAAATGTAGGACAATGCCCCGTACAACTATAGTGGAGCCGAAAAATTCCTGTCACCCAGTGTCTTTGTAGCCATCATAATGTCATAGAGTAACACATTACTCATGTGTTTGTGGTGATGTTGGTATAAACAAACCTAATGCCCTGCCAGTTTTGTAAAAGTATAGCACATACAGACAACTTGATAATAATAATGATAATGATGATAATGAGTGACTGTTACTAGTTTATGTATTACCTATACTACATTTAAAAAAAGATTGTATTTATTTATTTTTTTAGAGAGAGGAAAGGAAGGGAGAAAGAAAGGGAGAGAAACATCAATGCGTGGTTGTCTCTCACACGCCCCCTTCTGGGGGCCTGGCCCACAGCCCAGGCCTGTGCTCTGACTGGGAATTGAACTGGTCACTCTTTGGTTTACAGGCCAGTGCTCAATCCACTGAGCCACACCAGCCAGGGCCTATACTGCACTTTTTATCATTATTTTTGAGTCTGCTCTTTCTATTCATTAAAAAAAGCTTGCTGTAACATAGTATGCTTTGTTACACTGGCAGAAACCTCACACATCTTATGTTCATCAAGTGTCTTGATTGCATGATTTCCCCTTGTGCTTGATTTAATTTGGCATTGTGTACAGTAACATGTCATACAGGCTTTGCGCCTAGGTGTACCATATAGCCCAGTGTGTAGTAAGCTATACCATCTAGGTTTGCGTGAGTGCACTCTGTGACATTCACGTGATGACCAAATCCACCAACAACTATTTCTGAGAATTCACATCCTGATCTAAGCAGCACTTGACTGTATTCCAAGTAAAGGATCTATGTATTTCATTGGTAATGACCTAGTGAAGCACGTCATCTCTCTTTCCTTTGCTTCCTTATCAGCAACAGGAGGTTCAGGTCTCAGAAGTTGTCTTTCTCCCCTTGCTCCTCCCAATTGCTCCAGCAAGAAATAGGTGTAATAATTCACTCCCAAGCCATGGCCAGTTCTACTTTCAAGTCCTCCCTCTCCTACCTCTGGCAAAGAGCCCTCCACCTAGCCCTCACTCCCAACCCGCACTGTAAGCCAAGGAATTCCTTTTCCAACTCTGCTCGGGATATCTCTCTCGTCCAGTCTCCGGTGCTCCTTCTTAGATAGCTTTCCCTCCCACCAGTTCTCACTCACAGCATGGCGACCCCACTGGGCCCCAAGGCTTTAAGGCACCCCACACGGGGACCCCGGTCCTCCTCTGTGCGCTTACAATCCGTGGCACCAGCAGCTGGGCCTGGGATCGCTTCCGCCCTTGGACCGCCCCGTGCGCCCGAAGACAGTCTTGACAGGTGCCCAACTGCCGGACCCTTAACTTCGCCCTTTCCCAGCGGTCCAAGTTCTCGGACCTGCCCCTTTCAGCTCCAGCGCGCCTTCGGGTCCAGATGCCAGCGCGGATCAGAGTTCCCTCTGCCTGTGACTCCACCCAAGACTTTCCTCCTGGGTCTCCGGAGAGCCCAGCGCAGCCACTTACCCAGGGCCAGAAGCCGTGGCAGGGAGTTGGCGCTGCTGCCCCGGGCGGTGCGGTCCATCAAACCCGAGCTGCGGGGCCGGGCAGGCCCTAGACCAGACGCCCGCCTCCTCCTGTGCGGCTTTACCAGGCCACGGGCGTCCGAGGGGGTGCCTGGAAACGAATCCCGGAGCCAGAAGGAAACGAAACTACTCTTCAGGCTGGAACCCTGGCTACAGGGCAGGCAAACACCCAGGGCGGCGGCCACAGCTCCCTAAGTGTCGCCGGGAGGAGGGAGTCTCCTATTTATTCTGCTGCTTTGCACACACCCCACCAGCGAGGCGAGGGACGTCTTGGTGGTAGTCTCCAGGTAGTTCCCACCCAAATTAACCCACACCCACACTCCAGTTCGTATTGGGGCTGCCCTCGGGCCAGCTCAGCCACTCCACCTGCTGGGTCGCACCTGACTGTTCCAGTCCCTCCGCTTTGGGGAGTAAACAGGGAGGCAGCGGGAAAGAATTCACTGAAGGGGTGGCAGCTGTGCCCGGCCGGGCCTGCAGGCAGCCTGGTGACAAGCTTGCTCTGAACTCCAGGAACCCGCAGAGGCAGAATCAGAGACCCGAAAGTCCTTAGGAATTCTAACTTCCTTTATTTCAGCCAATTACCGGTCTCTTAGAGGGATCAGATCCAAGAAGCACTGTGGTTAACCGCAGGCATTTGACAATTTGCAAGCGTTTCTTTTACATATCATTTGTTGGGTAACTGGGAGTTCGGACTCGCCAAGAACTACTTCTTAGAAATTTAATTTTAATTTATCCATTTACTCATTTATTCATTGTATTTTTAGTGATTTATTCAACTCATTTATTGGATCTGTAAAAACAAGGAGAGCGCTTTTTGCCTGTGTCTATTTTACCACATCTCTCTTATGCAGAAGTGGAATCTGATTCAAGAATTTTCTGGAACAGAAAGGCATCCTCAGAGCTTTAAAAGACAGAAATCAGCATTCAGTGTTATGTTGGGGTTCAGAAAACCCAAGGCTGTGGGATAGACTGTTACTGCACCCAGATGAAAAGAGGAGGAGCCCAAGAAGCCCAGGATTTGGTACCACCTCCCTCCCTCTTCCTTTTTGGTGCTCTCTCCTTCCCTGAGGATCAGGGCCTAGTTAAGGCCTCTTTCACTCTGAGATGCCACCCTAACCAGCAACAGTCCTGCTGTCCTCCCAACAGAACGTTACTATTTTATTTTTTCCATTGGTGCTAATAAAAGGAAAAGCACACCTAAGCAAAATATACTAAATCTTTGTTCAGTGTTGGGAAGTGCCACGACTCGGTGTAAGCCTTCATCATTCATGCGATTCAAATGGTAAATGAACTTTTCAGGCCACTAGATTATGAAATAGTATAATTTAATATACTAAGTAGCCAGATAAATCAATAACCTTCCCTAGGGGCTTTATTTACTATCAGAAATAAAATAAGGACCCTGGAGAACATGCCTTCCAAATTTCCTGACACCAGAGGTTCAATCTCATTAAGATCCAGCAACTTCCTTGTCCCTCCCTCCCTTTTCTCCTCCTTCTCTTCTTCCTCTCCCTCCTCCTTTTCTCCCCCCAACCCCTCTCTCTTCATTTACTCACGGGGAAGGTAAATCTGGTATCCAACCATTAGCTTTGGAAGAGAAGAAGGCAAGAATTGACCTTCCTGGGGCCTCATTCTTGTGACAAAGTGTGTCTCAATGCTTTAAATTGCAAATCGAGCTGTTGCTAAGAGAGGAATGGGTAGGAGCTGCACTGGAGTCACAAGCTAGAATTTGTGTCCCCAACCTAGGGATGGTTAGAATGGTGTCTCGCCCATTCCAGCTTTAGGCAGGTAAAACCAGCCCTGCCAAATGAAGTAGGACGCTTAAGCGAATTCCTTTGGCGGGCCTGTGAGCATCAATTTTTCCTCCTCCCACAGAAAGCAGACTTGAGAAGGAACACTCCCCTTCCCACCCCTCTGGACAGGACAATATAAGCTTGTGGTTATTTGTGGGGCATGATACAGACAGACACGTGTAGGGGTAGAAAGGAAGATTTTGAATGTGTTCATTCTGGGTCAGCCTGTGTTCTCCAAATGATCACTTTAAGGTATTTGGTAGTATAGAAAGACATCCTCCTGGTAAGTTACATTATTTAATTCAATAAAGGTGGGTGCATGCAAAGAAATATGAATGATGAAGGGCTTTTAAAATGTTTTTATAGTAAAGACAAACATTACACATTATAAATTATTAAAAATTGGTATTACAGCGTGTGTAGAGAACTTTCAAATATTCTATTTGAAACTGTTGAATTAGTGTCTAAGGAAATCCAGTGGAAAAAATCACTTGTCAAAAGCTATATTCAAGGGATTTTGTCTTATCATCTAGTGTTTCTGGGGAAAAAGATTATTGCTGTTTTTTTCTTACAATATTTTACCTTTTTTTTCAGTGTTTTATGGATCCATTCTTTTGTATGTATGCGTCAATCTGTTTGGCTTGCTCTCTCTTTTCAATTGGCAACTCAATGTAAATTTAGTAAATCTCAGATGTATTTTTCCTATAATGTTATATCTACTAGTTTCAGCTCACCATTATCATATTTTCTTTTGACTGTATTCATACATTATCAAAAAGTTAATTTCTGATTTAAACAAACAAATCTGCGCTTCTGTGGCGGCCCTCGTTGTAGACTAAGTAGGAAGGCACCTAAGTGGGCAACTTCAATGCTGCAATATGACAAGGCCCTAAACGCCGCTACCTAACGCACCTGCCGCAGTGGCCCATCCTACATGGCCCCAGGCTCCCATCAATGCAGACAGTCCTCTGGGTGGGACAACAGAGGTAGAATATTATGTAAAATTGGTTTTGGAGTTAGTTCAAACTACTGCTGTGTCACAAAATGTCTGGATCACAAATTATTCACTTCTCTAAGCCTCAGTTTTATTACCTATAAAATGTTACAGGAATGATTTGCATAGCTTTCATGATTCTCAATGGTATATACCTCTAAGACAAAAATCTTACATATTAGAAATTATTCAGTGTTTTATAGTTGTTATAGTATAACCTATAACAAGGGAGATTAGGTATAGGTTGTTGCCATGGAGACTACACAGCCTAGAGAGGATGCTGGACCAAGGTAATGGAGATGAAGAGACAGCTCTGCATATATTTTAAAATAAACCCAATTGATTTTTCTGATTAATTGGTTGTGAGTAAAAAAAAAAAGTTAGGATAACCTCAAATATTTTGGCCCAAATAACAAAAAGAATGTAGGTATGATTTACTGATAGGAGGAAAAACCTGAATTGAGGGAGGAAATGAGGTGTTCCATTTTGGATGTGTTAAGTCGAAATGCCAGTTAGACATCCAAGTGAAGATGTTAGTTGGACAGTTGACATTGACAAAAGAGATCTGGGGTGGAAACATAAATTTGGGAATTGTTCCTGTAAAGGTGTTTCAAGCCAAGAAACACTGAGGAAGGGAGTAGAAGGAGGAGAAAAGATAACACAGCATTGAGCCCCAACACACTGCAAAATTTAGAGGTTGGGGTTGCTGAGAAAGAACCAGCAGAGGAGAACGAGCAAAGAGGGCATCACAGGCCGAACAATTCCATAGGGTGCGCTCTCCAAAAACAGAAAGAAATACAAGTTTTCCTCCTGCCCAGTCTTCTTTTCATTTGCCTCACAACTATGAATAATTTTAAATTATTCAAATACACTCACATTTCAACACTGGATTATTTTTTTCTTGAAAGATACAGAATGAGACAGGGCAGCTCTAAGTGACAGTCATACTAATCAGTTCAGAAACGGTTGGCACAGCCCTCAGGTTAAAAGACAAGCTGATGGGGTCTGATTAGTTCCCTGGAGGAGCACATTCTGGAAGCCAGGAGGGGCAACAAGCACCTCGGTGAGATTTATTTTTCCTATCCTGGAGTAACCAACCCTTTCACATTCTGTAGGAAATGACATTGGATGTGAGATGAATGGGAGTCCTCAATGACAATAAGTGTCAAATCTGAACTTCTTCAAGGGCATCATGAACTTACATTCCCTTGTCTCGGGGAGATAGATTGCAAGAATAGAAGGAAAAGTAACTTTAGAAATTCAAAACTTTCTTCTTCACCTGTTGGCTTAAAAGTGCTGTAACATGAGGAAACCCTGTTGGGAAGATGCCTGGAAGCCAAGGGCAGAAGACTGAAGCCTTGGGCACTGCTGCGCAGACACGGGAGAAACTTCTCTCCAAAGTCTGCTGGGGCCACTTCTACCCCTCTGTGCACCAGGGCGTCCTTTGTCAGGCAGGTGTCTGCAGGGGAAGAGGAATGTATGGGCATTTGCTTCTCTTCCTCTCTCTCCTTGTTAATACTTGTGGGGCATCTATCTCAACACTGAACCCACACTTCCAAGTCTCTCACACAGAGATTTAACTGTGTTTAGGGTCTGGCACAAAAAATACTCACTTTTTTTACATAAGTATCTTTTATGACAAAATCATAAGCATGTAATTCTGTAACATAACAATATCACACTCAAACACACCATACAACATTTTGGGTGAAATGTTCAAGTTGCTGTCCATCTTGTGCAAGATGTTCACGGGCCCCACCGACCACGCTCAATGGTGGTACTTCTCCTGGACCTTGCATCTAACTAGGGGTCAGACATACCATGAGGTTTAAACAGTGTAAAGACATTTACAAAAGAGCATTGCAAAAATAACGGTCATTACCCTTAAAGTTGTTTTCAGAATAGTTGTTGATATTATTAATATAATTCACAAAGTTGTTAAGGAAATTTATAATGAGCATGATTAGAATAAGTAAGTTGAGGTTTTATGAAAAATAGATCCAATGTTTCAAATCTAAAGAGTTCTCATCACCAAGACATCACGAAGCCTGTTTTGCCTTGAGAATAAGAATCACGTACAGCAAGACCAGGGACCAATGCTGCTTAATCACAGTATCTATCAACTCGAGGGAAATCCATACTTAAACAAAGTGATGTGGTGTCCAACTGACTGTGGCTCGAGGGGGGGAGTCCATCCCCTCTCACCTAACCGTCCACATCACCTAAAGAAGATCCTCTTCTTGTCCATCTGCCCCTATGATCAACGAAAGTTGTTCTCACTTCTGATCCCTCTTGCTCACTCTTAGAATCAGATTTCGACATACACTGACCTGTAGCCACCCCACGGTTTCCACTTAATGGGCTTTAGAATCTTTGGAATATGGTGCATCATGAAGAGATTGAGGTACATTGCCCGTGGTGCCCACCCACCTCTGAGACTGTGGCGACCTGGCCTACCAGTGGATGCAGTTTTCCAGGGCAGTTTTGTGGGAGGGGCTCACTCCCAAAGGAATGTTTCGGTTTGGGTCACATGGTCTGGAAAAGAGGAAGGCGGGAGGACAAAATACCAGTTAATTCCATCACCCCCAGAATCAGGGGAGTCTTTTGGTTTAGGCCTTTGACATTTTCAAAACGACACCATACAATTTTCAACAGATATCCCAATACATGGACCTAATCTTATTGTATCACAGGATTAACTTTTCCTCCCTCTTGGGACACCTTCCTGGAATGGAATAGTATGATTTTGCCATCCTTCCAGTCCCACCTTGCGTCACCAAATCCTAAGAAAGGCAGAAGATAGTAGATTTCGCAATTGTTTAACTTTCTTTTTTTTTTACACTGGACATAAATTATTTATTTACTTTATGGGAAATCATTTATTTTCAAATAATTTACCATCTCCTGTTTTTTAAAATCATCTTTATTGTCATTCTATTACAGTTGTCTCATCCCCCCCCTTTGCCTTCTTCCATCCCTCCCACCTCCACTCCCACTCCCACAGTCAATTCCTACACGACTTTTCGTCCATGGGTCATTAATGCATGTTCTTTGTCTAGTCCCTTCCCCTTCATTCCACCATTTGAACTAGTGTGAACTTTACGAACTTTGAATGAAAGCAACTGGAATTTCAGATGCATTCCCGAAGGGGCAATGCTGATAAGCTATTAATTTCCAGGGGACAGAAATGGAGAATCTCTCTGGCTTTTAGTGGGATAGTATGTGTGATTTATCTTTCTTTCACGTTTTAAAGTTCTGTAGAGAGATCACTGGACGTTTTCTGCCTGGTGGTATGGAAGTGTTTTTAAATCCAAATACTGCTCAGCATAGTTAAGGGCACGTTTATTTGGCAAAGAATGGAGCCATGTGAGGTCCCAAAACAGGGCCAAGCATTTTCCTGGCACAGGTGTGTGTTGCCTGGCAAACTGAGATTGAACAATCACCGCAGCCAGGCCTGGCTGGTTCAGGCTGCTTTTGGAGTCCTGCTTTGTGGGTGTTTATGGAAGGCTGACTACGTTTAAGGGAGCACAGCTTATATTTAAGTCAGGTGTGCTTTGCAAAGTAGGAAAGACCTTTCAGGAGCACAGTGGATCTGTCATCGAGTCTTATTTCTTCTTCAACGGTTCTCCTTGCCCTGCCCCCTCTCCCAGGCACACATCACGTGCGTCTTCAAGGCTCAGGGGAGGACCCCAGTTTTCTCCTTGACCCTGCATCTTCCTTCTCTGATCCAGTCTGCTCTCTCCTAGCTAATGCATTCATAAAATGCTTCCCAGTTCAGCACTTACATGTACCATTAAATTTAATGGGCAAGGACCTTCGTCAACTGTCTCCTGCCTTAAATTTCAGTGTAAACCCTTCAGCTCACTGACAAATCGAGGTCTCTAACTTCCATTCACAGCCTCCTTGGCGGCTCCCCTTCATGGCTCTTCCATTGTTGCCATGAAGTCTGCCCCTCGCATACAGTTTGTATATACCTGAACCTGAGCTTTTGATCTTGACATTTTTCATACCTCAATTGTTTCCTGATTTACTCCTAAATTTTAAAAAAATCTGCATTTTCCAGAAAATTTTCCTTCGTTAAATAAGCACCTTTGCACTGATACAAGAATTTTCGGGCCCTGGCTGGCGTAGCTCAGTGGATTGAGCGCGGGCCTGCGAACCAGATGATCATGGTTCGATTCCCAGTCAGGGCACATGGTTGGGTTGCAGGCCGGTTCCTTGCAGGCTAACTACCAGCAGGGGACGCATAAAGGCAACCATACATTGATGTCTCTCTCCCTCTCTCCTTCCCCTGTAAAGATAAATAAATAAATAAAATCTTAAGAAAAAAAAAAGAATTTTCTTAGCATTGCCAAGGTTTTCAAGATTCTGGAATCAGCTCCTTTACTGAGGACTGTGTTGCCCAGGCACTGCACTGGAATCCCACAGGTATTTTCTCTTTGAACCTCTGAACAAGGGAAATGTTATCATCTTCAGTTTGCAGATGAGGAAATGAGACTCGGGCAGCTTCATTTTCCTTCCCTGACATTTGTGGGTAAAGAAAGGCAGAGCTGAAAATTTAGCACTAATTTCCTTACTCCCAATCCAGTGTTCTTTCCAGTGTTTCCAGAGGCCACAACTGTTTATCCAGTTGCTGTGGTTGTTTTGCTTGCTGGTTGCTCATTATTGTCTTGAATTTGTTTTACTGTACCAATTTAAAGAGAGATAGAATATCCTTTATTTCTTTGAGGTTTTCCAATGCCTAACACAGGGCTCTAGAGATAGAAAGTACTTGACAAATGAAAGTCGACTTATCAATTTATTTGCCAAAACACACTGATCTTGCCTTTGAGGTAATTTGTGGTTATTTCCGGCCGCAGTTTCAACAGGAGTCCCATTGATCGGCACGCATGCAGAAATATCTGGCACGGACCAGCAGTGAGCACGGCTGGTGATTAAGTCACCAAGCAAAACCAGGTCAGCCAGTTGCTCAGCAACATTCTGCCACCCTGAAGGCTGTGAGCTGGCATCACGGGCACGTGCTGTGTGCAGATCATGCCCAGCTCTTTGCAATCCCTCTCTCTGGTGGCCCTGAGCAATTATGTGTACTCATTACATAACACGAAGGAAGACGTTTAGTGGTCATTGGCATCAATCAAAGGATTGCTTGATGTCAGGGGGTGCCAGGTGCCACACCACACCCAGTGTGGAATGCCCTCCTGAAGTGCACACTGCGGTCTTTCTGGCTCCACAGGTGTGTGTGTCCTGCGAGCTGCTGGTGGTGACACGAAGGGGGCAAGTCCGCCTGGGCCTGGTGCTGCTGCTCAGCTGTTTCCCGTGGGCACGGGTGGCTCCCCTGTCTGTTGGGAACCAACGCAGGGAACAGCTGCTTAGAGCTTCTGCACTGTTCCTCTGGACAATCCTTATTTATTGACGCTTTCTGTGGCAAGGACAATCCTTGTTTATTAACACTTTCTGTCCCCAGCTAAAAATTAAGTGGCCACTGTCCTGAAAGGTTAGACAAGAGAGTCGGTGCATTGCAGGATTGAAACCCTAAGTACAGAGTTTTCAGAATTTTTCTCCTTCAGGGAGTGAGAGACCTTCTGGGGGCCAAATGCGAGGGAGGGTCTGCCATTCAGGAAGCGTGCCTCAGCCTCAGGCTGAGAGCAGGTGACAGCTACCTGCTGGACAGCTGGGTGATGGAGTGCCAGCGTGGAGGGGACAAGAGCATGGACTCTGGGGCAGAAGGGCCAAGTGAGAGTCCCATGCCTGCCCCACACTAGCTGTGTGGTTCTGGAAGGTGCCTTAGCCTCGGTGGGTTCTGCTTTGCTCTTCTGTAAATAAGACGTTAGAATGGTGATGATGTCATAAGGCTGTCATGCGCATTAAATGAGTTAATATATATAAAGTTTACAGAGCAGCACCTGGCACTCAGTAAGTGCTATGTAAGTGTGTGGGTTAAACAAAAAAAGCAAGAAAGAAAACGTTGCTGTCCTTTTAAGACCTGCAGCCTGTGGCACTGAAAATCCTCACAGAGAGCAGACCACGCTCTTCTTCCTGTGACGCTTTACCCTGTAACAGCACCAGCATTTCTGAGAGTAGGTTGGACACAAATCCAATTAAAATGTGAAATGTTCTCATGATAATCCCCATTACTGGTCTCTAGAGCTGTCTTGGGACCACAAAAGGGTGCCTTTTATCCTAGTATAGAGGGAAGGAAAAGCAGAGATGAGAGTATATTCTGCAGAAATCCTGGCAGTAAAGTTAGGAATATGATTCTACTTGCAAATGTGTAGTTAAAGTGAGATAATTTATTAAGCTTTTCTCATTTTTAAGCTACCACCGCAGTGATTACTACTCTTGATGCCTCAAGAGATGCGAGTTTTACTGTGTCAGTGGGAGATGCCACTTCGTGGGGGCCCTGCAAACACCTTCCGGCCTGTAAGTGGAGCCCCTGAGCCCGTGGGCAAAGGGGAGCAGCATGGTGCCGGCCTTGGGCTCTGCAGGACTGAAAAGTGGGAGCCAATCAAGCCACCAGCGGTTCACGATTCCCCTGGTCCCGCCCCAGTGACTTGTTTGGGGCCCCTTCGAAGGCTGATTATGGAGAAACTGACCCATGACAGAGTGTCCAGATTTGCTTGTAGTCAGGGCTGCGTCCTCGGCTGCCCTAGTCAAGCAAGACTGTTTCTGTCCAGTGTTAATGCTTTTAATAGGTCAATTCATCTCTCATGTGTTTCTATGGAAACAGATTCTTCTTGTGTTAGTTTATGGTTTGTGATTAATTTAAATATGATGGTGTTTCTGTCATGTTAAAAGTTACTTTTGCAGACCTGGGTGGTGTGGCTTAGTGGATTGAGTGCCAGCTTGCAAACCAGATGGTCATCGGTCCAATTCCCAGTCAGGGCACATGCCTAGGTTAAAGGTCAGGTCCCCAGTTGCAGGTACGTGAGAGGCAACCACACATTATGTTTCTTTCCCTCTCTTTCTGCCTTCCTTCTCCTCTCTAAAAATAAATAAAATCTTTAAAAAATAGTTACTTTTGCAGGTGTCAATAAAGTACAAGGAAATGAATCCTATTTATAAAGAGATTTGCAAAGCGTATTCAGTGGGACAGGGAATTGGAAAAAAGTTCTCTTTCCCTCTGTTAGTAGGTTAAAAGTCCAAGTCTAATTTCACTCAGGCACCAGTAATATTTCTGCATAATTTAAATGTTCATTTTCATCTAAAGAGATGTCTCTCTAAAATGCTCTGAGACCTTACCTCATAGAAGAGCAAGATGGTTTTTTAAGCATAATTTTGAACTAAAATTCACAGAATGTCTACATTCTGTGTAGGTCCCCTAGTAAATTTTTTCCCTCATAAGTATCTCAGAGCAGTGATTCCAAACTCTAGTTCAGTGGAAAGTTCAAGAGTCATAGATGTCTTCAACATTTACTCATATTTAGATTTAATTTAATCAACACAGTTGCGTGGATAATTCTTATAGGGGAATAAGCTTTTTTTAGTGCAGGGAAATAAGAAAAATGTGCCTGTGAGTGTGTGTGTTGGGAAAGATAAAGCTAATGTTTTTAAAAAATTAATTGTTTACTGGAGTGTATAATGAGTTTTAAAATATAAATGCCCCTAACCCAAGCCCATTTCTCTGACTGGCTCCTGTGTTTGTACATTTATTGGTCTTTAATGTTGCCACCCTCTGAAATGATCACCACAGTGTGTGATCTACTCCCCTAAGATCAATACTCACCTGTCCCTTCCGTCTGAGGTGAAAACTCATTTCCTTGGTCTCCAAACCTGCCCTGCTCCTGGCTGAACTTTCTAACCACATCGCCATCACAGAGTCAGATGTTTCTCTGAAATTCTACATTCCATTGCATGGCATATGGCACAAGCTCTGCTGATGGTATGCAAAGCGCATTCTGACTGATGTGTTACAGGCAACTCAACATCGGCTTTTCCTGGATACCCACAGTAACCTTCCTCTTCTCAGACACACATTCAGGTGTGAGCCATTGTCCTTTCTCTGCCATCCAGTCCCAGTTCTGTGGAAACTCTCTCCTCCGGAAGCATAAATGTTGGTTTCTTTAAAAGTCCCTTCTGTGATGGTGAGCACCAAGAGGATGGGACTCATGGCTCATTCATTTTTGTGCTCCAGTGCCAAACACCCTGCCTAGAGTTTACAGGTTTTCAAGAAATGACTGGGCTATAAATGGCCAAGTTTCTCTCATGGTCCATCTAGTACTATGCTGAGTGTCAAAACCAAAGCCTTAACCTGAGCCAGGACCACCATCTTTGTGGTGAAATGACACAAAATCAATAAGAAGTGGAAAAGCACAGGGTTCAGGACACAGATTTTGGATTCAGACCTAAGTAAAGATTTTTTTCCACCAATAATAAGCAATGTTAACAATGAGCCAGTTATCCTTCCTGAGCTTCAGTTTTATCATCTATAAAATGGGCTCCCTCTGAAGTATTGAAAATTTAGCAAAATAACACATCATACAAAATTGCTTATTATGGTACTAAGCACAGAGTAAATGTTCTGTAAATCATACCATGAGATGAGGGGGAGATATTGAACCTGGTAGTGCTGACCTTCTAGGTGACTTGGAGCAGCATGGACCCAGGCAAAACCGTACTGCTTGTGGTGACCGTGCTATTGTGGGAACCAGAAATATCTCCTTTTGCTTGGAATCACAGGAGTTTGTGGATTCTTGTTTTCAGACAAATACCACAGTGTGTTTCAAGTAACTTTAATACTCCATTAACCTCTTCTGTTTTTTTTTTGGAATGTGGGTGATTTGGTTCCAGAGACGTGATTTTTATTTATTTATGCTACACACCTCACTTAAGCAGTATTAGATGTAGGCTGAGGCATGAACTTGGGAGCGAACTTCCTGCATTTGAGTCCCAGCCCCACTCACTCAATTTCTCTATAGCTCAGTTTCTGCATCTGTAGAATGGATTAATAATTGGACCTACCTCAAAGGTTAAGAATCACTTGAATGAATACTTATAAATCTCCTGGA
This sequence comes from Sturnira hondurensis, assembly GCF_014824575.4. Taxonomy (NCBI): domain Eukaryota; kingdom Metazoa; phylum Chordata; class Mammalia; order Chiroptera; family Phyllostomidae; genus Sturnira; species Sturnira hondurensis. Next base: position 487,476 of record NW_028095005.1, read on the forward strand.
AAATTGTCTGTTGATTATTTCAGAACAGTGATCCCAAATCTGACTTTGCAGAGTCCATAAGGGTCATGAGTATCTTTAAAATTTATTTTAGATTTTATTTGATCGATGCTTATGAAATAAAAATTTATTTATTCAGTATTTAATAAGCATTTACCAGGAACTGGTACCCTTTGCTTCATTCTCTCCCACTGAAATAATTATTACCATATTATTGATTTAATGAGGATAAAATAACACGAGAGCCACTGTGACTGGTAAGACTTCACCCTCCAGCACGGCTCATGGGTTGTAATTTGCAGGAAGTACTGTTCACTGGGAAATTCAACTAAAGTGTGGTTAAGCCACAGAACCCAGAGTTTACAGTTAGAAAAACATTCTAAAGGAGCATCAAGTAATTGCTGTGTATTCAATGGGCAAAATTATTGTTTAAAAATGCCATATTTAGTAAACTTGTTAGAGAAATATTTAAGCTAATTGGAAGAGACTGTATCTGTAAGATTTTAATTATGACCTTGTAAAAAAAGCTCATTATAAAATCTTTATCCTGCATATGCAATCAACAAGGTGATTTCCCCCCCAGCTCCAGTACTATGGGCAAAATATTTCATATATTCCAAGATATTTGTAAGCTATATTTCTGTTGTTTTAATTTTGCAGAGAATATAACTAACTCTCTTACAGGAAACAGTTTTCTCTCCTGCAGCTGGGGGCCTGTGGCAGTAGGTGGCATTAGGTGTCTTCCTCTGTGCCTGCACTGAGCCTCACCTTTCAACTCGTGGTTGTGGCTGAGCTTGCTTTTTGTTTGGTTGTTTGCTTTTGTAGCAGTGTTTCTGCTATGATATTGGCAACACAGGATCTCTTTATTTGTGAAATATAAACTTTGTGGAAGTAAACTGTCTTGGCTCTTGTAAAACATCAACTATAGAACAGCCTGGCCATTGATCTCTTAAAAAGAAAGTAAAAACAAATCAAAACAAAATAAAATAAATAGGTTGCATAGAAATCTTTTCAAGAAGTAGCATTTATTTATTTATTTAAAATACATTCTTTTCTTTTATTGATTCTGAAGACAGGGTAAGGGAGAGAGAAAGAAGAGAAGAGAGAAACATTGATGTGAGAGAGAGACATGTATAGTTGCCTCTTGCACATGCTGGGACTAGGACGAACCTGAAATCCAAGCCTGTGCCCTGACCAGGAACTGACTGGTGACCTTTCACTTTGTGGGACAAGTGAAGCCAAACTGAGACATCTGGGTCAGGGCAGAATTCATTTTTTTCACATTTAAGTAATGATCTGTATGACGAATACTCCTTTGTGTTTTCAATGAATCTGAGGAGAAAAAGGAGAAAATATTTTCTAATTCAAAGACACTGCTATCACTACATGTAATTTTGGTTTTAAATGTCCTCACACTTGTTCTCTACTTTTAACTGTCTGACACACTTCAGAGAATAGTAAAAAGATTGTCCCCAAATCCCTGGCCTCCCTGAGCTTACTGAATTTGCTCAGATACGCCTTGGCTTGGTCAAATACGCCCTACACTGTAATCTCAGACTTGGGGCACCAGCTGAGTTGAGATGGATCCTGAGACTGTGTGGATAGTTGAGGAAATGAGTCAGCTACCCTGGGAAACCTTGGTGAGTCCCGGTCACTGAACCTTATGAGGGCCATGGAGAGAGGGAAGCCATTTAGAAGAGTAGAGGGAATGCGGCTATCCACTCTTCGAGGATCGGACAAAGGGACCAGGGAGAATAAGGTCTCAATTATTCCCTGTGGAGGAATGTAGTTGGGGAGGTGGTGACTAGAAGAGTAACAGGAGAGCATGACCTGATGTGTGACACCTGCAAGCAGTGGGACTAGAACTGATGGATGCAAGTCACAGAGAGAGAGAGAGAGAGAGAGAGAGAGAAGTATTTCTAAATGAATCTTGTTGAATAACAATTGGGAAGCTTTCTACATACAGGTGGATGTCCATGAACTTTCATGCACAATATCATGTTAGATTATACAAAGCAGGACATAGTTTTAAAATACATTATAATAAGAGAATTTAGCACACAGCAATATTTTCACAGATAAGTCCCCTACAGCAAGGGATATAAAGAAAAGAATAAACAAATGGTACTTCATCAAATTAAAACTGTCTACATAGCTAAAGAAAATATCAGCAAAATGAAAAGGGAACCAATCATATGGGAAAATATATTTGTCAGTGGTACCTGGGACAAGGGTGTGACCTCCAATATATATAATAAACTCACATGACTCCACTCCAGGAAGACAAAAAACCCATTTAAAAAATGAGCAAACGTTGAACAGATGTTTCTCCAAGGGATACATACAGAGGGCCCAGACACATGTGAAAGTATGCTCAGCATCACTAGCCATCAGAAAGATGCAAATTAAAACCACAATGAGATACCACTCCACACTGGTCAGAATGGCCGTCATAAACAAATCAACCACAAGGGCTGGCAAGGTTGTAGAGAAAGAGAACACTAGTGTATTGTCAGTGGGAATGCAGACTGGTGTAGCCACTGTGGAAAACAGTATGGAATTTCCTCAGAAAACTAAAAAAGGAACTTCCTTTTGCCCCACAATTCCACTACTGGGATCATACCCTAAGAATCCCGAAACACCAACCCCAAAGAACCTCTGCAGCCCAATGTACATAGCAGTGCAATTTATAAGAGCCAAGAGCTGGAAATAGCCTAAGTAAATGTGTGGATCAAAAAAACTGTAGTACTTTTACACAATGGAATATTATGAAGCAGAACAGAAGAAGGAACTCATACCTTTCACTAGAGTGTGAATGGAACTGGAGAGCATTATTCTAAGTGAAATGAGCCAGGTAGTAAAAGACAAATACCATATTATCTCACCTACAAATGGAACCTAATCAACAAAACAAACAAGCAAGCAAAATATAACCAGAGGCATGGAAACAAAGAACAAACTGACAGTGGCCAGAGGGGAGGTGGGAGGTGATAATGGAGGAAAGAAGGGGAAGGGTCAAGTCGAGGAACATGTGTAAAGGACACATGGACAAAGACAACAGTAGGAGAGGACTGAATGTGGGAGGTGGGAGTGGGTAGGCCAGGGGAAAGTCATGGGGGGGGAAATGGAGACAAAAGTAATTGAACAACAATTTAAAAATTAAACACAAAAGAGAGAGCAGGAACTTGGGCGCACTGAAACTGTTCATATTGCTGTATGATGAAACGGGAAACCCTAGGGTTTTGAATTCCTTGTCACACAGGTATTTAAGTGATTGGGAATGTTGTGGAGGAAATTTTATCATCTCCTTTAAAAACTCAGAATCTAAAATTTCAAACTAAAGTTTAGTAAATTGTCAACATCCTGGTATATTCATATTAAACACATTGTTGATAATGTTCCAGTGGTGATAGGTTTTTCAGAAAAGCAAAGAAAGAGAAATTGCTCATGAACACAGTGGTGTACAGCTTAATTTTTTCAAAGGAACTGTCTTTTATTAATTTTGAGTAATGAAACTGTCATTAGTTTCTTTTAAAAAAATACTAGTGATCCCTAAAAGTCCTGCACTTTTCACTTTGTTGTGTTCTTGTTCCATTTTTATGGTTGTGATGAGGGCTACACTGGGGAAAGATGTGAGGGAGTTGATTTTTTTACCAATAGGGAGACACAGGACACATTTTGGTGATTTCTCTGACAGCGGTTATGGTGACACTGATTGTCCTGGTGGTTGGTGTCTGCACGTGCTGCCAGTGAGTGTTTGCTGTTTAATTCTAAGTAAACCTGAGAAATGGTAGGTATCCTGCTGACCCTTTCTTTTCTTCTTTTTCACTTTGCTTTCAAGAAAACACTTTTCTAGGATTGCAATCATTTATACTGAAGTATTTATTTATATTACAATTTATGGTCCATGATATTTTTCATTTTACTGAGCAGAATTATTATAATTTAAAATTAAATTTGTATACATCTCCGAGTTTAAGGAAAACAATTATTTGGTCCCAAAGTCAGTCATATCTTATGTGACTTCGTTAGGCTAAATAAGACATATTTCCTCAATCCATGTCATGGCACAGGAACTCTGAAAAATAGAAACAAATTTTTTTTTCTTGAAAAAGTTAAAATAATAAATTTAATTCACAAAGGGTGATCATAGGCTTGTCCTTGAAATAAAATGAAATTTATATTTCATTAAATTACCATTACCTTGGGAAATGAAAAAATACCTTGCTTTTTCTCTGGGACAGAGTGACTTGGTACAACACTCAAGGTAGGTTTTGTTTTTGTTTTTGTTTCTGGGTTTTTTTGAAGCCCATTGAATTATTTCGGACCACCACTGCCAGGCAGAATGCTAGATGGGCATTTTCTTCAAGAGCTGTCTTCCGGTGTTGAGAAACTAGTCCAGTCACCCACTCTGTTCCACGAAATTCAGTATGTCTGGTCTGTGGGACTGATCGGAAGAGGGTGTCTTCCAGCTCCTTTTTTCACAGCCTTCGTGGACGAAAACCAGAGCTCCTGGGAGGCTTTAATGGTTGTCCCAGCTCTGCTGTTGAGTATCTTTGAGACCCTGGGCAATTTTTTTAACATCTTAAACCTTTACTTTTATTTTCTGTAAAATTAGAGGATTAAACCTGTGGAGAGCCAAGCTGGATAATGTGTGCCACGGGACTTGGAAGCAGGCCTTGGGTTCAGCACAGCTGCCCCAGGCCACGGAAGACTGTCTGATAGAGGGTTGTAAGGAAAGAATGACTTGGCTGCTTGCTATATCACTGTACCGAGAAGGAGCAGCAAATGTTCTTAAAAAATAAAATGTACCTAGCCTTGTGGTTTGTCTTTCACATGCTCTGCTTCAAAGATGCTCAATATGTATAGCCTGACTTCACCAATAAACAGTTCCCTCCTCTGCGTCGCAGAGAAGGGACTCCACCTGACCCGCTTTGACTCTGTCTCTTTACTTCTCAATCCCTCCATCGCCTTCCCTCCAGACCCGACCCATAGAGCTGGGCCAGTTGTGGCAAAACCAGAAGGAATCTGTAGGAGTCCTTCTAGCTGTAATATTGAAAGATATGTTTTGTATTTTGCCTCCTTTATGGCAAAAAAATAATCAGTTTTTATAATTCCATCCAGGCTTGGAGCAGAGGTTCAGTCGGGCAGACCTGGGAAATGGCCTGTCTTATTACATCAATTTTGAATTATACTCCAAGAAACTGAACTGCCATCCATAACTGAACATACCTAACACATTTCTTAATGGATCTGGCAGGTTAATGAACATATTCAGAGGCTCTCTTGGTTTTCTTAGATGTGTCCCCACGTCTTAGTATTTCTTGTTTATATCTAAATAATGCTTATCAGTTTGTTTTGTAAATGACTTGGTTTGTATCACATAACTTGTTATTTGGATAAGGGCCTGGTTTGTACAACATTTTGTGAAGGAACTCCAGGACATATTTCAGTGCTCAGGGCTTTAAGATCTAGCGATTACATTAAGGAGAACTTCTTTGTAGTATATTCTGCTTATACTTTGATATGAATTCATTCAAAAATGCTTATTAAGTACCTACTAAGTGCCAAGTACCTTAGGTGCCGGGGCTACATTAGTGAACAAAATGGTGAAAAAATCTGTCACCTCAGGCAGCTCATGTTCTAGTGGATATAATTTTTCGTAGCATGGAATTTAAGCTGGGCTTGTCCAAGAAGTCATGTTCCCCAGAGGACTTTGTCACCCGACTCGGGACCCATCCCGCTGTCTTGGAGAGTGGGACTCCATGTTGGCACTCACAGGAGAACTCAGTATGTGGTGGGAGAAGCAGGTTTCCCTGGACCCCAAATCATTTACATGCGGGTATTATAGTAATGACTCTCAAGAGCAAAAAAGGCTAACTGTGTTTCTTTGGGGAAAAATCTTGGTTTGTACAATTTTTTCTTTTTGCTGTAAATGGGTATTGCATTTGGGCATCTGTTCTTGTTCAGCAAACCCTTCAAGCTTCAAAGCATTTTCTGCAAAGGAACCTGGTCCACGTGATCAGCTTTGGCAGCTGAGTGTTAGAACATAACGTGCAGTAGACTATTCTTGCCTGTCTGCTAGTGTTCCTGTTTGCTAATGTTCCTGGGAATGTGTGTCTTATAATGCCATCCAGTTGGCACGTCTACGAACTCACTCTTCCCCAGGACCTGTCAGCCATCGGTGGTTGAAGCAGTCTGAATTCTATATTAGGAAGGTAAATAAACTATGTAACTAAAACAATTACTTCAGCCATTATATTCAAGAGAGAAATTATAAGGAGTGTTTCTGCTATTGAAAAATTCAAAATATAGATATCTAGGTATTTTTATTTTCAGTACTTATAGCATAAATAAATGTTAACCAAGAGCACTTTTAAGAACTTTTTCTTCCAAGTTTTGTTATTCTTACTTGTTTAAGTTGTAAAAAAAAAAAACCTGTGCAAGAAAGATACTTCAATAGGTGTTTTCTTTTTTTGTCATCTTCAGTTTGTTAATTTTTTTAAAGATTTTATTTATTTATTTTTTAGAGAGGAGAAGGGAGAGAGAAAGAGGAGGAGAGAAACATCAATGTGTGGTTGCCTCTTGTGAGCTCCCCTATTGGGGACCTGACTCACAACCCAGGCATGTGCCCGGACTGGGAATTGAACCATTGACCCTTTAAGTGACAGGCAGGCACTCAATCCACTGGGTCACACCAGCCAGGGCATCTTCAGTTTGTTTAAAAGAAATTAAACAAACCAAATTTCTCGCAAGCATGGATCTCAGTGTTGCTGGCTGTGGCAAGAGTAGTTATTCCTTAAGACACATGAAGAATAAGAAATGTTTTGAAACTCTGTTACCCAAGCTGAGTGACAGTTTGTCATATGCTGAGCTTTAGGAATAAGTGAGAGAGAACCTTTACTTTACTTCCTCTGTTAAACCATTGTTAAAATATTACAATGTGTCAACTTTTAATAAAACTGTGTCTAGCATATTTTTTAACAACCTAGGAGCATTTGTTTACTCAATGAACTGGAACTAGTAATTCTAAAAAAATTACTTACACAGTGTGTTTTGTTTGCTGGCTGGCTTTATTCCTAACGTTCATCTAGTCTGGGGTACTTGCCACCACCCCATGGCTTCCTGACTTTAGATGCCTGGCAGTATCTGAACTCTCAACCAAACCAGTGCTCCTGATCATTCTGTAGATGGCATAGGGATGGGAGGAACTTGCCACTGAGCTATTACAGTGCACAGGCTAAACGGGCACAGAATCTTTATTCACACAGGTCGGGCTTCGGTCCCAGGTCTGTCATTTACTGTGAGGCCCTGGGCAAGTTACTGAACCCTCTCCTGTTCTCACCAATGAGAATAGGAGGTGAAAGTAAACAGTAAATAGTGGGCTGGGTGGATTGGTGGAGATAAAGCCAGAGCAAATGCTTAGCCAGCACCAAGAATACTTGAAGCACTCTCTAGATAAGATTCCAATTAACGTTAGTTATCATTAGGAAGATCAATAATAAGAATGATGTTGAGGATAATGATGATGATCACAATGTTCTTTAATCAGTCTCATGGAAAACAAATTCATTTCTAGGTTAAGTCACTGCACTGATGCAGTGAAAGTTCCTTATGCTTTTAGGGATTTGTGATCCCTGTGGAAACAGTATTTTTCTATTCTTTCCTGAACAAGCCACAGTTAGAGAAAGAATTCCAGCTCTGTGATGGGCCCTGTGAAGTTCCTCAATTTCTCTCTCTATAATCTTCTTTCCCTTCCCTACTCCCTTCTTGAAAGTACCCAGTGAGAAAATTAAAGAATAAGTGATATTGAAAATAATTAAAAACCAAATAATTTTTTAACTATGCTGAGATGAATTAGCTATTATGGGAGGTGGGGTTTGACTTTGCTACCTGTGGCCTCAGCATCATTAGTTGTGTTAAAAATAGCTTCGGCCAGAAACCGGAAATAACGGCTCGTATTTGTTATTTGCAATGTGCTTGTGTAGTAAGAATTATCACACCCATTTACTTGATGGTGAGTCTTGGGCTCAGGAAGCTTAGACACTCTGATATACCAAATTACTAGTAAAGTGTTGTCAGCTGCCTCTTCGGTATCTTAGACTTAGAAATAAAAGTGCACTGAAATTATTTTCTTTCCAAGTGAAAAAAAAACAAAAAAGAAAACAGAAATGTGTTGTTCTGGGCTCTGCCAACTGGCTAAAATAAATGACAGCTAAGACTATGTGGTTGACAAAGCTTTGAAACATTTTTAAAAGCAAGAAAAAAAAACTGAACAGAAATAAAACAAGAGTGTTCTGTAGCAACCAGCTGATGAGTGCTTGATTTGTTTGTTTTTAAAATTCAACCTTTCAATCAAGTTTAACAATATTTCTTAGGTTGCTATATCTGAAAATCGGAGAAAAGGGGCACGAGTAAAACATACACAAAGTGAGCAATATGGCATGCGCACACCGACTTAGTATCGTGCTCTTATTCGGGAGTATTTAATTTGGTGAAGTCTAAATAATTTTTCCAATCACAGAGGGTATGAGGAGATAAACAGCCTGGAAAGTTTTTTTGCTCCTGAAGCTTTTAGAAGTGCTAATGTTTTTTTATAAATTGATGTAATATGAAAATATTTTTCCGATAACCAACATTAACTCCACACTGCTCAAGTTATTTGAATTTACTGAAACTTCATTAACTTAAAACACACCAATCTAAATTTGTCGCCATTCAAGCACGAATGTAGGTAGATGTTTGCCTTCACAATAACTAAGAAATAGCATTTTTTAAAAATCGGAGGATAAATATCAGTGTTGTAAACCTTCCCAATACATTATGTTATGGAAGCAGCATCTTTTCTTTTTTCATGGTACTATCGTCACTGCAGGTGACATCACTTACATGTTTGAAATCAAATTCATCCTTTTTGTAAACTACCTTCAGATTCTAAGTCAACTAATTAAATATTATTGAATGTTGACAATGAGCACACACACAAAAGTGTTCAAAGGGCACAGAGCATAGAGAGGTGAACAAGAGATGGTGAAATTATTTAAGTAAGAGAAAAGACATTCACAATAGCTATAATAAACAGCTTCATAAGTCCATCCATTCATCCAATGCATATCCAGCATTTACTTTATGCATAGCATAGTGCCAGGAACTCTGGATAAAAGAATGAACTAGACTTAGTGCATATCCTAAAGAATTGTGTCATTTAATAGAGAGGATGAGTGTTTACATGTACAAATAATACCTTGTTAGTATGGACTGAGGATTGAAGGGATTGGAGAGGACTTCTCAGAAGAGGTGGCATTTATCTAGGCCTGGAAGAATGAGTGGGATGTGATAGGCAATGTAGGCCAGAAGACATTTCAAGTTTCAAGCTAAGATAAAACTCGCCCTTTCTCTGCTGGCTCACTGCCTGTGTGGAGATGCTCAAAGTAATCTCAGTAGCCCACCTGGAAGAGGTGGCCAGTCAGCCTGTGACCTAGGTAGAGAGTATTCAACTCTTCCTTGTCTGTATGCTGTCTCCTCTGAAAGTGAATTTTACTAGACACCTCTGTAGGGTACTTATGTACTCTTCAAAGAGATTTCAGTGATTGTTCCAATTCCATTCAATTTAAGAACAAGAAAGGAAGAGTTTAGATTCCATCAAGGTCATCTGAGTGCTTCAGAGAGCTCCCAGGCCCTAACTCTTTTCTCTCCTCCCCCGCTCCTAGCATTCCCCTTCACGTATCTTCCCTCCTCCTTCTCCATTGGGCTCCAGTTCCACTCTCCTAATCAAATCTCAGTCTTTGGATCTTTCTGAAGTCCCACAGGTTTATCAGCCTTAGTCACCACATGCTTGAGCCTTTTCACAAAAGGGGGTGGGCTTTGCCTGGGGTCTGCTGTCTTCTCCACCCTATCTGTAGGCAAGGTAGAGAAAAATGTATAGCTTCCACTATTCCCTTATTAAGCATCTAAAGAAACCAACCTTACCACTAGAAATATCCATTCTCTACCTTGCCCCTCCAAAAGAAATCTGTGACCCTTTTGTAAGCAAAGTTTTTACTCTGTTTCTTAAAAAGTAATACCTTGGCATTATTATGCCGTGCAAGCTTTTCTGCCTCTCACCCCTACCCTGCTGCTTCCTCCCCAAGATCTCTCTCTTAATGAAGAGCGTCTTAGGAGAGAGGAGGGGAAAGTGAGTTCACCCCACCACAAGGCTACGATAACGTCCATGTCCATATTGGTAAGAGAGCTACAGGATGGATTCGGAGATCAAAAAATGAGAGAGCAGGGCAAAGAACTCCAACTGATGTGAACAATCATTACAAACAAGATCACATAGATTTATAAGGAAGAGACACACTTGGAAAAGGCACAGAATAATATTACCAGATAAGAGAGACACACCTAGCCAAGGAAAAACAGTTTTGCATAAATATGTTTTAAATATTGTGGTTTAAGTGATAATTCTGACAACTCTAGGTGAAAGAGTGGGCTTGGGGTGTCATGGGGAATGTATTTTAAGATGAGACTGTCGGTGGGAGCAAGACAAGACCTCAGTGTAGCTAAAGCCATGCTAAGAATCCCTGGATTTGCTTGATGGGGAAGACAAAATGTTTTGGGCAGGCAAGTGATGCGATAGGTCGTTTAGGAAGAAAACTCTGCAGGCATTGTAAAGAATAAACTGAAAAACTGAGAGAAAATGGCAGGAGAAATGATAGGGTGTGTAGCAGGGAGGTAGAAATATAAAGAGTGGAATACTCAGGACATTTTGTTTAAAGAATCAGCATGATTTTGTGACATGTTGAATTCTGGGGCTTGAGAGAGGGAAGAGTTAGAGAAGACTGACAGATCTAAACCGAGGACCAGGCAGTTCCTGGTGTGTGACTGAGGTGTGGATCGGAGCTGGGAGAGCAGGCAGGTGGGGGAGGACTGGATAACGGAGTAGGGATAATGACTTTGGTTTTAAAAGGCCCCTGACATTTGAACTTTAGGAACATCTACGTAGAGCTGGGTTGTCAAACTCATTCTCACCAGGGGCCACATCAGCCTCGAGGTTGCCTTCTAAGGGCCAAATGTAATTTTAGGACTGTATAAAAGTAACTACTCCTTAACAATAAGCAAGAGCTCGGTAGAAACAAGATGCCGGGCAGGATAAAACAAGGTGGAGGGCTGGATTCGGCCTGTGGGCCTTGTGCTTGCCCCCTGGGATATAGAGGATCCGGAAGCAATTGTGAATATAGACCTGGAGTTCAAGAAAAGTCCAGGTGAAGAAAAGAAGAGGCTTAAGCAGGGACAGACACAACGAAGTCACACCTTTAAAAGGAATCACCGAGAGTATGGGCCATGGACTAAGGGCCCAGAGCCTGAGGTCATGAGGAGAAGCTGTCTCTTGACTTGCAGTGCCTTCGTGAGCAATAGTAATGTACACGAGGGGATGGAGAGACAGGGGTAAAACCTAGATCCACTTCAAAAGGAAAACAGCAGGATTTGGCATTAGGTGCAGTTGAGAATGAGTAAGAAAAGGGAGGAACATAGATAGGTACCTTTGGTTCCACGAGCAAGAGGGACGCAAACACAGAAATGTCAGATTGGTCGTGACAGCAAGAGCCGGGTGAGAGGGGGCTGACTTTAGGAGACAAGGCAGGTTCCACCACGGGTGCTCTGAGTTTCAGGCTGCCGATGGGACTTCTAAGTTAACTAGCAGTTGCAATATGTACATTACCGGAGAGGGATGAATGTGTGTGTGTGTGTGTGTGTGTGTGTGTGTGTGTGTATAAACAGTGTTGGAACCCCACCAATGATTTGCATTTCTGAAAGTATAAACATAGAGTAGAAGCTTCACCATCAGAGATGCTGTAAAGTCCTTGAAAAGAAATGAAATGCATGTGTTTCAGTGAAAAAATTCAACTCACACTCTAAGTTGGTTATGCAGAAAAAACTTGATAAATTAATATAGTCCACTACTAATGAGTTTTCTCTCCTGAATGCTCATATATAATACTAGTAAGTAGGAAAACTAATTAAGGGCCCAGTCTGATTTAAACTTAGCCAAATTGAGTAACATAAAGAGTCCCTTCCTGAAATTCCTCGCTCTTAGGAATACAAAACCCAGGCTCTCTGAGAGCCTCCACCCCCTCCTGTCTCTCTCATGCAGGTGGTGAGCTGGGACAAGGAAGGGGCTTAGGCCTCCTGGGGACCCTTGGGGGGCTCTGGCAGGCAGCCATGGTCTCCGGGTTGGAACTCCCGGCCCACACACTCTGTGTTCTGTTGGCCCTGGGTGCTG